>NC_040043.1:21437362-21505294 GCF_003713205.1 Coffea eugenioides
TCCGTTTCTATGGTTCTTATACCAGTTTTCCAACCCAAAATCCTACCAATGAAACACACATATACCAGCTTCTAAAAGGTCTATTCATGGTCCGAAATTCTCTCCTTACTTTACCACAAAATTACCAAACACTAACCATAATCCCTAACCTAACTTCATTTGCACTAAGGAACTTGATCTAACACCCAACTAACCAAACCCTAACTAACTAAACATTAGCCAAGCTAAACTAACCTAAGAAAGCCTAGGGTTCCTTAACCCAAATCATTTTTTGTACCACCAACTCATCAACCCAAAGAAACCAATCATCAAACACAACCACTACAATCTTCATAGCACAAAATTAAAGCTAATTAACTTATTTAGCATGAAACCCTAATTCTTTCATAAGCTTAATCAAAATTTCAGCAACATCATCATCATAATTAAACCATGAAACTTCAATATACACATCACATCCACCATACAAATCCATAATCACAACAAAATACATCACTTCCATAGCTCAAAGATTAAAAACCCCAAAATTTAACTTTCAAAGAAGATGATTTACCTTCAAATAGGTTTGGTGGATGATCAAACTTCAACGATCAAGTTCCTAAGTTGTTCCCTCAAGCTTCAAAGGCAAGATGGAAGCTATAAATTGCAGAATTTTGAAGGCAAGTTCCTTTATTTTCTTTCCTCCTTGGTCGGCACTCTCTCTCTCTCTTTCTCTCCAAGTTTTGTTTTGTTTTGTCTTGTGATTAGCCTACAAGTCTTAAGGTAATAAATAGTCAAAAACCATAGGAGATATTTTTAGGCTAACCAATCACATAAAAATGCTTTATTTGCCTTTTAAACCCTTGCACCTCAACCTAGCTTTTATCCTACTCTTGCCCTCAAACTTTTGATAATCTTTCAATTAACTCCATAGGTCATAACTTAATCTAATCTAAAACATGTAATCATGCTTAATTACTTCACTAATCACTTTCCTATCTTAATCACCTATACTCAAACATACTTTTGCCATAATAAAAACAATCAAACAACAACTTTTATATCTTTGGCAAAATTGGGGTTTTTAAACCCCACTTAAGCTTTCTAATAAATTGTAACACTAGAGGTTTGCTAATCTAGAATTTGCTAACCATTTCAAACTTGCTAAACCTTTGTAAACTAAAACGAATCCTATTTTTATTTGTGCCAAAACACACACTAGAATACCAAACATGAACTATAACTTGAACCTACAAATAACACATAAATTAGGGTTTAATCATAAGCAAAGTTAGGGTTTTCAATCTTAACCAAGATTAGGGTTTTCTCCTTAGCCCTAAAACCCTACTTTCACCACACCGAATAATAAATAACCCTAATATCAACTTACGAACTGACTGGGGCCTCACAATCTCCCCCACTTAGGACAATTTCGTCCTCAAAATTAATTCTTTTGTTCAAAGCGTAATTTCGAAGCCCGTCGAAGGGTCGGTCACCTCGTATTGACCCATTGCATATACTCTTGCTGGACCTTTGGGTCGATTTTCCCCTGCATTCATCGGCTTAGTTGTGGTCCCTTTAGTCGGTGGCTTGAGTCCTTCCTTTTGCATTTTAGGGCACCGGGCAATCAGATGTTCGGTGCTACCACATTTGAAGCATTTCCGTACCGAACTATTTTTCCAGCAATTTTCATCGGTATGATTGCCCCCAGAGAAACCACAGGTTGGCTTAGTGGCCGTACTTGACCCTCCACGCTTGGCACTCCTCTGGGGCTCTTGCACTATCTGACCTCGCCCAAAATTATTCAGAGTTCTTACAGGTCGTGGACCGTCTGCGCCTTTACTCGCCTTAGCGGGTGGCTCGTTTCGCGAGCTCTGTCCAACCGGGCGATCGTTCGAGCTGGGTTGCCTCCTTTTCCGGTCATGAAAGGCTTTAACCTGTCCCCTGGCAGTCTCAATCCGCTGTGCTTTTTCTAGTGCCTGACTAAACGTGTCCAGCTGCGCGGCTGCTAGTGCTTCCTGGATTTTTACATTTAAGCCTTGGGTAGAGCGGCGAATTCGCTTTTGCTCCGTCAGTACCAGCTCTGGGGCAAAGCGAGAGAGTTTTGTAAACTGAGTTTCATACTCCGCCACACTAGATGCCCCTTGACGCAGGCGGATAAAATCATCTTCTCGTTTCTCTTGCACAATGGGCGGCAAGTATTTCTCATTAAATTCTCAAGTAAAATTGACCCATGTCCAGGGGGTCTGTTCTTGCTCCCACTTGGCTTTGATCACGTTCCACCAGGCTCGCGCGGCCCTTTCAAACTGGAAAACAGCAAAAGATATCTGCCGCTCCTCCGAATACCTAAGCGCGGCAAATATATCTAACATATGGTCCATCCAGGCCTCTGCTAGGTCAGGATTGGGTCCACCTATAAACTTAGGAGGTGCAAACTTTTGGAACCGTTCTAAAGCACGGTCCTCTCCCTCATGATTACCTGGATTATGTCCCGGATTATGTCCAGGATTCCCAGTACTGCTTCCCTGGCCCTGTGGATTTCCCATTCGCTCTAGTAGATCGGCCATCCGTTGAATGGCTGTGGCGACTTGATCCGGCCCATTTTCATTATTTCCTTCAGAGCCTCGTCCTGGCTCCCTATCTCTACTTGGACCACCGGAATCCATCTAGGGGTACAAGTCTATAGATCGGAACGTTACATATACTTATTATCCAAACTATGAGCAAAAGTACGGACATAAAGCGTATGCACAAAAGACACACAAAAGATAAGTTCAAAATGCCACTCAAATATACATATATTTACAAAGTCACACCAAAAGATTTACAGATTACCGACCTCCAATCGGTACAAAACCCAATGTACACATGAGCACCGGCTCCAAAAATCTAGTCAGTCAACCAAATAACGAAAGAAAGTGGTCATGCCAGTTTTAACAAAAGTAATCCACTAGCTAAACAAAAGTACAAAAGCGACCCTAAATGTGACAGCCCCACCTCCCCCTAAGGCGAACCAGAGGGTTCAGCGGGCCGCTTGCCCAGCTCTCGCCGGGACTCAGTCGTTCACTACAATCCTCAAATGAATTACAATATAAATCTCAAAAATACATCACAGTCTCCAATAATTACATGTCACAAATGCAGCGGAAACTAATTTCCCAAGCGGAAATAATTCCCCAAACTATACATAAAATGATTTCCAAATCCAAATTGTACAAAATATAGGCCATCCCTTCACGTGAATAAGTAAAACAAGCCCTTCCTTCGTCTTGAGCCCTGTGGAGGGGAATAAAATATTTTTGGGGTGAGCTAAAAGCTCAGCGAGTAACCAGTAAAATCAGTAATCAAATCGGTTTCACAATAATTCATTTCAATGATGTCATAAATCAAATGATAAGTCCAGAAACAATTACAACATTTACAATACATTAAATATGGAGTATCAATAATTCAAGAAACATTTACAATGGAAAGCGATAGTAACATTCATTAAAAGGATACGGGCCCACATGGAGCTATTTGTTTGTTCGTTCGATCCTTTTTTTTTTCCGGACGTTGGCCGGACTCCACCCATCCGGACGTAGCCGGACTACAAGGTAATACTCGAGTATACCAAATTCACCCAGGGTCACCATATCGCCCGACCGAGTCCGCTTCTGGCTCGAGTCGATCGGTAACGAAGGGCAGTGGCCAGTTCAGCCAAAAAGGCTTACATTCATGCACAAGTAACATTTAATCCTTAATCATTGAAATTTCACATTTATTTAGGTCGAGTGCGATAAAGTACACCCTCGCCTAGAAAACTCGTTTTAACAATCAGTGAAAGCACTTAACACATTATCAATCAATAATAACAAGCCAATAAGTCAAAGAAATATAACAAACAAGGAACACTCTCATACAAGCACGCATGATATGCAAGAAAACGGTTCAAAAGTAAATAACGCAAGAAAATAGTTCAAAAGTAACTTTGGAAACAGTTTAGAAGTAAATAATGCAAGAAAACAGTTCAAAAGTAACTTTGGAAACAGTTTAGAAGTAAATAAAGCAAGAAAACAGTTCAAAAGTAAATAATGCAGGAACGGTTCATAAATAACTTTCGAAATAGTTTGAGGTCACTCACCTCAATGGCTCAGAAATCATCCATCATATAACATTGCCTTGCTCAAATCCAAGTCTTAGATCACAAACTCAATGCAAACAAGTCCTTTAAAAGTTCGGACAGCATTTCCCCTGAATTTGCTTACTTTTCCAGCCATCATGGCTTCATTATTTCCTCAGCCAGTCCCAAAGGTACACACACAACAACAAGTTCATCCAATAGCCATTCAGCAAGCTCCAAGTAGTACTAGTACAAGTCAAACTAGGGAAAAGTTCGGAAATGAAAGTTAAGCTCAAAACCAGAAAAACAGTTTTGACGTCATTTTGCGGTAATGGTACCAAAGGCGCTACAATTGTCGGATGAAGGTGCAAGACCCACCGTTTCGAAGCTGAGAGACAGGGCTACAATATTTCAGAAGGTCACTCAACCCAGTTTCGAGTGTAACCAGGTCAAAAATGCAAGATACTATACAAGAATCACAAAAACAGATTCACAGAACGCATTCTAGCGGAAACATCATAACTCTGCCTCTCCAAGTCCAAATCCAGAAATTCAAAAACCATCTGAAATCTAAGAAACAGGGATAAATTTCATCAGAAGTCCTCAACAACCAATTCGGAAGCAATTCCAGCCAAAACAACCAATTACAGGCGCAATTCTCCAATTCGGGTAAAACCAAAAATAGCAATAGTAATTTCGATTTATCTCATTCTACACTACTCCGATTGACCTGAAATTTTGTAGGTACCCATAAAATTTCATTCCCTACAACTTTCATGTTTTAAGTCAATGCCAATTCGGCCTCTATCTAGGACCTAAAATTTCGGACAGAATGCTCCCTCAAGAACCCTAGTTTTCTGAAATTTCTTCCAAACCAGAAATTGGTTGCAATTAATCACTTTTCCCACCTCCTTAAGTCATTATATAGCATTTCCAATCATCATAGATAGCCACACAACCATGCTTATATTAAAACAGAAAAATCCCCAAAAATAATAAAACTTCATCATTTCAACCAAAATCAAGATATAATCCATAAAAGTGCATCTTATACCACCACCAATCATGAATTGAACATCAATTAAGGGAGGAGAGTGGTTCTTCACAACTCACCTTAGCCATACAAGAGATAGAGCAACAAATCACCTTAGCTTTCCAAACAACTCCACAAAACACCTCAAGACTACTTAGCAAAGAGATTTTATGGAATGATTTGGAGTTTTATTGGTTGGATTTGAAGATTGAGCAAGAAATAGAAGGAAGAAATTGAGAGCTTTTCTTTCTTTCTTGAGCAAGAACATTCGGCCAAGAAGCTTGCAAAATGAAGAGATTTTTGGCCAATTTAATTAAATGGTAAAGTTATGAATAGTTAGTCAAACCCAAGACTTAATCTTATGGTGACACTTGTCACCTTTTGGTTTCAAAACTTATCTTTTTTGTTCCTCTCATACAAATATCTTAACACCTTGTAAAATAATATCACTTAATACCAAAATTCCAACAAGTTGTCAAAAATATAATGCATTTAACCGCAACTTGCGGGTCCCACGTTCCAAAAATAACGCCCCTTTAATTTCTGCAACTAACCGATACTAGAAAAAATCATTTTAAAATATATTTGGCTCATAAACTTTATCTGGGGAATTTTTCTAATAAAGAAAATGTAGAAAAGACGGGCGATTAAATAAAATAAACCCTTGAAAATTAGAAAATTTTCGGGTTCTCACACTCATACTTTTCGGGGCGTCACAAACTCCCCTCCTTAAAAGAATGTCGTCCTCGACATTCCATCCTGTACCAATCAAGTCAAGACATCCCAGACATCCCGCAAGAATCACTCAAGCATTCCAAGTAAACACTAAGAGTCAAATCAAACCCACAGTCCGGCATCCTAAACTTCAAGCCTAGGATACACTACAGAGATCTGAAGCCCAAGCTCTGATACCAACTGTGACAGCCCCACCTCCCCCTAAGGCGAACCAGAGGGTTCGGCGGGCCGCCTGCCCAGCTCTCGCCGGGACTCAGTCGTTCACTACAATCCTCAAATGAATTACAATATAAATCTCAAAAATACATCACAGTCTCCAATAATTACATGTCACAAATGCAGCGGAAACTAATTCCCCAAGCGGAAATAATTCCCCAAACTATACATAAAATGATTCCAAATCCAAATTGTACAAAATATAGGCCATCCCTTCACGTGAATAAGCAAAACAAGCCCTTCCTTCGCCTTGAGCCCTGTGGAGGGGAAAAAATATTTTTGGGGTGAGTTAAAAGCTCAGCGAGTAACCAGTAAAATCAGTAATCAAATCGGTTTCACAATAGTTCATTTCAATAATGTCATAGATTAATGATGTCATAAATCAATGATGGAGTATCAATAATTCAAGAAACATTTACAATGGAAAGCGATAGCCACATTCATTAAAAGGATACGGGCCCACATGGAGCTATTTGTTTGTTCGTCGATCCTTTTTTTTTTCCGACGTTGGCCGGATCCACCCATCCGGACGTAGCCGGACTAGCAAGGTAAATACTGCCGAGTATACCAAATTCACCCAGGGTCACCATATCGCCGAACCGACGTCCGCTTCTGGTCGAGTCGACGTAACGAAGGGCAGTGGCCAGTTCAGCCAAAAGGCTTACATTCATGCACAAGTAACATTTAATCCTTAATCATTGAAAATTTCACATTTATTTAGGTCAAGTGCAATAAAGTACACACTCGCCCAGAAAACTCGTTTTAACAATCATTGAAAGCACTTAACACATTATCAATCCATAATAACAAGCCAATAAGTCAAGGAAATATATCAAACAAGGAACACTCTCATATAAGCACGCATGATATGCAAGAAAATAGTTCAAAAGTAACTTTGGAAACAGTTCGAAAGTAAATAATGCAAGAAACGTTTCACAAGTACTTTGGAAATAGTTTAGAAGTAATAATGTAAGAAAACGGTTCAAAAGTAAATAATGCAGGAACGGTTCATAAATAACTTTCGAAATAGTTTGAGGTCACTCACCTCAATGGCTCAGAAATCATCCATCATATAACATTGCCTTGCTCAAATCCAAGTCTTAGATCACAAACTCAATGCAAACAAGTCCTTTAAAAGTTCGGACAGCATTTCCCCTGAATTTGCTTACTTTTCCAGCCATCATGGCTTTATTATTTCCTCAGCCAGTCCCAAAGGTACACACACAACAACAAGTTCATCCAATAGCCATTCAGCAAGCTCCAAGTAGTACTAGTACAAGTCAAACTAGGGAAAAGTTCGGAAATGAAAGTTAAGCTCAAAACCAGAAAAACAGTTTTGACGTCATTTTGCGGTAATGGTACCAAAGGCGCTACAATTGTCGGATGAAGGTGCAAGACCCACCGTTTCGAAGCTGAGAGACAGGGCTACAATATTTCAGAAGGTCACTCAACCCAGTTTCGAGTGTAACCAGGTCAAAAATGCAAGATACTATACAAGAATCACAAAAACAGATTCACAGAACGCATTCTAGCGGAAACATCATAACTCTGCCTCTCCAAGTCCAAATCCAGAAATTCAAAAACCATCTGAAATCTAAGAAACAGGGATAAATTTCATCAGAAGTCCTCAACAACCAATTCGGAAGCAATTCCAGCCAAAACAACCAATTACAGGCGCAATTCTCCAATTCGGGTAAAACCAGAATAGCAATAGTAATTTCGATTTATCTCATTCTACACTACTCCGATTGACCTGAAATTTTGTAGGTACCCATAAAATGTCATTCCCTACAACTTTCATGTTTTAAGTCAATGCCAATTCGGCCTCTATCTAGGACCTAAAATTTCGGACAGAATGCTCCCTCAAGAACCCTAGTTTTCTGAAATTTCTTCCAAACCAGAAATTGGTTGCAATTAATCACTTTTCCCACCTCCTTAAGTCATTATATAGCATTTCCAACCATCATAGATAGCCACACAACCATGCTTATATTAAAACAGAAAAATCCCCAAAAATAATAAAACTTCATCACTTCAACCAAAATCAAGATATAATCCATAAAAGTGCATCTTATACCACCACCAATCATGAATTGAACATCAATTAAGGGAGGAGAGTGGTTCTTCACAACTCACCTTAGCCATACAAGAGATAGAGCAACAAATCACCTTAGCTTTCCAAACAACTCCACAAAACACCTCAAGACCACTTAGCAAAGAGATTTTATGGAATGATTTGGAGTTTTATTGGTTGGATTTGAAGATTGAGCAAGAAATAGAAGGAAGAAATTGAGAGCTTTTCTTTCTTTCTTGAGCAAGAACATTCGGCCAAGAAGCTTGCAAAATGAAGCTTATTTTGATCAATTTTTTTGTATTTATTTGGTAAAGGTAAAGGTAAAGTCAAATGGTCAAAGTCCAAGATTAAATTAGATGGTGACACTTGTCACCTTTTGGTTTAAAACTTATCTTTTTGTCTTTCCAATACAAATATCTTAACACTTTGTAAAATAATATCATTTAATACAAAATTCCAACAAGTTGTCAAAAATATAATGCATTTACCCACTTGCGGGTCCCACGTTCAAAATACGCTCTTAATTTCTCAAAAAACTAACGCGATACTAGAAAAATCATTTTAAAAACTATCTTTTGCTATAAACTTTATCTGGGGAATTTTTTAATAAAGAAAATGTAGAAAAACAGACGGCGATTAAATAAATAAACCCTTGAAAATTAAAATTTTCGGGTCTCAACACTCATACTCTTCGGGGCGTCAGCACTCAAACGCCTCCCCTAGGGCCCAGGTTCCCAACGGAACCTAACGTGTCCACCTCGTCCATCCCCTCTGGACCGGTGGCTCGAGGCGGTGCCTCCGCGGCCATATCTAGGATGACCTCGCAGTCCATCGAAATACTCCGAACCCTCTCCTTCAGCTGCCTCTTCATAGCGAAGAGGTGCTGATGAGTGTCCTGAAGCTGACGGCGTAAAGCGTCCGCCCTCTGCATCTCATCTCGGAGACCCCGCTCCAAGTCCCTAATACGCATCGCCTGCCCATGGCCAACCTCTCTGGCCTCCTCTAGCTGACTAATCAGGCTGCGTCGCTCATCGTCCACTGCCAGGACGACCTCTGTCAGGATAACTGTACGTATACCAACACCTACAAGGTCGGTGTGACACCTGACCAAAAGGGGAGTACAAAGTGTAAGGCTCTCCAGGTCTCTGCCGATAACGGATCGCCCGCTTACGCAGCGCTCGATCCTCTGGGCCCCTCGCACTCGGAGGTCTCGGTCCCACGCCACTGGGTCCCGCACCACTCGAACTGCCCGGATACATACCTACAAAACATTAATTATCGTCAGTTCACCGGCATTTCAGCTTAAAATATATCATTCATTTAAAGAATCAAGTATGCCTAGTGCCTATCACGTATGTCCCACTTGCCCGAAGTCCTCTAACCTAGGCGCTCTGATACCACCTGTGACGACCCCACTTCTCCCAAGGGCAAACCCAAGGGTATCGGTGGGCTGCCTGCCTAGCTCGCGCCGGGACTCAAAACCTAAAGTAATAAAACTAGATAAATCGAAAGAGCACTATATACAATATATACAATCCCCAAAAGTGTTCTAATTACATTCTTCAAAAGTACCTGCTCATACTATTACATCCTTATAATTATAACCAAAATCAAAGAGTAGACCCTAAGGAGGGTCCTTATACAAACCACCACAACAAAAACAAACATCCTAATTGTCCAACTATTACAAGCAAACCTAACCATACTAGTGTATGTGCAAAAAGTCCCCGCATCGGCCCCGGCTAAGGAAAACAAAAGGAAAGGGGTAAGCTATATGCTTAGTAAGTAAACAGGGGTAAAAGCGTAAATTTAACGTAACAACAGTTACACAGTAAGAGTAAAGGAAAAGCAGAAAAGTAACATCACATAATAAGGATACAGGTGGCTCCAAAGCCAGATCGTTTGCCATGTGTGACCTCCTGCCGACACTCCGTCGACCACAAATAATGGTTCGTAGAACTTCACTTGTACCCTCACCGTACACCTTATCACCCTCTCTGGCCAGACACCTCACAAACTTGCTCGAGCGAACGAAATTGAGCTTGGTTCACAAGCTCGGTTCACAAACTTGGTCCACATAATCGGTGAACCGGATTCACAAACTTGGTGACCTCAAACCAGGTTGGACTGACTTCGACCAAGCCCTAACCAGCTCGAATAGTCCATCTAGGTCATGAGATCGGGCCCCAAACTCACAAACTTCACAAGATTTACTCAAAAGTCACCCCGAGCCACAAGCTCAAGGGGTTTAGTTCCAAAATGATTCATATACATATGTCATGTACAAATATGTGCGTAAATTAGGGTTTAGGTCGAGTGCGATAAAGTACACCCTCACCTAGGTACCCTTTTCATACATATCGAAACACATAAGCAACTAACACATAAGAGCGGCCTGAATACTTACTCAACGAACAAAAGAACAAAAGTTTGAAATTTGTGCCGCGAGGAGTAGCTAGTAGGCCCCACCGGCTCCACCTAGCTCACCACCGTCTGAAATAGAAGATTGCGTCACATAATATCATAAACGGCTACTAATATGCCTAAAACAAACAAAACGGCAAAATCGGCACATACGAGTGCGGAAACGGCATACGGAAACGGAAATGGTAACCTAATCGCTTTGCCGTCAAAACTGTTTTGAGCCTAATTGAAGCTATGAGTGTCGGATCAAGGTACATTAGGTACCGTTGCGAAGATAAGAGGAAGGGTTACAGTTTTCATGAAGACACCTCAATCCGGATCTAAACGGAAATAGGTCGAAAGTACAGAAAACCGTTCCAGGAATTCGCACTCTAGAGTAACGAACAGGGTATGTTTGCTGGACCATAACTCCCAGCTCACCAATCCAAATCAGGAAATTCCAAAGGCATTAGAAAGCTGAGACATATGATTAAACTTTGATGTTTTGTTCAAGACCTGAATCCATTCAGAACAGAACGAAAGTTGAGTGTCAAAGAACCCGTCAGAACTGTCCAGATTCAAGGCAGTTCTGACGATCGATCTTGTTTTGGTCATAACAGGAGATACGGAACTCGGATTTCCACGCACTTTATACTGTTTCGAAGACAAAACCAAGATCTACATTTCTTATGAAGGAGTTGACACTCAGATCGTACGGAATCAAAACAGAAAAATGCACGGTCAGAGGCTGACTTCAAAACGCAGCACAAACCAATGTTCAAAACAGGCATGAGTTTTTTGTCTATAACTCAGGATACACTAATCCGTTTGACCTAAAATTTTGCAGGCATATTCAGGACATAACAGGCTACAACTTTTATGTTTTGAGGAACTTCTGAATCCATACGTAACATCAAGAAAAATGAATCCAAAGTTCGGATGCTGAACTGCCCTGATTTTCCAGTTTTGCTGGTTTTGCGCGCCGCAACCGCACGGTCCGTTTCTATGGTTCTTATACCAGTTTTCCAACCCAAAATCCTACCAATGAAACACACATATACCAGCTTCTAAAAGGTCTATTCATGGTCCGAAATTCTCTCCTTACTTTACCACAAAATTACCAAACACTAACCATAATCCCTAACCTAACTTCATTTGCACTAAGGAACTTGATCTAACACCCAACTAACCAAACCCTAACTAACTAAACATTAGCCAAGCTAAACTAACCTAAGAAAGCCTAGGGTTCCTTAACCCAAATCATTTTTTGTACCACCAACTCATCAACCCAAAGAAACCAATCATCAAACACAACCACTACAATCTTCATAGCACAAAATTAAAGCTAATTAACTTATTTAGCATGAAACCCTAATTCTTTCATAAGCTTAATCAAAATTTCAGCAACATCATCATCATAATTAAACCATGAAACTTCAATATAAACATCAATTCCACCATACAAATCCATAATCACAACAAAATACATCACTTTCATAGCTTAAAGATTAGAAACCCCAAAATTTAACTTTCAAAGAAGATGATTTACCTTTGATTCAAGCTTTGTAGATGATCACCCACAACAATCAAGTGCTCAAGTTGTTTCTCCAAGATCCAAACTCAAGATTGAAGAGCAAAAATGATGCACCAAAGCAAGCTTTCCTTCTTTTTTTCTTTCTCTCCCTCTCGGCTCTCACTCTCTCTTTTTCTCTCCAAGTTTTGTTTTGTTTTGTCTTGTGATTAGCCTACAAGTGTTAAGGTAATAAATAGTCAAAGACCATAGGAGATATTTTTAGGCTAACCAATCACATAAAAATGCTTTATTTGCCTTGTAACCCTTGCACTTCAACTTAGCTTTTATCCTACTCTTGCCCTCAAACTTTTGATAATCTTTCAATTAACTCCATAGGTCATAACTTAATCTAATCTAAAACATGTAATCATGCTTAATTACTTCACTAATCACTTTCTTATTTTAATCACCTATACTTAAACATTCTTTCTCCATAATAAAACAATCAAACAACAACTTTTATAACTTTGGCAAAATTAGGGTTTGTAAACCCCACTTAAGCTTTCTAATAAATTGTAACACTAGAGGTTTGCTAATCTAGAGTTTGCTAACCATATCAAACTTGCTAAACCTTTGTAAACTAAAACAAATCCTAAACTTACGTATGCCAAAACACACACTAGAACACCGAATATAAATTATAGCTCGAACCTACGAATAATAATACATACATAAACTAGGGTTTTCAATCTTAACCAAGATTAGGGTTTTCTCCTTAGCCCTAGAACCCTAATTTCAACTTACGAACGGATTGGGGCCTCACAACACAACTACAAATTTTCCAAGGAATGGACGTAGTACATGGTTCATCAACCTCACGAACGTACTAGGTGCATTAGTTAGTCCAAATGGCATAACTAACCACTCGTACAAGCCATGTTTGGTTTTAAAGGCTGTTTTCCATTCATCCCCCTCTTTCATCCTAATTTGATGATAACCGCTTTTTAGATCAATTTTAGTGAAAATCACAGCACCATATAGCTCATCTAACATATCATCAAGTCTAGGAATAGGGTGACGATATTTTACCGTTATTGCATTAACAGCCCTACAGTCAGTGCACATTCGCCAACTTCCATCCTTTTTAGGCACTAAGATGACGGGAATCGCACATGGGCTCAAGCTTTGTCGTGCCCATCCCTTTGTTAGAAGCTCTTCGATTTGGCGTTGGAGCTCCTTTGTCTCATCTGGTCCCATTTTGTAGGCTGGTCTGTTAGGAAGTGGGGCACCTGGAACCAAATCAATTTGATGCTCAATTCCCCTTATTGGTGGTAGTCCATTTGGAATCTCATCGGGGAAGACATTCTCATAATCCTATAAAGTTAATATATTGAAGGAAAGTATAAAATTGTAGACAAGGAAATAAAATAATGTCTAGAAAATATAAAAATTTTTAGGTTCTCACACTCTCTCCCCCTTAAAAGAATTTCATCCTCGAAATTCTCCTCATACCACAATCTATCTAGAAAGAAATCGTAACAATGCTATGACTAAAACGCTATGCTAAGAAAATCAGTGAAGACATAGGGAGAATACACTCACAATATCAGGTATAGATCTACTACTTTTATCGAGAATACACTCATTACATAGGGGTTGTATACACATAGTTCCATAAATACAATTATTTTAGCTAACACATCACTACTTGCTGACTTTAACTATTACAGCAGCTTCGCCATCCCAAAATTCATTTGTTCTAGGCAGTTCCTCACTTGGTGTCCCAGTTGGCCGCATCTAAAGCATGCACCAATTTTCACATAACATATTCCCGTATGAGTTTTGTTACATGTTTCACACTTAGCAGCCACCCATTTCTTCTTGAAGTGTCCATTCTTTTCCTTCTTCCTCCCCTTATCCCTCATAGCAATTCCATTTCCATCCATCTCTTTACGTTTCCCTTTATTATCACGAGCACTTCCTTCACCTCTTTCATCTTTATTATTAAGAATGTTCTGAGAGGCCATTTGACTAGATTAAGGCACTAGCCCAAACTTACTTTGTACCTCTTCCGGAATCCCTTTGTATTTCTTGCGCAGTAGCTCAATTTTCTCCGAATACTTCTGTTTCCATCGCCCTTTCCAGTGCTCAGCTAATCTCTTTTGGAACTCTACTTCCTTTCGAAGAATCTCTATCTCCTTATACATATCAGCCAAATGTGCCATTTTACCGATTCGCTCGAACTCAAGGGATAGCCTGCCAAGTAAATTTATAAAAAATCAAATAAGTAACCAAGTACACTTGGGACTTTAACCATATAACTGTCAAGTTCCCTCACTCCCAATCCAACCACGAAAAATCAAACTTAGAAGCATACAGGTATAGAGGCCAAATCATTTCTCTCAAATTCCATACCTACTTCCAAACTCTCGATCTCGACACGACATAATAATAATCAAGTCAGGTCCACACTTTGACGTCAAGAGATAAATGTCAAGAAAGTATAGGCAATGGTAGTTTATCGAGAGCCAAACTACGGTTATCGAATCTCACAAGAGGGGTAGAAAATACCTCCATGGTTGTAGCTAGACTAACTCAAAGTCAAGTAAACACTTATCAAGTCCTCACGGTCATAGCAAAAAGGAACATGTCTTAGGTGCGAATTCCCTTACAGTCTAGCCACCCTCGAGAAAATCCGAGCCAGACTAGTACAAGAATAGTCCATGATAACACTTCCATATCAAACCCCCTCGATCAGTCTTATTACGAGGTCCAATGTAAAATCTTCCGTGCCTTGGCCTTTGCCATCCAGACTTACCTCAAGTTCAATCAAGATACAGATCCTTATTCTCGCGCTCTCCACTATTTGGTACTCAAGTCCAAGAATCCACAATAAGATAATTCACAGCTCGAGCCGGCCAGTCCCAAGAGTAAATCATCCATATTATAGATTCCTGCCCGACATACATATCTATCTTCCTCAAGTTCCATGATAAAGATTTTTACACTTATAACATGCATGGTTCATAGCTTATGCTCAAACGAGCACTTAGACACATTCACGAAATCAGGACCATAACACCACTTGGCCCAAGCTCACTCCGTGCAGAGACCACGTGAAACGGTTCTGATACCACCTGTGACAGCCCCACCTTACCCTAAGGCGAACAAAGGCGTTTCGGCGGACCGCCTGCCCAACTCTCGCCGGGACTACGGATCCCGAACAAACGGAAACCTTACCAAACGCTCAAATTCACCTTCGAGAAGATAACATTCAAAACTCAATTGAGCCAAACTAAAAGATACAATCAATGTTTAGTACAACGTTCCCACGAAAAAAAAATCAAAACGAGATGAAGGGCTGCTGCCCCGTCACAATCCAACCAAGTACAAATAAACTTTGTTTGACATGAGAGAATGTACATTCCCAAAGACATATAACCATAAGGAAACACTGTACAATATACATATCAGTAAGTTTACACACCAAAAGAAACATTTTATTAAGATACATTTAGGGTTTCCAAATTGTCGAGGAGCTATACCCAAAAGAGCAAAAGAATTTCTAACTAGCTCAACTCATTCTTCAAAAACATCGAAGTTCCAAAAGATGGTTCCCTGTAAGGAAAACAAGGATAACGGGACGGGGTGAGCTAAAAGCTCAATGAGGTACCAAAAGTATAAATAGTAGAAATCATGAGAAATCACTTTTAGGGCACATATACACATCAAATACGAGAAATGAATGAACACCACAATTTAAAGGATACAGGTAGCTCTCAAGAGCCAAATCCCCGTTACAATTCTTGATCCAACCTAGTTGACCCTCCGTCAACATTCAAATAAAGGAACCAGTCCAGTAGAACACCACTTTAACGCCAAATCCCATCCACCAAACATACCCCTTACCTGGCCCGAACGCCAAACAGGAACAGGAATGGTAATACTCGAGTATACCGGAAATCTAGAGTCTCCAATACCCAAAGATTTCTCAGGAACAGGCACCCATGGATTGCCAAATTTTCTCGACCAAGTCCTTGCTGGCTCGATCCAATTGACTCCCCATGAGGTTGAGCTCAAATTTAACAGGAAGGTCGTTGGATGCACTTCCAAAAGACATTATAACAGGCGCAGGTAACAGATTCAAGTATATACAGGAAACAAGTCACACAGGCCAAAGAACGAGTGTGATAAAGTACACACTCGTCTCGTACAAAATAAACAGTCGGTAAGGACATTCAAATAGCAATTTACAAGTACAGATAACCAGTTTAGCAATGATTCAGGAGAGTGGTACACTCACCGGTTCAAGTATAGATACTTCAAAAATTTTCACCCCAGCGTGGCTTTAATCGCCAAGAAACCCTAAAATAACCAAAGTAAAACAATTGAAAGTTCCACATCCAAGATCGAGTAAACGAAATACGCAAGTGAGGTTCGACTACTAGTCGTATGCCTCGCCAAATAATTACTAATGCAAGGGTGTAAAACATGATTTTTGGGAACGAAAAGGTAACATGAAGGCCTAGGGCTCAAACAACCCCAAAAGACTTTTGGGACAGCCCCACCTTCCCCTAAGGCGAACCAAAGAGGTTAGCGGACTGCCTGCCCAGCTCTCGCCAGGACTAATGGTGCAGTTAAACACGATCTAAAATGTTCCAAAAAAAAATAAAATAAAATAAAAGCGCGCTCAAACAAGTCAAAATCACAAATTAGAAGAAACGAAAATCGGAACCGACATGAACAGTGCCGGACACGTCAGAATAGCATACAAAAGTAATTCAACAAGTTTATACAAGTCCGGTTTGCAAATTACAACTCAAACGAAAAGGTTGGATCAAATTGCACTTAAGGTTTTGCCCAATAAGGAGCTATTCAAAATGTATTTACGCAAGCTCAACTCGGCAACCAAAGGTCCTAGTCTCTCAAAAGTTTCAAACCCCTGTAAGGAAAACAAAAGTAATAGGGTGAGCTTACGCCCAGTGAGATACTTTCACTCAAGCAAGGAAGTTCAATTAGACATGGAGTCGATCAATACCAAATCATTCAATAAGGAAGCTAAATAAAGTCACATATCAATAACAATGGATGGCTCTCAAGAGCCCCTTTCCTCGCTCGCCATACTTGATCGTATCTCATTGACCCTCCGTCAATGTACAAAGTGTAACCAAACGTAGACTCCACTTTACTTCCATTCCTTCCACCTAACATACCCCTATCGGGCCCGAACTCCAAACAGTGGAAAAATTGGCAATACTCAAGTATACCGGAATCGAGAGTCTCATACTACAAGATTCCATATAACAGTTCCCATGGCTTGTCAATTTTCACGACCAAGCCCTTGCCGGCTCGATTCAATTGACCACCGATGGGGTTGAGCTCAGTGTTAACAGTAATGGCCTTTGAATACTCATCCAAACGACACCAATTCCAATATATTCATATACCATTCAAGTAACACAGTAAACAGTCATATGTAAGACATAAAGGGTGAGAGTGATCAAGTACACCCTCGCTTGAACCAATTTCAACGGTGCAAATAAGCATTCAAGGCATCAATTTAAAGTGTAACAAAGCCACATAGTAACAAGCAAGTGAGTGGTACACTCACCAAGCAAGCAAATGAAATTTCATACACTTCCGCCCAGAGAGCGTCTTGAATCACCGTCACGCCCTAAAACATTCAAACAAGCACAATGAGACTCGAATACGAGTCATAAACCGAATCCACATACTACTAGAGTAAAATCAAATGGAACGTATAAGTACCAAAGTAAGCTAGGGAAAGTCCAGAAATGAAAGTTAAGCCCTAAAACCCAAAAATGTTTTGACGTTGTTTAGCGTATTGGACACAACTGGCGTTACGATTATCGGATGGATGTACAATTTATATCGCTTCGAAGCTAAGATAGAGGGCTACAACTTTGATGAAGGCTACTCAGTCCAGTTCACAATGTATCTAGGTCAAATTTACCAAAACAACCCTAGAGTTTCCAGTTCGAAGTTTACTGTGAAATTCAACTAGTAGTCCTGATTCATTCAATCATATCTCAGCACATACGACTCCAATTCAAGTGATTCCAAAGCCAACTGAAAGCTAAGATACTAGGCTATATTTCTTAAGAAGACATCGACAACCAAATCAGTAGTATTCCCGGACAAACTAACCAATTACAGAAGCGGATTATTAGTTTCGGACAGAAACAAGGCAGCAGGGGTATTTCGGTCTTTTCACAGGCTACATTGCTCCGATTGAGCTGAAATTTTGCAAGAAATATAAAACATCATTCTCTACAACTTTTATGTTTTACACTAAGGCCAATTCGGCCTCTAACTAAGAGAAACAGTACCGGGCAGAACAGGGAAAAATTGAAACTGTAATCTGGAATTTCCGCACAAAGTGGAAATTTTCCGCAATTCGCTACAATTTACGCACTATAGCTTCATTCTAGACTATCCCAAACCATCATCTATGGCCACACAATATTAAACATATAAAAATAGAAAAATCATGGATAAATATAAAATTCACCAATTTCTACCAAAAGTCATGAAATAACACCTAAAACCATCTCTTTAACTCACATAAGCCACCAATTACACATTATTGAGAAGAAAAGAGAGGTTCCTTAGCTACTCACCTTACCAACTCAAGAAAGAAAGCACTTAGCACCTTGGTCTTCCAAACCACTTCACAACCAACCTTACTACCACTAAACTAAAGGTTTTTATGGAGGAAATCCAAGTTTAATCGGTTGAACTAGAAGATTGAACAAGATTGGAGGCAAGAAAGTTGGGAGTTTTCTCTTCTTTTCTCTTGAAGATGGCCGGCCAAGGAAGCTTGCAAATGAAGATGTTTTTGGTCAATTTTTGTATTAATTGGTAAAGTGGTAAATAGTGGTCAAAGTCCAAGAGTTAACCACCAAGTGACACATGGCACTCTAATTAATGCATGGCTATCCTTTTGTCTCTTCAACTCTCATCCATTGGGTAACCTCCAATTATCTCTTCATACCTGGTAAACTAATCCCGGTATACAAAACTTAACCTAACTGGTCGAATTTTACCGAACTTTCCGCACTAGCGGGTCCCACGTCCGGTATACGTTCTTAATTTCTCAAAAACTAATCGATACTAGAAAAATCATTTTAAAACTATATTTACTCATAAAAATTATCTAGAAAATTTTTCTAATAAAGAAAATGCAGAAAAGCATGCAATTAAATAGAATAAAACCTAGAAAATAAGAAATTTTACGGGGTCTCACACCTTTCTTATATATATATATCCCCAAAGTCGAAGAAATCCAACACTCCCAAAATTTGGGCAGCATGTCCCCTACATTTCCTTACTTTTCCATCCTACAATCAACACCAATTCATCTCAAATCAACCACATACAAATCATAGCCGATAAAACACACCTTTCAGCACAATAACCATAACTGAAGCTACACTTATCGGATTGAAACGAATCTTATGGCGTTTCAAAGCCAAGACATATACCTACATTTATTATGAAGACCTCCAAAGCCAAATCATGCATTTTCAAGGTCAAAAATGGAAATTTCCACGAAAACAGAAAGCTGGCCGCGAAACAGGGCTCATGGGCAGTCAAGGGTATTTTAGTCATTTCACATGTTACAATGCTTTGATTGAGCTGAAATTTTACAGGTAGCTAGCTAACTCAATTACCAACAACTTTAATGTTTTGGGCAAAGGCTGATTAGGCCTCCTTCAAGGACGAACATGCAGTGTAAAATCAGGGCAGATTACTAACCCTAAGCTGGAATTTCCGCACAAAGTCTGAAATTTTTCGCAAACAACTACAACTAACACACAAATGCTTCATTTCTCACCATATCAAGCTATCATTCATGGCCAACCACTAATTATCATATATAATCAGAAAAATCACCAATAAAACCTGAAATTTATCTAACTCTACCTCAAACCAGAAAATCCTCCATAAAATAGCATATTTAGCCACCACAAACCACTAATTTGACATTAGCATGAACAAATAGGAGGTTTGTAAGAAAAGTACCTTAACACCTCAAGAAAGATGAGAACTTAGAGTTTTCCTTTCACAAATTCCTCCACTAGAAGCTTTAATCCTCCTTATCTAGCAACTTTGATGGGTATTTTGCAACTCACTTGGTTAGAACTCAAGATTGAGGCAAATTGAATTGGCAAATGAAGTTTTCTCCCTTGGTTTTTCTCTTCAAGAAGCTCACCCAAGAAGGTAAAGAATGAAGCAAAAATTGGTCAAAATTAAGGTTTTAGTAAAGGTAAAGAAAGTTAGGCAAGTCCAACTTCCAATCGTGTCGCAACACGTGGCACTTTTAAATGGTTCAAGCTTATCTTCTTTCTTCCAACGGTTAATCTATCTAGCTAACCTCCAATTATTTCCCAGCACCCTGTAACATAATATTTCGTAATACAAAACTTCAATTAATCGGCAAAATTTTATCGCACTTAGCACACTAGCGGGCCCCACAGCCATACTACGCTTCAAACTTACTATGAACCAACTCATACCAGGAAAATGATTTGAAAAATGATATTCACTTATAAAAATGTATATAAAGTTAATATATTGAAGGAAAGTATAAAAATGTAGACAAGGAAATAAAATAATGTCTAGAAAATATAAAAATTTTCGGGTTGTCACACTGCCAAATGAAAGAATAGGTCATTCTAGAGTTTCAAAAGAGAAAACTAGGGATAAAATGTTAAATTGAAAAGGAAGAAGGGCCGCATTTAAATCCACCTTATGTAGTAGTTTCAAAAAGAAAATTTACGTAATCAGATGAAATTTTTTTTGCATATATCTGAATTGATTGTTTAAGGAAAAACCTATTCGTCCATCTCCATGAGAATGAGCGCTCCTCCAGGCAATACTTTCTTAACAATGAAAGGTCCCTACTAATTTGGAGCAAATTTTTCTTTGGCTTCATCTTGAATTGAAAGAATTCACTTCAGGACATTGTCTTTTTCTTCTAATAGGTGATGTTTGACTTTTTTTAAAAATAAATATGAGCCATTCGCCGTTGATAACATTGTCTATGAGGATACACTAATCCGTTTGACCTAAAATTTTGCAGGCATATTCAGGACATAACAGGCTACAACTTTTATGTTTTGAGGAACTTCTGAATCCATACGTAACATCAAGAAAAATGAATCCAAAGTTCGGATGCTGAACTGCCCTGATTTTCCAGTTTTGCTGGTTTTGCGCGCCGCAACCGCACGGTCCGTTTCTATGGTTCTTATACCAGTTTTCCAACCCAAAATCCTACCAATGAAACACACATATACCAGCTTCTAAAAGGTCTATTCATGGTCCGAAATTCTCTCCTTACTTTACCACAAAATTACCAAACACTAACCATAATCCCTAACCTAACTTCATTTGCACTAAGGAACTTGATCTAACACCCAACTAACCAAACCCTAACTAACTAAACATTAGCCAAGCTAAACTAACCTAAGAAAGCCTAGGGTTCCTTAACCCAAATCATTTTTTGTACCACCAACTCATCAACCCAAAGAAACCAATCATCAAACACAACCACTACAATCTTCATAGCACAAAATTAAAGCTAATTAACTTATTTAGCATGAAACCCTAATTCTTTCATAAGCTTAATCAAAATTTCAGCAACATCATCATCATAATTAAACCATGAAACTTCAATATAAACATCAATTCCACCATACAAATCCATAATCACAACAAAATACATCACTTTCATAGCTTAAAGATTAGAAACCCCAAAATTTAACTTTCAAAGAAGATGATTTACCTTTGATTCAAGCTTTGTAGATGATCACCCACAACAATCAAGTGCTCAAGTTGTTTCTCCAAGATCCAAACTCAAGATTGAAGAGCAAAAATGATGCACCAAAGCAAGCTTTCCTTCTTTTTTTTCTTTCTCTCCCTCTCGGCTCTCACTCTCTCTTTTTCTCTCCAAGTTTTGTTTTGTTTTGTCTTGTGATTAGCCTACAAGTGTTAAGGTAATAAATAGTCAAAGACCATAGGAGATATTTTTAGGCTAACCAATCACATAAAAATGCTTTATTTGCCTTGTAACCCTTGCACTTCAACTTAGCTTTTATCCTACTCTTGCCCTCAAACTTTTGATAATCTTTCAATTAACTCCATAGGTCATAACTTAATCTAATCTAAAACATGTAATCATGCTTAATTACTTCACTAATCACTTTCTTATTTTAATCACCTATACTTAAACATTCTTTCTCCATAATAAAACAATCAAACAACAACTTTTATAACTTTGGCAAAATTAGGGTTTGTAAACCCCACTTAAGCTTTCTAATAAATTGTAACACTAGAGGTTTGCTAATCTAGAGTTTGCTAACCATATCAAACTTGCTAAACCTTTGTAAACTAAAACAAATCCTAAACTTACGTATGCCAAAACACACACTAGAACACCAAATATAAATTATAGCTCGAACCTACGAATAATAATACATACATAAACTAGGGTTTTCAATCTTAACCAAGATTAGGGTTTTCTCCTTAGCCCTAGAACCCTAATTTCAACTTACGAACGGATTGGGGCCTCACAACACAACTACAAATTTTCCAAGGAATGGACGTAGTACATGGTTCATCAACCTCACGAACGTACTAGGTGCATTAGTTAGTCCAAATGGCATAACTAACCACTCGTACAAGCCATGTTTGGTTTTAAAGGCTGTTTTCCATTCATCCCCCTCTTTCATCCTAATTTGATGATAACCGCTTTTTAGATCAATTTTAGTGAAAATCACAGCACCATATAGCTCATCTAACATATCATCAAGTCTAGGAATAGGGTGACGATATTTTACCGTTATTGCATTAACAGCCCTACAGTCAGTGCACATTCGCCAACTTCCATCCTTTTTAGGCACTAAGATGACGGGAATCGCACATGGGCTCAAGCTTTGTCGTGCCCATCCCTTTGTTAGAAGCTCTTCGATTTGGCGTTGGAGCTCCTTTGTCTCATCTGGTCCCATTTTGTAGGCTGGTCTGTTAGGAAGTGGGGCACCTGGAACCAAATCAATTTGATGCTCAATTCCCCTTATTGGTGGTAGTCCATTTGGAATCTCATCGGGGAAGACATTCTCATAATCCTATAAAGTTAATATATTGAAGGAAAGTATAAAATTGTAGACAAGGAAATAAAATAATGTCTAGAAAATATAAAAATTTTTAGGTTCTCACACTCTCTCCCCCTTAAAAGAATTTCATCCTCGAAATTCTCCTCATACCACAATCTATCTAGAAAGAAATCGTAACAATGCTATGACTAAAACGCTATGCTAAGAAAATCAGTGAAGACATAGGGAGAATACACTCACAATATCAGGTATAGATCTACTACTTTTATCGAGAATACACTCATTACATAGGGGTTGTATACACATAGTTCCATAAATACAATTATTTTAGCTAACACATCACTACTTGCTGACTTTAACTATTACAGCAGCTTCGCCATCCCAAAATTCATTTGTTCTAGGCAGTTCCTCACTTGGTGTCCCAGTTGGCCGCATCTAAAGCATGCACCAATTTTCACATAACATATTCCCGTATGAGTTTTGTTACATGTTTCACACTTAGCAGCCACCCATTTCTTCTTGAAGTGTCCATTCTTTTCCTTCTTCCTCCCCTTATCCCTCATAGCAATTCCATTTCCATCCATCTCTTTACGTTTCCCTTTATTATCACGAGCACTTCCTTCACCTCTTTCATCTTTATTATTAAGAATGTTCTGAGAGGCCATTTGACTAGATTAAGGCACTAGCCCAAACTTACTTTGTACCTCTTCCGGAATCCCTTTGTATTTCTTGCGCAGTAGCTCAATTTTCTCCGAATACTTCTGTTTCCATCGCCCTTTCCAGTGCTCAGCTAATCTCTTTTGGAACTCTACTTCCTTTCGAAGAATCTCTATCTCCTTATACATATCAGCCAAATGTGCCATTTTACCGATTCGCTCGAACTCAAGGGATAGCCTGCCAAGTAAATTTATAAAAAATCAAATAAGTAACCAAGTACACTTGGGACTTTAACCATATAACTGTCAAGTTCCCTCACTCCCAATCCAACCACGAAAAATCAAACTTAGAAGCATACAGGTATAGAGGCCAAATCATTTCTCTCAAATTCCATACCTACTTCCAAACTCTCGATCTCGACACGACATAATAATAATCAAGTCAGGTCCACACTTTGACGTCAAGAGATAAATGTCAAGAAAGTATAGGCAATGGTAGTTTATCGAGAGCCAAACTACGGTTATCGAATCTCACAAGAGGGGTAGAAAATACCTCCATGGTTGTAGCTAGACTAACTCAAAGTCAAGTAAACACTTATCAAGTCCTCACGGTCATAGCAAAAAGGAACATGTCTTAGGTGCGAATTCCCTTACAGTCTAGCCACCCTCGAGAAAATCCGAGCCAGACTAGTACAAGAATAGTCCATGATAACACTTCCATATCAAACCCCCTCGATCAGTCTTATTACGAGGTCCAATGTAAAATCTTCCGTGCCTTGGCCTTTGCCATCCAGACTTACCTCAAGTTCAATCAAGATACAGATCCTTATTCTCGCGCTCTCCACTATTTGGTACTCAAGTCCAAGAATCCACAATAAGATAATTCACAGCTCGAGCCGGCCAGTCCCAAGAGTAAATCATCCATATTATAGATTCCTGCCCGACATACATATCTATCTTCCTCAAGTTCCATGATAAAGATTTTTACACTTATAACATGCATGGTTCATAGCTTATGCTCAAACGAGCACTTAGACACATTCACGAAATCAGGACCATAACACCACTTGGCCCAAGCTCACTCCGTGCAGAGACCACGTGAAACGGTTCTGATACCACCTGTGACAGCCCCACCTTACCCTAAGGCGAACCAAAGGGTTCGGCGGACCGCCTGCCCAACTCTCGCCGGGACTACGGATCCCGAACAAACGGAAACCTTACCAAACGCTCAAATTCACCTTCGAGAAGATAACATTCAAAACTCAATTGAGCCAAACTAAAAGATACAATCAATGTTTAGTACAACGTTCCCACGAAAAAAAAATCAAAACGAGATGAAGGGCTGCTGCCCCGTCACAATCCAACCAAGTACAAATAAACTTTGTTTGACATGAGAGAATGTACATTCCCAAAGACATATAACCATAAGGAAACACTGTACAATATACATATCAGTAAGTTTACACACCAAAAGAAACATTTTATTAAGATACATTTAGGGTTTCCAAATTGTCGAGGAGCTATACCCAAAAGAGCAAAAGAATTTCTAACTAGCTCAACTCATTCTTCAAAAACATCGAAGTTCCAAAAGATGGTTCCCTGTAAGGAAAACAAGGATAACGGGACGGGGTGAGCTAAAAGCTCAATGAGGTACCAAAAGTATAAATAGTAGAAATCATGAGAAATCACTTTTAGGGCACATATACACATCAAATACGAGAAATGAATGAACACCACAATTTAAAGGATACAGGTAGCTCTCAAGAGCCAAATCCCCGTTACAATTCTTGATCCAACCTAGTTGACCCTCCGTCAACATTCAAATAAAGGAACCAGTCCAGTAGAACACCACTTTAACGCCAAATCCCATCCACCAAACATACCCCTTACCTGGCCCGAACGCCAAACAGGAACAGGAATGGTAATACTCGAGTATACCGGAAATCTAGAGTCTCCAATACCCAAAGATTTCTCAGGAACAGGCACCCATGGATTGCCAAATTTTCTCGACCAAGTCCTTGCTGGCTCGATCCAATTGACTCCCCATGAGGTTGAGCTCAAATTTAACAGGAAGGTCGTTGGATGCACTTCCAAAAGACATTATAACAGGCGCAGGTAACAGATTCAAGTATATACAGGAAACAAGTCACACAGGCCAAAGAACGAGTGTGATAAAGTACACACTCGTCTCGTACAAAATAAACAGTCGGTAAGGACATTCAAATAGCAATTTACAAGTACAGATAACCAGTTTAGCAATGATTCAGGAGAGTGGTACACTCACCGGTTCAAGTATAGATACTTCAAAAATTTTCACCCCAGCGTGGCTTTAATCGCCAAGAAACCCTAAAATAACCAAAGTAAAACAATTGAAAGTTCCACATCCAAGATCGAGTAAACGAAATACGCAAGTGAGGTTCGACTACTAGTCGTATGCCTCGCCAAATAATTACTAATGCAAGGGTGTAAAACATGATTTTTGGGAACGAAAAGGTAACATGAAGGCCTAGGGCTCAAACAACCCCAAAAGACTTTTGGGACAGCCCCACCTTCCCCTAAGGCGAACCAAAGAGGTTAGCGGACTGCCTGCCCAGCTCTCGCCAGGACTAATGGTGCAGTTAAACCACGATCTAAAATGTTCCAAAAAAAAAATAAAATAAAATAAAAGCGCGCTCAAACAAGTCAAAATCACAAATTAGAAGAAACGAAAATCGGAACCGACATGAACAGTGCCGGACACGTCAGAATAGCATACAAAAGTAATTCAACAAGTTTATACAAGTCCGGTTTGCAAATTACAACTCAAACGAAAAGGTTGGATCAAATTGCACTTAAGGTTTTGCCCAATAAGGAGCTATTCAAAATGTATTTACGCAAGCTCAACTCGGCAACCAAAGGTCCTAGTCTCTCAAAAGTTTCAAACCCCTGTAAGGAAAACAAAAGTAATAGGGTGAGCTTACGCCCAGTGAGATACTTTCACTCAAGCAAGGAAGTTCAATTAGACATGGAGTCGATCAATACCAAATCATTCAATAAGGAAGCTAAATAAAGTCACATATCAATAACAATGGATGGCTCTCAAGAGCCCCTTTCCTCGCTCGCCATACTTGATCGTATCTCATTGACCCTCCGTCAATGTACAAAGTGTAACCAAACGTAGACTCCACTTTACTTCCATTCCTTCCACCTAACATACCCCTATCGGGCCCGAACTCCAAACAGTGGAAAAATTGGCAATACTCAAGTATACCGGAATCGAGAGTCTCATACTACAAGATTCCATATAACAGTTCCCATGGCTTGTCAATTTTCACGACCAAGCCCTTGCCGGCTCGATTCAATTGACCACCGATGGGGTTGAGCTCAGTGTTAACAGTAATGGCCTTTGAATACTCATCCAAACGACACCAATTCCAATATATTCATATACCATTCAAGTAACACAGTAAACAGTCATATGTAAGACATAAAGGGTGAGAGTGATCAAGTACACCCTCGCTTGAACCAATTTCAACGGTGCAAATAAGCATTCAAGGCATCAATTTAAAGTGTAACAAAGCCACATAGTAACAAGCAAGTGAGTGGTACACTCACCAAGCAAGCAAATGAAATTTCATACACTTCCGCCCAGAGAGCGTCTTGAATCACCGTCACGCCCTAAAACATTCAAACAAGCACAATGAGACTCGAATACGAGTCATAAACCGAATCCACATACTACTAGAGTAAAATCAAATGGAACGTATAAGTACCAAAGTAAGCTAGGGAAAGTCCAGAAATGAAAGTTAAGCCCTAAAACCCAAAAATGTTTTGACGTTGTTTAGCGTATTGGACACAACTGGCGTTACGATTATCGGATGGATGTACAATTTATATCGCTTCGAAGCTAAGATAGAGGGCTACAACTTTGATGAAGGCTACTCAGTCCAGTTCACAATGTATCTAGGTCAAATTTACCAAAACAACCCTAGAGTTTCCAGTTCGAAGTTTACTGTGAAATTCAACTAGTAGTCCTGATTCATTCAATCATATCTCAGCACATACGACTCCAATTCAAGTGATTCCAAAGCCAACTGAAAGCTAAGATACTAGGCTATATTTCTTAAGAAGACATCGACAACCAAATCAGTAGTATTCCCGGACAAACTAACCAATTACAGAAGCGGATTATTAGTTTCGGACAGAAACAAGGCAGCAGGGGTATTTCGGTCTTTTCACAGGCTACATTGCTCCGATTGAGCTGAAATTTTGCAAGAAATATAAAACATCATTCTCTACAACTTTTATGTTTTACACTAAGGCCAATTCGGCCTCTAACTAAGAGAAACAGTACCGGGCAGAACAGGGAAAAATTGAAACTGTAATCTGGAATTTCCGCACAAAGTGGAAATTTTCCGCAATTCGCTACAATTTACGCACTATAGCTTCATTCTAGACTATCCCAAACCATCATCTATGGCCACACAATATTAAACATATAAAAATAGAAAAATCATGGATAAATATAAAATTCACCAATTTCTACCAAAAGTCATGAAATAACACCTAAAACCATCTCTTTAACTCACATAAGCCACCAATTACACATTATTGAGAAGAAAAGAGAGGTTCCTTAGCTACTCACCTTACCAACTCAAGAAAGAAAGCACTTAGCACCTTGGTCTTCCAAACCACTTCACAACCAACCTTACTACCACTAAACTAAAGGTTTTTATGGAGGAAATCCAAGTTTAATCGGTTGAACTAGAAGATTGAACAAGATTGGAGGCAAGAAAGTTGGGAGTTTTCTCTTCTTTTCTCTTGAAGATGGCCGGCCAAGGAAGCTTGCAAATGAAGATGTTTTTGGTCAATTTTTGTATTAATTGGTAAAGTGGTAAATAGTGGTCAAAGTCCAAGAGTTAACCACCAAGTGACACATGGCACTCTAATTAATGCATGGCTATCCTTTTGTCTCTTCAACTCTCATCCATTGGGTAACCTCCAATTATCTCTTCATACCTGGTAAACTAATCCCGGTATACAAAACTTAACCTAACTGGTCGAATTTTACCGAACTTTCCGCACTAGCGGGTCCCACGTCCGGTATACGTTCTTAATTTCTCAAAAACTAATCGATACTAGAAAAATCATTTTAAAACTATATTTACTCATAAAAATTATCTAGAAAATTTTTCTAATAAAGAAAATGCAGAAAAGCATGCAATTAAATAGAATAAAACCTAGAAAATAAGAAATTTTACGGGGTCTCACACCTTTCTTATATATATATATCCCCAAAGTCGAAGAAATCCAACACTCCCAAAATTTGGGCAGCATGTCCCCTACATTTCCTTACTTTTCCATCCTACAATCAACACCAATTCATCTCAAATCAACCACATACAAATCATAGCCGATAAAACACACCTTTCAGCACAATAACCATAACTGAAGCTACACTTATCGGATTGAAACGAATCTTATGGCGTTTCAAAGCCAAGACATATACCTACATTTATTATGAAGACCTCCAAAGCCAAATCATGCATTTTCAAGGTCAAAAATGGAAATTTCCACGAAAACAGAAAGCTGGCCGCGAAACAGGGCTCATGGGCAGTCAAGGGTATTTTAGTCATTTCACATGTTACAATGCTTTGATTGAGCTGAAATTTTACAGGTAGCTAGCTAACTCAATTACCAACAACTTTAATGTTTTGGGCAAAGGCTGATTAGGCCTCCTTCAAGGACGAACATGCAGTGTAAAATCAGGGCAGATTACTAACCCTAAGCTGGAATTTCCGCACAAAGTCTGAAATTTTTCGCAAACAACTACAACTAACACACAAATGCTTCATTTCTCACCATATCAAGCTATCATTCATGGCCAACCACTAATTATCATATATAATCAGAAAAATCACCAATAAAACCTGAAATTTATCTAACTCTACCTCAAACCAGAAAATCCTCCATAAAATAGCATATTTAGCCACCACAAACCACTAATTTGACATTAGCATGAACAAATAGGAGGTTTGTAAGAAAAGTACCTTAACACCTCAAGAAAGATGAGAACTTAGAGTTTTCCTTTCACAAATTCCTCCACTAGAAGCTTTAATCCTCCTTATCTAGCAACTTTGATGGGTATTTTGCAACTCACTTGGTTAGAACTCAAGATTGAGGCAAATTGAATTGGCAAATGAAGTTTTCTCCCTTGGTTTTTCTCTTCAAGAAGCTCACCCAAGAAGGTAAAGAATGAAGCAAAAATTGGTCAAAATTAAGGTTTTAGTAAAGGTAAAGAAAGTTAGGCAAGTCCAACTTCCAATCGTGTCGCAACACGTGGCACTTTTAAATGGTTCAAGCTTATCTTCTTTCTTCCAACGGTTAATCTATCTAGCTAACCTCCAATTATTTCCCAGCACCCTGTAACATAATATTTCGTAATACAAAACTTCAATTAATCGGCAAAATTTTATCGCACTTAGCACACTAGCGGGCCCCACAGCCATACTACGCTTCAAACTTACTATGAACCAACTCATACCAGGAAAATGATTTGAAAAATGATATTCACTTATAAAAATGTATATAAAGTTAATATATTGAAGGAAAGTATAAAAATGTAGACAAGGAAATAAAATAATGTCTAGAAAATATAAAAATTTTCGGGTTGTCACACTGCCAAATGAAAGAATAGGTCATTCTAGAGTTTCAAAAGAGAAAACTAGGGATAAAATGTTAAATTGAAAAGGAAGAAGGGCCGCATTTAAATCCACCTTATGTAGTAGTTTCAAAAAGAAAATTTACGTAATCAGATGAAATTTTTTTTGCATATATCTGAATTGATTGTTTAAGGAAAAACCTATTCGTCCATCTCCATGAGAATGAGCGCTCCTCCAGGCAATACTTTCTTAACAATGAAAGGTCCCTACTAATTTGGAGCAAATTTTTCTTTGGCTTCATCTTGAATTGAAAGAATTCACTTCAGGACATTGTCTTTTTCTTCTAATAGGTGATGTTTGACTTTTTTTAAAAATAAATATGAGCCATTCGCCGTTGATAACATTGTCTATGACAAATAGCATTTAATCATTTTTTGTCAATCAGAGATAATTGCTCGTGCCGTTGTTTAACCTATTCAGTTTCCTCCAACTAGGTTTCTATCAAAATGTGCAAGGATGGGATCTCAACCTCTGCGGGTAATACTGCTTCCATCCCATACTTGAGAGAGTAAAGTGTTGCTCTAGTAGAAGTCCTGATTGCAGCCTGATAAGTCATTAATGCATAAAGTAACTTTTCATGCCAATCTCAGTGGCTTTCCATCATTTTGCGAATAATCTTCTTCAAATTTTTGTTTGCACCCTCTACAACTCCATTCATCTAAGGCCTGCAGATAGTAGAATTTTGGTGTTTGATCTTGAATTGCTCGGATAATCCATCTGTGACGGCCCCACCTCCCCCTGGGCGTACCCTAGGGTTTAGCGGACCGCCTGCCCATCTCTCGCCAGGACTCACTCCCTCGTATCACGTGCATACAACCGTCGACAATAAATAACATCGCAATTCAAGCTTATAATTTACATCGATGCACAATCAAGATACAAAACCTCAATATACCCAAACTGGTTCAAAGTGTATACAATCCAGATACAAAACATTCTATTCGAGTAATAGCGCGAGTACAAGTCAAAAACAACTAGTCTACGCTAGTCTTTACATATCTCACGCCTCGCTCGTACCCCTGAAAGGAAAACAAATGGAGTGGAATGAGCTAAAAGCCCAGTGAGGTTCCAAATAGCAAATTGACCATTATTTATAAGTACAAGTTTTCGATATAGCAAAGTAACGAGCATGAAGAGTTCATAAAAGGGAGCAATAACACGACAAGTAGCAATCTCAAAATGAGCAAGTGTAAAAGTTTTTCAAAATAAACAATAATCCAAAAAGCAATAATCATTCCAAAGCATAAGGATACAGATGGCTCTCAGGAGCCAACTTCCATTCATCATCAGGAGCTTGATCACGTAATAGTTGACACTCCGTCAACTTTCAAGTAATTAACCAATCCAGTAGAACACCACTTACACTACTCTCCGTCCACCATTCAAACCCCCTACTGGGCCCAAAATCCTCAATAAACACGGGTGGTAATACTCGAGTATACCGATTAGTCGAGGAGATATCACTCCACTCGACAATCAAGAGACCCAGGGTTTGTTACCCAATCGACCAAGCCCTTGCCGGCTCGACCCGAGTAACTTGCCGCAGGGTTTCTGGAATTCCAGGAAGTGCGCACAACATAAACAAGTATATCAATTCAATTTCAACAATAAACAAGTATATATCAAATAAGGGCAAGTGCGATAAAGTACACTCTCGCCCTAACAATTCACGTATACAACATGTAATCACATTGGTCACGTATCAAATACAAGTATCAAGTTCAATTCGGTATTTGAAAGCACTCACCAAAATGAAGTGCCCCTAGTAATCACGTCTGGTTTATACTCCGGGTTCGGAGTCCAAATCTGCGATAAAACTCAATTTGAGAACTTTGAAACATGACTAAGATTCGAAACTTAGACGTTTCGTTCAATAAGAATCAAGAAATGGAAATTCACTTGGAGAATATTCGTGAAACACTCGCTCGCTTTTCAAACTATATAACTTTGTAACATTTATACTTGGAAATGCCATTTGAGTCGAAAGTACAAGGAAAACATACTTCGAGCAATCATTATTTTATTTCCCAAGGGTACAAGTTCGGCCAAGTCCTTACTTATATACCTCGGAACAAGAAGATGCAAGTATCCTAGATAGTTCAAGTAGTAATCACTCTTAACCCTTACTCAAGTCGTAAGTATATTTCTCTAGTCCTCGAGCGTAAATTTGGGCAGCATGCCCTTTGTATTTTCCTATTTCCAGCCATTTATGGCTTCATTATTTTCCTCATTCAAACCCAAAGGTACACACACAACAATCTAATTTCAATAGCCATTCCATAGGCTCAAGACAATACAAGGACAAAAATCAAACTAATAACAAGTGCGGAAATGAGCTTTAGTAAAAGACAGATTTGATAGAGTTTTGCGTAACGGACACAACCTAAGCTACGCTTATCGGATTGGGTGCAACTTATACCATTTCGAATACGTACAAAATTTGAATACGTACTAGTACAAGGTATAAATATGGTTTTGGTAGTGAAAAGAGTACATTTAAACCAAAGGACATAAGTAAAATATTTATAAAACTTATGCTCACTCGTAAACTTTAAAATCTCCATTTGAGTCGAAGTGACAAAGAAAACATATTTCTATTAGTCGAAAATTTCATTTTTTCAAGGGTACAAGTGTCGGCCGAATTCTACTTATATACCTCGATAAAAGAAGATGCAAATATCCTAGATGGTTCACGTGGTATTCGCTCTCAAGCCTCACTCAAGTCACAGGTATATCTACCTAGTTCTTGAGTGTAAATTTGGGCAGCACGCCCTTTGTATTTACCCATTTTCCAGCCATTTATGGCTTCATTCTTTTCCTCAATCAATCCCAAAGTCATACACAAAATCATCTCATTTCAATAGCCATTCCATAGGCTCCAAGTCATACAAGTACAAAATTAAGCTAGGAGCATGTGCGGAAATGAAGGTTGAGTCAAGAAACAAAAGACAGATTTGACGTTGTTTTGTGTAACGGACACAACCGAGGCTACGCTTATCGGATTGGGGTGAATTTATACCATATATATACACCATATAATACCTAACCCACAAGAAATATGAGTGAATAAATCAAAACCCTAACTCAATATTCCTCCCTCCAATCATCAAAACCATTTGAAACAAGCATCACAAGCACAACTCTAACATTAATACCCAACTTAATCATGATTAATGGAGAAAGAAAGAGTGATCAGCCATTATACCTCAAGACAAGACCTTGCAAGAGTGATCCTCCACTACTCCTTGAAATTTTTGGTTCCTTAAGCTTCCCAAGCTTCCAAACTAATGATTAATCGGTTTAGTTTTCTTGTTCTCAGTTACAAAGGTTGGATTCAAGGTTGGAAATGGAAAACTCTCTTCACTCTCCTCCCTCTCCTTGCTCTCGGCCAAACCAGAAAAAAATGATTAAGAATGAGCTCAAATGAAAGATAAGAAGGCAAGACAAAAGGGTTTGGTCAAAGGGCCATAGATGGCCAACAAGTGGCACCACCAAAATCCATCCAAAATTTTTTTCTTTTCCTTGCATTTTGAGTCAACATTTTCGGCTATAAGGGCTGAGGATGAGGGAGATATTTTGCAACAATATCAAGGGTATGTGGTGGTAGGGAAATGGTAGTCAAGTGGTGTGTTCAATCGATAATGAACGTTACCCGTCGGTTCTAGCCGTATTTCCTTAAATCGCGTATACTAGGGTTTTATCTTCTAATTCACTAACTTATTATTATCACTTCTAATTACACACTTAATATCATCTAAAACTCACTCTTAATCACCACATTTATCGCACTAGCGGGCCTCACATCGATAATGCATTTCAAATTTAATGTCCACTAACTCATACTAGAAAAATGAATTTAAAATTGTACTTGCTTTGTAAAAATGCATAGAAATTTTAATATTTCCAAGGAAAGTATAAAATGTAGGCAAAGAAATAAAATAATCCTAGTTCAATTGCCGCGCTCAACCGTACTTCCAACACATACACGTATATACATATCGTTCACCCAAATACACGTAATATCAAAACCTTCCTTTGTTGAAAACAAATGGTTAACACATTTTCACTTCACAAGGGGAAGTGAGAATAAACAAAAGGCTAAGAAAATGTGAAAATTTTAGGGTTCTCACATCATTCGTTTCCTCAATTAGTCCCAAAGTCACACACAAAATAATCTCATTTCAATAGCCATTCAATAGGCTCAAAGTCATGCAAGTACAAAATCAAGCTAGGAACATGTGCGGAAATAAAGTTTGAGTCAAGAAACAAAAGACAGATTTGACGTTGTTTTGCGTAACGGACACAACCGAGGCTACGCTTATCAGATTGGGATGAAATTTATACCGTTTTGAAGCTAAGACAGAGGGATACAATTTTGATGAGACCACTCAGTCCAGTTTGTAATATATCCAAGTCAAATTCACAAATTACAGTACCAGATTCCTACCGACAGGCCAGTTAACCGTACTATGTTTCAATGGCCCTAACTCAGGCTACCGAACTCCGATTGAGGTGTTCTTAGGGATTTTGGTAAGCTAAGACATAGCACTACATCTTTCATGTTTTGGCTAAATGCTAATTCAGTACGTATCAGGGTGAACAGGCGCGGTCAAATTGGTGAAATGTCAAAACTGTCCCTAAAGTTCTACCTATGGCAGTCAGGAGTATTTTTGTCTTTTCACATGCTACAGTGCTCGGATTGAGTTGAAAATTTACAGGTACCTATAAAACATCATTCTATACAACTTTTATGTTTTATTCTAAGCCTAATTCGGCCTATAACATGGTGTACTAGAACCAGGCAGAACAGGGTGCATACTAATTTCAATTCTGGAAATTTGCTACAATCAAGATATAATTTCCATTTCTAGTTTAAAACCATCACTACCACCTCATATACAAGCTTGTATACATCATATACCATCCATACAACAAGTATGAGAAGGAAATCATTGAAACCCTAACTCAAGTGCATCACCTCAATCATCCAAATTCTCTTGATTTAAGCATCACAATCACAAATACAAGTTACTAAACAACTCCAACAGGATTAAGGGAAAAAGAAAAGAGTGGTCAGCCATTTCACCTCAAAACTAGAGCTTGCTAGTGTTCTCCTTCACTTCCCCTTGAAATTTTTAGTTCCCTAAGCTTCCCAAGCTTCCAATTTACAAGTTAATCGGTTTAGAATCTTGTTTTTTTCCATTCAAATGGTGCAAATCAAGATGAAATGAAGTTGTTTTTCTCTTGCTCACACACTCTCTCTCTTGTTCACAGCTAGGAGGAGGAAAATGAGGGCAATTTGTGTGTTTTTTGATGATAAATATGGAGGAAAATTGGTTGGTCAACACTTAAGGGATGGTTGCCACTTGTCGCAACCAAAATCCATCTCAAAATTTTTTATTTTCCTTGCATTTTTTGGTCAAATATTTCGGCTAAGAGGGCTGAGGATGAGGGAGATATTTTGCACCAATATCAATGATATTTTATGGTGAGGAAGTGGTAGTCAATCGGTAGTGAGCGATACCCGCCGGTTCGAGCCGATTTTCCTTAAATCGCGTATACTAGGGTTTTAACTTACAATTCACTAACTTATTATTATTACTTCTAATCACACATTATTTTCTCATCTAAAAGTCACTCTTACTCACCAAATTTAGTACACACTCTGCACCGATTACTCATATTACGGAAAGACGTAAAAACCCTAATTTATTGTAACGATGAAGGTTGTGAGACCCCGAAATTTTACTTTTCTTTATAACCTTTATGTGAACTCACTTTAGTTTGATTCTTGATTGCTTTAATGGTTGAATTTGAGTCAAGGGAGTGAATCTTGTTAAGAAAAGTTTCATAATCTCAAGTTGTTAGAAAATCTAGAATTTTCGCAAGAGGCTCTGCGCAGTTTTGGGAAATTGACTATAACTTCGTATAGGAAAGTCAGAATTGAGTTCCGTTTATTGCGTTTGAAACTAGACTCAGACGGCGTCCTACGGTGTAAAATTTAGAGTTTGATTCAATGTTTATAAATTCTAGGAAATTGTCAAAGTTGACTGAAAATTCTGCCCTGCACAAGTAAACATAGGAATGTTGTAGTAGCTTATGGCTCAATTTGGACCAACTTATGAACTAAATCTCTTTGAGGTGTCTTCTAAAGATTCTTAGTATTTGAAGTCTCGTTTTGACAAGCCAAGTTATATAAATTTTTTATATTTATAACTCAAGTTATAATTTTTCTAAAGGAAGGGCATAAGTTAGGGTTTTGTGCATACTAGGGTTTTGTTGTGTGTTTTTGTGTGCATTTTGGTAGTGTGATTGTGAGGACCCGTAAAATTCCCTTAGTTTATATTATGTTATTTTCTTTTATTTCACATGCATTTTCTTCACTTTACTTTACTATATTAATTTTTTCAAATATTTTATAAGTGAGTATAGTTTTTAAATCATTTTCCTTGTATAAGATAGTTTATGTTAAATTTGAAGTGTATTATGGGCGTGGGACCCGCTAGTGCACTAAGTGCGATAAAATTTTGACGATTAGTTGATGATTTGTATAAAGGGATATTATTTTACAAGGTGATAGGTGACAATTAGAGGTTAGCTAGATAAATAACCATTGGAAGACAAAAAGATGAGGATTAACCCTTGGATGCCATTTGTCCTTGAAACATTGGACCTTAACTTTGACTTGGACTTGTCTTAACCTTTACTAAACCAAATTTTGACCCAATTTCTTTCCATTTTCATTGTGTTGGCCGAAATTTTTGGAGAGGAAAGAACAAGAGAGCAAAGCTTCAACTTCATCCTCCATTCTTGGCTAAAATCTTGAGTTTTAACCGTTAGTTTTGGAAACTACACCATACAAGGGCTTATTAAGGAGTAACAAAGGTCTTGGTGGAGTGATTTTTGTAGAAGAAACCCTAAGCTATCATCTTTCCTCAGTTTCAAGGTAAATTCCCTAGAAGTTTCCTTTTACTCTTGATAATTGTCAATTAGTGGATTGGAGAGGTTAAATGTGTAGTTTTGTGGACAAGTTTATGGTTTGAAGTAGGGGCATGGTGAATTTCAGTTTTTATAGTAAATTTTCTGTCCTCATATGATGATTGATGTTTAGCCATGATTTGGTAGTTGTCATGACTAATTTTGAGCTTGAAAATGCTAGTTTTGCTTACCTTCAATGAATTTCAGCTAGATTGCATGAATTTCAGTTTCAAGGTTTCCAATTTGCCCTGTTCTGTCCGATTCTGTTTGACCGTGTTAGAGGCCGAATTAGGCTTAGCACAAAACATTAAAGTTGTAGAAAATGATGTTTTATAGCTTCTTGTAAAATTTCAGCTCGATCGTAGCATTGTGTCATGTTAAATTACCGAAATACCCTTGACTGCCGATAAGCCCTGTTTCGCGGACAGTTTTCTATCTTCGTGGAGATTTCAATTTTTGACTCTGGAAATGCATGATTTAGATTTGGAGGCCTTCATAATAAATGTAGGTATATGTCTTGGCTTTGAAACACCATAAGATACACCTCAATCGGACTTCGGTAGCCTGAATTATTGTCGTTTAATCATAGTGCGGTTAACTAGTCTGATTGTGAGATGCTGGTTCTGTAATTTGAATTTTTGACATCGATACACTATGAACTGGACTGAGGGGTCTTCATAAAAATTGTAAACCTTTATCTTAGCTTCGAAACGGTATAAAGTTTACCCCAATCTGATAAGCGTAACTTCTGTTGTGTCTGTTCCGCTAAGCGACGTCAAAGCTGTCTTTTGTTTTCTGACTTCAACTTCATTTCCGGACATTTTCCTAGCTTGAATTTGTACTTGTACGAATTTGAGCCTATTGAACGGCTATTGAAATGAGATTATTTTGTGTGTGACTTTGGGATTGATTGAGGAAAACAATGAAGCCATAAATGGCTGGAAAATAGGTAAATACAGAGGGCATGCTGCCCAAAATTTTAGGGCTACGCGATTCCTTCAAGTTGAGTTGATCTTGGTAAAAATGAAGGGTTTTGGGAGTTGTTTGTAACCCTAGGACCAACTATTATCTTTTTGCTCAAAAGTCATCTTTTATTCTTTTGTACTAGTACTTAACCTAGGAAGGCATACGACTTGTAGTCGAGCCTCCTTGATGCATTCCATTTACTGGGTTTGTGGATGTGCGAACTATAATTGTTTTATCTTGGTTATTTTAGGGTTTCTTGGCGATTAAAGCCATTTTGGGTAAAACTTTTGAAGTATCTGTACTGGAACCGGCGAGTGTACCACTCCCCTCATTTGTTGCTTAACTTGGTTTCTGCACCTGCAATCTGTGATTTGAATGACTGTACTATCTGTTTATTCTGTTTGAGACGAGGGTGTACTTTATCACACTTGTTCTCTTGTTTGTCTGTATGCCTATTTACTGTCTGTAATCTGTTATCTGTATCTGAGTCTGTTCGGACGTCGTTTGGAGGCTGGTATCCAACGACCTTTCTGTGACCTCTGAGCTCAACACCTGTGGCTAGTTACTCGAGTCGGGTCGGCAAGGGCCTGGTCGATTAGATAACGAACCATGGTAGTCTGTTTCTGGGAATCTTTGGGTATTGAGACTCTTGATTCCGGTATACTCGAGTATTACCACTTCTGTTTCTGTTGAGGTGTTCGAGCCCGGTAAGGGGTATGTTTGGTGGACAAAATTTGGTATAAAGTGGGGTCTACGGACATGTTGGTTCTATATACATTGACGGAGAGTCAACGGGTTTGGATCAAGTTCTGCCATGGAAATTTGGCTCCTGAGAGCCACCTGTATCCTTCCTATTTGAATCATTGTGTCTAACTACTTTACTTTATATCCGGCATGTATACCTGATTGGTTAAACGTGAAATGCCAAGATTTGACTGCTATTATTTTGGTACCTCATTGATCGTAAGCTCACCTCCTTCCCGTTATCTTTGTTTTCCTTTCAGGGGCAAACTTTGAATCCATGATCTTGGAAGAAAGGGTCGAGCTAGTGTAACTAATATTTTTTTAAGCTCTTTTGCAACCAAAACCCTAATCGTATTTTAAGTGTATGAATACTTTGGCTTGTATTTTAGTTTAGTTAATTTTCCAAAGACTCCGATGTAAATATATGTATAAGTGTTTAACATTGTCTATTAAGTGTATTCAATTGAGATTATGAGTTTTATGGTTTGGTAAGCATGTTCTCACCTTAGTAGTTTCCGATTGTTCGTTTTCTTTGGGTCCTATCGCACGTGCTATATTGGGTTGTGTGATTCGACTCCGTAGTCCTGGCGAGAGTTGGGTAAGTGGTCCGCCGAACCCTTTGGTTCGCTTTAGGGTGAGGTGGGGCTGTCACAAAGGTAAAAAGGGAACCTTGTTTTTATGATTATTTGTAGCTATTGGGGTAGCGAATGTATATTAAAGTCATTGTAAAGTAATAAATTTGAATAAATTCCAAATTAAAGGGAATTTTAAGAAAAATATAAAGAATTTTACGAGTCCTCACATCCGGTCTCTTACTTCACTTTTTATCCGAACTAGGCGCCCGTTCATCTCTTGTACTCACTCTAGCCAAACACGAACCTATTCATGTTCCCCGGAATGAAATTCTCAAGTACTTAGTATCGCCCTCAACTCTGGAGTACTCGGGTACATGAATCCGAAATAAGATAATTCACATCTCGAGCTGGCCAGTCCCAAGAGTAAATTACCTACAATCGAGATTCCTACCTAACGTACCTATCAATTGTCCTCAAATACCATAATAACGATTTAGGGCCTATAACAATTCATGATTCATAACTTATGTTCAAAAGAGCACTTAATCCTTCACACTTATTCACGAAATCAGGACCATAACACCACTTGGCCCAAGCTCACTCCACGCAGAGACCACGCGAAGCAGCTCTGGGTTTTATCCCTACAAGTAGTCGCTTAACTTTCAAATCAATCCCACAGCCCGGCATCCTAAACTTTAGCCTAGGATACACTACAGAGATCTGAAGCCTAAGCTCTGATACCACCTGTGATGGCCCCACCTTCCCCTAGGGCGTACCCCAGGGGTTCGGCGAGTCGCCTACCCAGCTCTCGCCGGGGCTCACTACAGTTCTCAAATAAATTACATCGCTCACTTCCAAACATAGGGTACGATCCTCAATAATAAAAGAAATAACATTTCCCAAGTTCAGAATGTATACTTACATACATTTCCCTATCAAAAGTAGTACAAATCCAAATGTACAAAGGTTCTCAATTCTTCATACAACCAACCCTTGCCAACCGCTAGGGTGAGAACCATTATACAAATTCAAAAGAACTAGACTGGGCCAGTCTGTACAGATCTCTCGTCCTTGCGCGCATCCCCTGTTAAGGAAAACAAAACTAATGAAATGAGCTACAAGCTAAGTGAGGTTCCGGACACGCAATCAACTTAACCAAGGACATTAATCATGTAATAACAAGTAATCTAGGAAACATTGACGATATAAAACAATGATAATACATTCATTAAAAGGATACATGCTCACATGGAGCCTTTCGTTCTTTCCTTCACCCTTCATTTCCTTATTCCTCCAATCATTTTAAAATACACTTTGTAAGTGAAAACTCCTCCATTGACTTTATCACTCGTTCATTCATTTCATTCTTCCCCCTTCTGGACATTGGCCAGACTCCACCCGACAACGTGGTAATACTCGAGTATACCAAACTTTCACCCAGGGTCACCAAATCGCCCGACCGAGTCCGCTTCTGGCTCGAGTCGATCGGCAAAGAAGGGCAAGGGCCCAATTCAGCCAAACAGCTTACATTCATGCACAACTAGCATTTAATCATTGAAAATTTCACATTCATTTAGGTCGAGTGCGATAAAGTACACACTCGCCTAGTAAAATTCATTTTAACAGTCATTGATAACATTGAACATTTAATCATACATCCACAACAAGCCACATAGTCAATGAAAACATAACATACAAAGAACACTCACCTATTTAAGCAAAAGAACGTCCAAAGTATCCTTCCGGATAACACCCTCAATCACCAAGGAACCCTAATATAATCAAAAGAACACATTATGCTTCAACCATCAAAGATGTAAGTGATTCAAAGAAATTTTGAATACGTACTAGTACAAAGTATAAATATGATTTTGGAAGTGAAAAGAGTACATTTAAACCAAAGGATATAAGTAAAATATTTGTAACACTTATGCTCACTCGTAAAACTTTGAAATCTCCATTTGAGTCGAAGTGACAAAGAAAACGTTTTTCTATTAGTCGTAAATTTCATTTTTCCAAGGGTACAAGTTTCGGCCAAGTTCTACCTTATATACCTCGATAAAAGAAGACGCAAATCACGAGTAGATCTACCTAGCCCTCGAGCGCAAATTTGGGCAGCACGCCCTTTGTATTTACCTATTTTCCAGCCATTTATGGCTTCATTCTTTTCCTCAATCAGTCCCAAAATCACACACAAATAGTCTCATTACAATAGCCGTTCAATAGGCTCAACGTCATAAAATTACAAAACCATGCTACAGAAATGACCGGAAATAAGGTTTAAGGCAAAAAGTAAAGGACAGGTTCGACGTCTCTTAGCGTATCGGTCACAACCGAAGTTACGCTTATCGGATTGGGGTGAAATTTATACCATTTTGAAGCTAAGACAAAGGGATACAACTTTGATGAAGACTACTCAATCCAGTTCATAGTGTATCCAAGTCAAATTCATCGTTTACAGAACCAGAATTTCACCGTCAGGCTGGTTAACAGCAGTGCGTTCAACTGACAATAACTCAGGATACAAAAGCCCGATTGAGGCATTTTCAAAGGCGTTGGAAAGATAAAACATAGAACTACAACTGTTGTTTTTGGCCAAATGCTAATTCAATACGGAGCAAGGTGAAAAAAATGCGGCCAAAATGGTGAAATGTCAAAACGGTCCACAGAGCTCTACCTATGGCAGTCAAGGGTATTTTTGTCTTTTCACATACTACCATACTTGGATTGAGTTGAAAATTTACAGGAAGTTATAAAACATCATTTCCTACAACTTTAATGTTTTGAGCTAAGCCCAATTCGGCCTCCATCATGGCCAATGACACTGGTCAGAACAGGGCAAGATGAAAACCCTAAAACTGGAATTTGTGCACATAAGCTGAAATTTCTTTAGGTAACCAAAACTAGCATACCAAAGCTTCATTTCACCCAATATAAAGCTATCATTCCATGGCCAACCCTTACTCATCTCATGAAGGCAGAAAAATCACCATAAAAACTGAAATTTCCATAATATTGCTTCAAACTATGAAATATGCTCATAAAACTTCCAAAACTACAACTTTAAACCACTAATTGGCAACTATTAGAAACAAAGAGGGATTTTGCAAGCAAGGTACCTTGGATCCTCAAGAAAGATGGTGGCTTAGAGTTCTTCTTCCCAAATTAGCTCCACAAACACCTTGGAAACTACCCTAACTAGCACTTTTATGGAGTAGTTTACGATTTAATCGGTTGGAACTTAAGATTTGGACAAGAAATTGGAGTGAAAGATGAAGGTTTTTCTCTCTCTCTTGTTCTCAAATTTTCGGCCATAAGAAGGGAAAAATGGCTTGATTTTTGGTCAAATTTTTGTTTTAGTAAAGTTAAATAAGCTTGGTCAAAAGTCCAAGTTCCAATAGTTTTGTGACAAATGGTCCTTTAGGGTTTCAATCCTATCCTTTTGTCTACCAATGGTAATTTATCTAGCTAACTTCTAATTGTCTCCTAGCACCTTGTAAAATAATAATACTTAGCACAAAAATCACTTAATCACCAAAATTTTATCGCACTAGCGGGTCCCACGTCTATAATGCGTTTCAAATTTAACGTACACTAACTTATACTAGGAAAATGATTTAAAACTGTACTTGCTTATAAAAATGCATAGAAACTTTTATATTTTAAAGGCAAGTATAAAAATGTAGGCAAAAATAAAATAATGCCTAGAAAATGTGAAAATTTTCGGGTTCTCACAAATACTATCGTTATAAGAATTTCTTGGAAATTTCACTTTATCGCGCACAAATCGGAAGTACGCGTTTTCACCCGCGCGATTAATTGAGGGACTTTAGACCTCTATTTTTAGACCACCATGAGTGAATAATAATAGTATGAATAAAAGTGCATTAGAGGTTTAGTGCATAAATGAAACAAACTTGAGAGGAATCGGGTGCGTAACGCGCGCGAACACGCACTATTAAAGAGTTGACTTTGAGCCATTGTGAGCCACACATTTTAGCTTCTCTTGGAAGCTTTATTTGCATCACACACTCTCTCTTTCTTGCTCCAAGACAGCCGGCCATCCTAAGCTTGAAGAACAACTAAAGTTCTTCATTTTTCTTCATCAAAACTTGCTTCAATCCTTCACCAAATCACCTCAAACTTCAACCACACTTTGCTAAGCACTTGGTGATCATCTTAAGCTACAAAAGAGCTTGCTTTCCACGGCTTTTCTTGGTCTAAGGAGGACCGAAAATCCTGCCTTGAAACATCTAGCAAAGTAAGTGACGATCAAACCTTCAAATCTTGATTTATGGAAGTAATATAGCACTTATAAGTTCATATCTTCTTTTAGGTAGCTTTATTGATGTTGGAAAGTTGTTGTGTGGGCTCTATAAACTCCCACTATGGCTTGATGGACTGATTTGTGGTGTTTTGATGTTATTAATGTTGGTTTAGTGCTTAAATTAGTAGAAATGAGTGATATTATGGATGAAAGCTCAAAGGGAGTGAAGATGGAAAACTTTCCGTTTCTGTCCCTGTGAATGTCCGTGACCCTTAGAGCAAAACTTTGTGGTACTATTGACTTGTTTATGATGTATACATGTTGTGTGGGTGGTGTAGAAAGTTTCATCAAAAAATTTCATGATTTGATTGGCCAAATGATGTGTTTTCGGAAGTCAGTAAAAACTGGAAATTTTCCCGTAACTGCTCTGGCAGTGTTTTTGTTTTGGCTATAACTTTTTGCTCAACATCAAAATCGAGTGCTATTTGCGGCACTGGAAATTAGACATTCCCAGCTTTCCAACGGTATAAAATGCACATCCTAGTTCCACCTGAGTAGTCCATACCAATCGTTTGAACATGACTATCCTGTTTCGCGTCTACACTGGGAGCTCTGTTTTGAGCAGCGAATTGATGCTCAAATATGAGCTAGCTGTGGACAAATTTTGAGAATGATTTCTTCTAAGAAATTGTAGCTTTATGAATCTAGTTTTCAACGCCACTGACCACGCTCGATTATAAGTTGAATTGAGTAAGTTGTGGCCGAAATCCGAAACTGACTCAATGATTTGAAACCCTCTTTTTGGCTAGTAAATGTCTAAATCTTGATTGGGACTTGTTGTTTCTAAATTCTTGGTGTTAATCACCTACCAAACGGAAAGCTCATGTACAAGGCAGATTTGCCTCGGAAATTTGGAAACTTTGGTGATCTGGTTAACCAACTTTCCGTGCGTATTTTTCCATGAAAATTGATAGAGGAATATCCCTCATATGGTAGTATAATACTACCAAATTTGATGCCATTCCGAGTTTATTTCGATGCTCAAACAAAGTCCCAAAGTTTGTAAATTTAACCTGGAAATTTGCCTAACCGTCTCAATTTTTCAGCAACTTTGAGCCACTATATCTTGGTGCTCAAAACTCCGATTCTTGTTCCGTTTGTTTTTTTTTTAAACTTTGATTGCAACTCTAATTGAGTTTCAAATCTGAGAGGCTAGTTCCAATTCTGTGAATTTTACCGAATTTCCAAAGTTGGCGAAAAACTAACCTCAAAACTGTCTCGCAAGCCTAAAACAGTAACTTTGAGCTAATTTTTGAATGCCTTCCGTTGGGAATCATGGGAAAGTGTATTCTAGAAACTTTTAGAACTTTGGAAGAAGTTTCCAACGGTACCAAGTTTTCCAATTTTGGACCTGTAATGAGTGAGATACGATTTTTCAAAGATCTTGTATCAAAGCTGAAATTTTCGAAACTTGAGGAAATAGAGTTTTCAAATTCTCCTTTTCCCCTTGATATCACTTGAACGTTTTACACTTGATTTCAAAGATGAAAACTCGATTTCTCTTGTGCTTTAAAAATGTGATACGCCAAATTTTAGGATAATGTTTTTCCCTCGTTCTTTTAAAATTTTGATTTATTTCTTTTGTCTTGTTTTAAAACAGTGTTTTTTTAATTGGACACTTTAAATTTAAATCAAAACCCTAGTTTTACTTGTGACTAAAAGGTTATTATGTATGACAATGCACATTTTATTATAGGTAATTATAGTGATTGGGTGATTAGTGGTGTAATTGAGGTGTAATTAGGTTTTTGGAATATATCAAGTATGTAAATTGTGGAGTAAATTGGTAGGATTGTGCATTTAATTGGGCCATAGTGTGACTTTTGGTTAATTACAAGTTGCTAGACTTCCTAAAGGTTCCATGAGATTCCTAAGCTTAATTTTGATTGGCTAATCAAAAAGGTATGTGGATTTTGACCAAGTGGCTTAGTCTTTATTTAACTTAGCAAGACAAAAGCCAAACAAAAACAAGGAACATTCGGCCAGCTTTTGGCAGAAAAGAAGGAAGAAAAAATTGAGAGGAAATAAGAGGAAGAACAAGAAAAATTCTGGTTGTGTGCAACTCATCCAACAAGCTTGGGAGTTAGAGCAAAAGAAAGCTAAGGAACTTGGTTCTTGAAGTGCAACCTTGTGAACCAACCTTTGGAAGGTAAAGCAGCCTTGAACTCTTGTAAAAATTTGTAGCAATTGAGTAGAAATGTTGATTTTGATGTTGTAAGATGCTAATAAGGGTTAATGATGGTTTATATATCACTTTTGTGGGTTTGTGTGGAGGATTTGGTGATTTCTATGATGGTTTGAGAAAATTCCAGCAGGTGATACAAATTTCCAGTTTTAATGCTGAAATTATCCTGTTTCTGACCGTGTCTTTTAGTCCATGTTAGAGGCCGAATTAGCCTTAGCTCAAAACATGAAAGTTGTAGGTAATGATGTTTTATAGCTTCCTGTAAAATTTCAACACAATCCAAATACTGTAACATGTGAAAAGACAAAAATACCCTTGACTGCCATAGGTAGAGCTTCATGGACAGTTTTGACATTACACCAATCTGACCACGTCTGTTCACCCTGATCCGTACTGAATTAGCATTTGGCCAAAACATAGAAGTTATAGTGCTATGTCTTATCTTTCCAACGCCCTGAAAACGCCTTAATCGGACTTCGGTAGCCTGAGTTATTGTCGTTTACACATAGTGCGGTTAACTAGCCCGAATGTGAGATTCTGGTTCTGTAATTTGAAATTTTGACCTGGATACACTACGAACTGGACTGAGTGGTCTTCATCAAAGTTGTAGGCCTTTATCTTAGCTTCAAAATGGTATAAATTTCACCCCAATCCGATAAGTGTATCTTCGTTGTGTCCGTTACGCTAAACAACATCAAATCTGTCTTTTGTTTTATGACTTAACCTTCTTTTCCGGACATTTTCCTAGCTTGATTGTGCACTTGTACGACATTGAGCCTATTGAACGACTATTGAAATGAGATTATTTTGTGTGTGACTTTGGGATGATTTGAGGAAAATATTGAAGCCATAAATGGCTGGAAAATAGGTAAACACATGGGGCATGCTGCCAAATTTTCACTTGAGGAATAAACTAGCCTTTGGAGTTCTAGTTCTGTATTTTGCAAATTTGCCTTGGATACACTGAAAATTGGGTTGAGGTGTCTTCATGGATGTTCTATCCCTTTGTAGAAGCTTCAAGACACTGCCAGTACATTTTGATCCGAGAACCACAGCTCCAGTTATGGTCAAAATTGTGTAACCCGTTTTGTACCATTTTCATTTCCACGCACGTGCACATGCATTCCTTTGCCTTTTTGCCGCTTTGATCGTTTTAGTCCTTATTCCCATTTGGGATGGTCGATTCATTGATATTTGAGTATAATCTTCTGTCACAGGCAGTGACGAACCGGACGGAGTCGGTGGACCCGTATAAAGTACCTTGATTTGTGTGCCAACTCTTTTGAGTGAGTAATTGGGTTGTTATTGATGTGAAATTGTTAAAGTGCTTTGTATATGTTAAATGGGTACTTAGGCGAGGGTGTACTTTATCTCACTCGACCTAAGCCCATCCTTTGTTTTGATTTCATATGTGAGAATACATGCCTTATGTTGAGTATCACCCTTTTGTTGTGTGCTGATGGAGGTGATTACATGACTTGAATTAAACCCCATTTTGTTGTGTGCTGTTGGGGTAAGCACTTTGTTGTGTACTTTGTTGAGAGATATCATCTATTGAGAGATTGGATATCTCAGGGCTTGGTTCCAGCCCGGTTCCAAGGGTAGATGAACTATTTGAGCCAGCCGGGGTTTGGTCGAAGATAGTTCCATGCTAACCTTGGGATTTAGTTATTTGTTAAAACTTTGATGAAAGCTAAGTTATTTTGTTTCTGTGACAGCCCCACCTTCCCCTAGGGTGTACCAAAGAGGTTAGCGGACTGCCTGCCCATCTCTCGCCAGGACTACTAAGACGGTCGTATATAATCTAAAATGTTTCAGAAAATGTTAGCGCGCTCACGCGATTAAAATCGTAAAATGGGAAACAAAAATTAAAATCGCAAATAAATAGTGACTGCCACGTCACCGTCCAACTAGAATCCAATCGTATGTAGATCTGATCTCACCATATACCTCGGAGAAACATTCCCAAACCAAATAGGATACATGAACAGGGTTTAACAGTGTTATACACATACGTTTGTAATTTACAAATCAAAAGGGAGAAATTTAGATCAAAGTACATTTAGGATTTTTTCAACCATCGAGGAGCTTTACAAAAAAATATAATCAAACTATATGAAAACTAGTTCAACTCGTGCTTCAAAACAATATAGTTCCCTCAAAAGTTATTCATATCCCTGTAAGGAAAACAATGTAACGAGGGTGAGCTTACGCTCGTGAGGTACCAATAAGACACACCAATAAACACATTTTATCACATAGTGATTCCAAAGCTCATAAACAAAACAAGTCAATGAAAGGATACAATTGGCTCTCAAGAGCCACTTTCCACTGGCCGCACTTGATCTCCAACCCGTTGACACTCTGTCAACCTTTGGAGAAAAGAACATCCCGTAGATCCCCACTTTACTCCGTATCCCTTCCACCGATCACCCCCTTACCGGGCCCGAACACCTCACAGTAACAGAGAGGGTAATACTCGAGTATACCATAAGGTCGAGGAGTTAACACTCTACTCGACTGCAGTGAACCCAAGGTCCCTTATCGATTCGCCCAAGCCTTTGCCGGCTCGATTCGATTAAAGACCAATAGGGTAAGAGCTCAGATAGCACAGTTAAGTTGTCGGGCAAAGCCCTCAGCCATGTCAAATCATACATGTAGACAATTTCACATTTTGACAATAACAGTAATACAGATAAGAGATCGAGAGTGATAAAGTACACTCTCGTCTCATTCAAGCCATTCAAGTTCACATAACAAGTATAAGCAACCATTTAAGCAGTAGACCATATAATGGTACACTCACCAAGTTAAGTAAGCAATTTCACAAGTTAGCTTCAGGCGTAGGCGTCGGATTACCGGCACGACCTATACAACAAGAATATCACAATTAAGACTCGAACACGAGTCAATTCAAATCCACGCACTACCAAAAATAAGGCCCAATAGAACGTATAAGTGCATAATCAAGCTAGGGACATGTGCGGAAATGAAGTTTAAGTTGAAAAGCAAAAGACAGTTTTGATGTTACTTAGCGAAACTGTCACAACTGGAGCTACACTTATCGGTTTGGTGTGCAAGTTACACAGTTTCGAAGCTAAGAGAAAGGGCTACAATGTTGAAGAAGGACACTCAGTCCAGTTTGCAACGTATCTAGGTCACATTTACCAAAACAACCCCAGATTTTCCAGTTCGCAGCTTACTATGAAATTCAATGAGCAGTCCTGATTCATTCAATCATATCTCAGCACATACAACTCTAATTCAAGTGATTCCAAAGCCATATGAAAGCTAAGATACCAGGCTATAATTCTTATGAAGACATCGACAACCAAATTGTCGCGCCCCACTTTTTGATGTAATGTTGTGGTGTGTGTAGTGTGTGTGTGAACGTGTGCAAAATGAAAATAAAGGCCATGGGACTCGATAATGCGACGGTTTGGCCATATAAAGTTCAAAAAAGGGTTTTTTGTATCAAAAATGGAGTCGCCACTTGGTATAGAGTTAGGGTGTACCAAGTCACCCAAAAATGATTTTTATTTTTGAAAAAAGTAAATAAACCCTTTTAGAGAACTTTTGGGTCTACGCAACCAAAAAAAGGATCGGGGGTCACATTTGACGAAGGGGAAGGCAAGGATAAAAATCCAAGGCACCCCTTCGACCTAGCCAAGGCTAGTTGCGTGACTTAAACCAATTTTCCCTAATTTTTCTACCCAAGGTATGTATCGCGTGTTGGATATGTCTATATGAATGCAAAACCCTAGACCTAGGGGTATTGGGGGAAATTTCTCTTCAAAGGTTGAGTGGTGCCAATCACATTAATTGTGAAGCCCAATAATGATCCTTTGGAGAGGTCACACGTAATCCTAAATGACGTAAAAATGAATGGGGTGCATGTCATGTGAAAATGTAAGTTTATGTGAAGTGAGAAAAGTGGAGGTGTGCAAATGTATTTACAAGGTAAGGTGAGTAAAGAATGATAATGTGAAAATAATATAAAGTGCATGTGTGCGAGTGATATGGTATAGAGTGTGAGTAGTTAAATGAAAACGTGTAAAAGTAGTGTGAAGTGAGAATGTGGAAAAAGGGTTAGAATATAAAGTAAGTGTATGTGATAGTGAATGAATAGAATGCATGAATCCTATAGGAATGCATCAAGACGGGAACGGGGAGTCCTAACTTTGTGACTTAATCTTCCCTTTGATTAGAAGGCAAAACTAGCGTGCTAAGGCTATCGAGTAGCCACACTCGCTCGTTTCCCTTATCGAAAGGGGGACTCTCAAGCAAATGAGCCCTATAACTAGTATGAGATGCAAAACCTAAAAATGAGGGGAAAAAGGGGTTCGAGGAGCATGCCAATGATAAAACTAAGAAAAATGCATGACATGTAGTGAACATGCAAATATGCACTAACAAAAGGGGATGGCCTATTGGGTCTAGCGTTGGACTAGCCCTTTCTAGGAATTCCTAATGAAATAATGAGCCACAACTAGCATTGGACTAGTCTGGTGACGTACATTCATCCATCACATTCATCCACGACTATAGAAAGCAAGTAGACATGCCAAATACTCATAAACACATAGCAAGTAACACTTAGCATGCTCGACTAGATGCAAGAGCCTAACAAAGCAAATTAACACATAGCAACAAAGGTAAGCAACCAAACTAATAAACCTATTACATTTGCTAGCTAGGCACACGTCTTCAATAGGTCTTCATCAAATGCTCCTCCAAGCCCTATCTATTACAAGCCAAGAGGTGTACACATACCCCATAAAAGAATAACTTAACAAAAAACAATAGTAAATGAAATAAGGGAACTAAAGAAAGGCAAGGAAAGCAATTTAGACATGCAATTCTCACTTAGCACGTTGGAGCACATAGGAGAAATGAAAATCAAGGAGATAGAGGTTACCTCCCTAGCAATTGGGCCCCAATGAAGTGAAATCACTTATTTATCTCCAAAATAAAAGAAATGGTCAAGGTACCAATTTATTTGGGAAAAATTAAAGGAAATAGGCGAACACAAGCTCACTTGATCATAAAGCCCCTAAAGTCATGACTTGAGTGCAATTGAAACAAAGCATGGTAGTTAATTGAAGCAAACAAGCAATGAAGTTGCAAAATTAAAAGCTACCAAGGACCAAATTGAGGAAATCATGTGATTGATTGGGCCATAGTAGAATTAGATAGGAACCAAGGGTTTAGAATCAATTTTAGAAGTCTTCTTCATGCAAAGCATGCATACGAAGAGGATTTTCTGCAATGAAAACCATTCAACAACTTTGAAACTTTCTTCCATTTTTCCATTTAGCCTTGCAAAACAAACCAATGAACTTGACAACTCAAATTGAATGCAACAACTTGGAACTGGGGGGAGAAGAAAGACACGAAAAAACTGCAATGGAATGCTGTGATCATTTGCCCAAAACAGGTTTCCAAGAGGATAAAAATCTGGCAGCTACCTATCCTTAATGCAATGAACACACGCATGTTTTGTCAATGGAAACAGCCACCAAGACTTCACTTGTTAACACGTTCCTAAAGATCTTTCAAACAACTATTGAACAAGCTCCATGATTACACAGAAATGCAAGGAAGACAGCTACTGGAATGAATATAAAAAAAGGAAAAAAAAAGTTGCAAGCATTGGACCCATTCCTGCATTTTCCTGTTGCAGCCTTTGCCGCAAACCCCCCTGGTGTTTTCTTGGATTTTACACAAATCAATGCACCAGTCATCGACACAGGATTGATCATGCAAACAGAGTAATGAAATCCAATTTGTGAGCTGCTGTGGGAGTCAAAATATGAAAGCTAACGCAGCTTCATGCAAAATATCATGAGAAGAGTTTCTGCAATTTCCTTTGCTGCATTACTTTACTTTAGCCGAATTGTGTTCGTGTGCCAAAAGCTCCTACAGACTTCCACTAATTTGACTGCCAAAACCCAACTACATGGACTTCAGCAAGAACAGCAATTTTTACCCACTGAATGCAGCTAAAATGCAGCAAATTGCAGCAAAAGACACCACTTCCGTCTTGCTGCAATTCACCCACGAAGCATGCTCATTCATCAACTTAAAACCAACCTACCAAGTGTAATGCACAAAATGCAGTAAGGAAGCGTGAACTAGCTACCAGAAATTCCCACCATGATATCTAGCAATTCCAACCATGAAGCATGCAAAATGGAAACCAGAAATTCCAACCCATTTCCAAACCAAAGAAAACCATGATATTCAAGCCTTTCATTGCTAAAACATTGCAAAAAACATAAAGGAAACGGCAACCAGGGAAACATTACGGAACCAGACCCAACGAAAAAACTATAAAGCTGAAAGCTTATTGCAATTATCTGGTTTTTGTTCATTCAAACGCATGATGATCGTTCATAAACATTAGACGCATGAAAACTCTAACGGTTGTCCCTAAAATCCAGCCAATACTCATGGATTCATCCATCCCAACCAGATTTCGCAGACAGGGTTCATAAAGGGAAACGACACAAGCGTAAAGACAAGAACTTTCAGCATTCTATCACAGTCAACAGTTTATAAATGGCTCCAGAGTAGAAAAAACATCACCTTTAGCTTTTGATCAAAGCTTGAGTCGGAAGATGAAACCTTTGCTCAGTTGAATCGTCGTTTCCTGGTCTTGCCGTTTTCCTTCTGTCCGGCGGCCACTTATCCGTCGACCTTCCCTTTTCTGGTTCCTTTTCTTTCGATCTTTTTCCTTCACCCTCTCCTAGTTCCACTCAGCCGCTACACTTCTCCTTTCTTAAACCTCAGACCCTCTCTCACGGAAGCTCTCTCCTCCAAACCCAGCTGCTACCTAGCCTTCTGGTTTTTTTTCGTTCCAGCCTCTCCTCTCTATCTTTTCTTTCCTCCTCTGGTCTTTTTCCTCTCGGCCCTTTTCTTTTCTTTTCCTTGTTTTCTGTCTCCCCCGACCTCGCTTTGCGGCTGCTGCATCTCTTGCTATTTATATGGGAATCCAAGTTCCTCAACCCTTCACTGGATGGTCAGGATGAAAGGCCTGCCCCTGCCTTCATCCTGCCCTTCAATGGCACGCACGGAGCTGTCCTTTGCAAGCTGCAAAAATGCAGCTTACAGGCCGTGACTTTTTTTTTTTTTTAACTAATACAATAATAACAAAATTAATATTAAATAAAGAAAAACAACAATATAAAAAACTAGGAATAAGAGATAAAAAACAATGAAATGCTAATTAATTTTTCTTTTCTTCATTTTCCGTTTTTTCATTTTTTCCTCCAAGAAATTCTACGCTAAAGACTTAAAAATAAAACTAGAAACTAAAAACTAAAAATCGAATAAAACTAACACGATAAATAAATAAAAAACTAAAAATAAACAGTAAATTTACACCAAAAATTTGGTGTCTACACAAATCAGTAGTATTCCCGGTCAAACTAGCCAATTACAGAAGCTGATTATCAGGTTCGGACAGAAACAGGGCAGCAGGGGTATTTTGATATTTTCACAGGCTACATTACTCCGATTGGGCTGAAATTTTTCAGGCAGCTATAAAACTTCATTTTCTACAACTTTCATGTTTTAGCCTAAGGCTGATTCGGCCTCTATCATGCTCAAATAAATTCGGACAGAACAGGCCTGTTTGGAACCCTAATCTGGAATTTTAGTTTCAAACCAACAATTTTTCACAAACACTCATTTCCAACACATACCAACTCCATCTTACACTATAACAAACCATTAATCCATGACTAAACAATAATTTATATATTAAAACAGAAAATCCTCAATAATTAGAAAAATTTGCACATCTCAACCATAAGTCATGAAATAATCCACAAACTAACATATTCAACCTTTATAAACCTCCAATTTCACATCATTAAGGACAAAAGAAAATTTCCTTGACAACTTACCTTTGTAACTCCAAGAAGCAAGACAACTAGAGCTTGTTCTTCACAAATGGCTCCACTCAACACCTTAAACTAGCTTAGCAACTCCCTTTTGTGGAGAAATTTGGAATTTAAACGGTTGGTTTGTGAGATTCAAGCAAGAAAGGAAGGAAAATTGAAGAAGCTTTCTCTCTTCTTTTCTCTCTAGTGGTTCGGCCAAGAAGGAGGAAATGGAAGATGATTTTTGGTCAAAATTAGTTTAGTAAAGGTAAAGAAAGACTAGTCAAATCCCAACCTCCAATCACAATGCAACATGTGCCCATTCCAAGCTTATCTCATTTCTTTTGTCATGCAAGACTTAATTAACTAGCTAGCTGTCGCGCCCCATTTTTTTTTACAAGAAAAATAAATAAATAATTGGTTTAAAGAGTGAATTTTTTGATTGAAAATGTGATTTTTGATTTACAAAGAAAGTGGGACTAAATGGGACTTGAAAATGCGACGATTTGACCCAAAATATAGTTTAAAAAGGGTTTTTGAAATAAAAATCGGAGTCGCCACTTGGTATAGAGTTAAGGTGTACCAAGTCACCTAAAATGAATTTTTTAAAGGAAAAAGGTAGAAAGAAACCCCTTTTAAACGACTCCTAGTCTACGTAAACCAACAAAAAAGGTTCGGGAGTCACATTTGACGAAGGGGAAGGCAAGGATAAAAATCCAAGGCACCCCTTCGACCTAGCCAAGGCTAGTTGCGCGATTTAGTCAAAGATTTTCTTGTTTTAACCAAAGCATTTATCACATTTGGATGCACTATATGAATGCAAGACCTAGACCTAGGGGGACATCGGGGGGCCAAATTTCTCTTCAAAGCTTGAGTGGTGCCAATCACATTAGTTGTGATGCCCAATAATGACTCTTTGGAGAGGTCACGAATGATGCAAAAATATGAGACTCTAAGAAGAGGAAAAGAATAAAATAATTATAGAAATATACATGTCTTAAAGGAATGCATCATGTCGGGTACGGGGGACTAATGTTCGTGACTCAATTTTCCCTTTTAATAGAGGGAATACGAGCGTGCTAAGGCTAGAAAAGCCAAACTCGTCCATATCCCATATCCAAGGGGTTATTCCCTAATCTAATCAAGCAAATGCACTACCCTAATCCTATTTCTAGAATGAAATGCAATTCTAATGTAATGTATCATACATAGGGGTATATATATAGGAAAATTAGGGATAAGGGTTATACGTATAAAGGGAATATCATACAAAATGATAAAAGGCCCTAAAAAGTGCAAATATACATGAAATGAAGTGTTTTTATCATGCAATCATGATCTAACGCGCAAAGGGCTTCTAATGGTCTAGCATTGGACTAGTCCTTCACTAACGCTCTCTCACAAGCATTGGACTTGCAAGAGCTCGAGGGGACAATCATGACTAGCATTGGACTAGCCACGATTACGTGCATTCGCATCCATCATACACATATATAAGTAATGTGCATAATTAAAGCAAGTAGACATGTGAGCACGTAATTCACATAACACATAAGCATGCATATCTAGATGCCAAAACCTAAGAAAGCGATTAAACACATAGCACATAGACATGCAAAACACACAAGGCAATTAAGGCCCTAACTATTACATTTTTTGGGGGAAGGCCTACTACAATCTAAAAGGGAAAATAGAAGGAATAAAACAATTAAATCCCTAACTATTACAATTTTGGCATTCGAGTGCCTCCCAAATGACGAAATTGAACTAAAATTAAAGCAAAACTAAGCAACTAAAGAAATAAATAAGGTAAAAATGAAATAAACACTTAAAGTCATGCAATTGCACACATAAGACACATATATGCACGTAGGGTCAAATAAAGTCAAGAAATGAAGGATAGAGTGTACCTCCCTCGCAATGGTAATCAAAGGAAGGAAAAAATGGCTTCAAAACAATAAAAGGGTCAAGGTACCACTTTAATTAAGAAAAATTAAAAGAAATGTGCAAATACAAAGCTCACTTGATCATGAAGCCCCTAAAGTCATGACTTAAGTGCAATTGAAACGAAGCATAGTAGTTAATTGAAGCAAACAAGCAATGGAGTTGTAAAATTAAAACTACCAAGGACCAAATTGAGGAGATTATTCAATTGATTGGGTCATAGCAGCATTAGTTGGAAGCCAAGGGGTCAAAGTGAAATTATTGAAAGATTTCCATGCAAATGCCATGCAAATGCTACGAGGAAGGCAACAGAAAGGAATGCTTGCTGCAATTTTCAACTTTCAAACGCAAATTTCAATCCACATGCACAATTTTGATCTAAACTTTACCCGCCAAACATCAAAACTCTAAACTAAACAACCGAGTATAGAACTTTAACATCTAAACAAGCGAAACATAGAAGGAAACTCATGCAAAAAGACACAAAGAAGCTCATGCATTCTGCAAAATTCCAGCCACCAAAAATGCAAACCCAACACCCCTTATCTAATTCCTCTTTCCAACATAAGGTCAACCAAGCAAACTGGATGGCCGAAACTTTGGTGAGCAAGTGCAGGTAAGAAAACAGCAAAGAGAATGCGAGAGCTTTCTTCTTTTTTTTTTTCTGTTCTGCAGCAAATTTTACAGCTTCAACTTATTGTCATTTAACATCCCCAAGCATAATCATCTAACCCCCATAAGTTGATTGAAACAGCAGGGCATGAAATGCAGCGAAAGAGAAGGTGAAACTTGCGGCACTCTAAGGAAAAGAAAAAGGGGCTGCGCACGCTGCTGCAACAAGACCAAGAGCTTCAAGCGTGGCTTGTTGCAGCAGGTTTGTATGCGCAAATTTAAGCGCAATGCAAACTGAATCCAGGCAACAGGATTATCAAACATTGCTCCTATTTTTCGACATAAAACTTTTGGATTTGAAACACAGAATTCAGGAAGAGAAAGCGTGCAAAACTGAAAATGAGATTTATGCAATTCTCGGTTTCTTGATCAAACACAGAAAAATCAGCGTTATCCATTTTGTTGGAAGCCAAGTAATTTAAGCGCCTAATCCAATCATTCTAATGAGGTTGAAGACTGAATCTAAACACAAACCAAAGGCATGCATCTTCAGTTTGGTTCAAGCACAACAAAAATGCAGGAGGAATAAAATAGGGAGCGCCAAAGCTATAAGTTCTTTCCTAGCTTCTGGTTGACCGAAACCTTTTGCAAAGAAAAATCACCCTCCAAACACTGCAAACTTACTCATTATCACACATTGGACCCAAAAATGTAAAGAAAAATTGCGGCAACAAAACCGACAACTTCAAGCTTACTGCAGCAAACATTATATACAAAGCTCTGCCCAAGAAAATCTAAACCCCAGCAAGAAGGATTACCAAACATTCTAATGGCCATCAAACCGAGAGTTCAAGTAAAGAAACAAAAAGACAGACTAAGAGGTCATGCGAAGTCTGTAAAATTTTGCAACTCTTCTATGTCTACTCTATTAGATTCACAAACCGCACAAACCCATCTCCAGTCTAACAAAGTCGTGCAATCATACAAACCAACGCTAAACAAAACCAGTAAGCAGCAACAAGAGGCAAAACTGCGAAGCTTTGCTATGTTTTCAACCTCGGCAAACATCACTCAAGTCAAGCAAGCATAACAGTCCCACTGTGAATCATAAACCCAAATCCAAACTTAAGCCAGAACTACGGAAATGAAAATGAGAGACAACAAGGGACAACCGAACCAGCAGATAGCGAAAGGGTGCAAACCAGCAATTAAAGAAAACAGTCTCTAATTCTAAGAGATCAAGGATATTACCTTAATCACAGAATGAGTCGGGGAATGACCAAGAAAGGATTCGGATGATTCTGCCAGGCCTTCGAAGGATGTCAATAGGAGAACAGTGATGATAACGCAACACCGTCCTTGCAACCCCAAAGCTCCTTTCTTCCTCCCTCTGCCGCCACTGGAATCCTCCCCTTGCTCTTTTCTTTTCCTCTGGTTTTTCTTCTTTTTTCTTTTCAGACCTCCACGAAGCTTCCCCTCTGTTTTCCTTTGCAGCCGTCAATTCTTTTTCCCTCCTTTCACTCTCCCCGCTGCCCTCTCTCTCTCTGTTTTTTATCTCCTGGTCGAAAGCTTCTCCTTTTCTACGCTCCTCTACCTTCCCTCAGATTTTTCAGCCATCATTTTCATTCTCCCTTACTCTCATTCAGCCGTCATCCAAAAACCCCTCTATTTCTGAACCCTTAGCTTTGCTTTTATATCCCATCCAAACCCCTTAAACCTCATCTCAATGGTTCAGAAGCAGCTTCAAGTCTCCGTTCCCCTCTCGGCCATCGGATTAGCTTCCATTTTTAGATTGGTCTGGGCTTGTAGATGAAAGCCAAGTGTAACAGTACTGTGATGATCTAACGGAGCCCATAAAATGGAGAAAAAATGGAAGAAAACTGGAAGAAAAACAAACCAGGGCTGCGCTATTTTTGCTGCCTCGTACGAAACTGGAATGGAATGCAGCGCGCGTGGCTTTTTTTTTTAAATCACTTAATTAAATAATAATAATACAAAAACAGTTTAAACAAAATCTTAAATAAATGTACAAAACTAATTAACAAAAGATAAAACGAAAAGCTAAGATTTTTCCTCTCTTTTCCTCTTTTTTTTCGATTAATAAACAGTAAAAGGAAATAAAACATATTTTTTTAAAAAAATTTCTCTTTTTGACAAATTTTATGCTAAAAAAGTCCTATAATAAAAAATAAATAGCTAAAGGGTGAAAACGAAATTAAAGAATCATGAAATACTAAAAGTCCAAAACTAAAAATCATGAAATTAAAGAAAAATAAAAATAGATAAGAATTATTACTAAAACTAAAAATAAAAAATTAGGATAACAATTATTTAAAAATTTGGTGTCTACAGTTTGCCCCTCTTTGTCTGAGTTTTGGAAAAACTTGAGACAAAGAAGTAGACACCAAATACTTACCTGCAAACTGGCCGAACGACTGCCGTTTTTGAAATGAGGACTGGCCCCTTTTGATGAGACTGACTCGGACGAGAAATTTAAAATCGGGACTGACCCCTACACGAAATTAAATCGGGACTGACCCGAGGGGACTGACCCCAACATGAAATTAAAATCGGGACCGACCCGATGGGACTGACCCCATCATGAAATTAAATCGGGACTGACCCGAGGGGACTGACCCCAACAGCTAATGGCGGTGCAAAAGAAATGTTCACTAGTGGGACTGACCCAACGGCTCACTAGTGGGACTAACCCATGTTTAGTGGCAATGAAATGAAATGCCTTGACAAATCGGCCAGTGGGATTAAACCCGAGCCTGTAGAGAAAATCGAAAATAGAAAGGCACGTTAGTGGGATGATCCCAATGCTAACGGAGATAGACTAAAACAACACACACGTTAGTGAGATAGACTCGATGCTAACGGTGGTTGAATAAAAACGCACATGTTAACGGTGGTAGAATAAAAACGCACACGTTAGTGAGATAGACTCAATGCTAACGGTGGTAAAATAAAAATGCACACATTAGTGAGAGAGACTCGATGCTAACGGTGGTGGAATAAAACGCACACGTTAGTGAGATAGACTCGATGCTAACGGTGGTGGAATAAAACGCACACGTTAGTGAGATAGACTCGATGCTAATTGTGGTGGTGGAATAAAACCGCACACGTTAGTGAGATAGACTCGATGCTAACGGTGGTAGAATAAAAACGCGCACGTTAATGAGATAGACTCGATGCTAACGGTGGTAGAATAAAACCGCACACGTTAGTGAGATAGACTCGATGCTAACGGTGGTGGAATAAAACCGCATACGTTAGTGAGATAGACTCGATGCTAACGGTGGTTGAAGCCAGTGAATTAAATGTGGTTGTCAAGAAAGGAGGTAGAAGGGTGCGCGGCGAACGCTGAGACTTGCCGACAAGAAATTAAAATTTGAGATTGAAATTGATTTCTTCAAGAAATAAGAAGTTAAACCTAATAATAATTTTTTCCGTTTGGGAGAAAGTTTTCAAGGAATAATTTTGCCCCAGTCTCCATCACTTATTGTGCAACCGATCATTTGATTTGCATTATGGCCGGGTTGCTCCTCCTCAAAACTTTGATTCATCTCTTCTTTGGTCCGAACCTTTCAATTCTTGGGTGACACTCCACAGTCATATAAAAATTGCCCCAGTGTGTTGTTGTTGGACCATTGGACCTACAAAAAGTAAAAATAATGATAATGATAGATAATGCCACCATTATCCGATCCATCTTACTTTCAAGAAATGTGTAAACATGAGTACTTGGACGTTCTTCCGATATAGCGAAAACTTCACTTTGCTCTGTGAACTGTGTCAAGATTCCTCAACTTCCAATGCTAACAAGACCCTTGGTATCCAGTCAATCGTAGGGGTTGCCATTTGATAAATTCTTGACCCAACTTCGCTCCTCGAATCACATTCCATCTTCTTGACTTCTAATGCTAACAAGACACTTGGTATCTAGGTAATTCCAATAAATCACAGGGATTGCCATTGGATAAATCCAAAAATAGATGAGACCATGAAACAAATGAAAGAATATTATATTTACACTATCAATGATGAAAATCTTTGTGATTTGAAAACAAAAATTAATTTAAGAAAATGAATCTGTAAATTTAACAATTTGTATCGGGTAATCCAAAACCCTTTAATCTCAAACAAATTATCACCGTTGACTCTTTGGATATCATCCTTCCAAAATTCAATGTCGGCAACCGAACCACAAGGTGAATAGAAATTTCAATGAACTGAGTCACTAGTCTTTCAAATCCAAGCTTACTTCTCCTTATAAAATCCTACCCTAGTGCCCTTTCGGGTTTTCACTAAGGCTATCCTCACCTTTTTATTTTTCTTCCCTTTCTTTTTCTTTTTTGCCTTTTCTTTTCTTCTTGGGTGGTACTCCGGTTTTCACTAATGAACCAATCCTGCTGATAGCCTTCATCAACTCGAAATGTGTTTAAGAAATGATGGCATCAGTGCGACAAACCTTCCCTTGCAAATTGGCGAAGATGTATTGACATCATTTGTCATTTGATTAAGAAAATTTCCTTAAAGAGGTGGTGCAAAGAACAGAAGTCAGGACTTTTGGCTTTTGTAATGGGGTCTGGCGGGGTGATAAGAAAAGGTTAAGGCATGAAGGCAGATTTTATGAATGGTTTAAATGATCTGAGATCGCATTGTTGCGCCAACCCTATTTTAGGGTTAAATCAAAACTTGCCCCAGTTTATTCTCGATTGAGGCTCTCTTTTCTTTCATTTTTCTTTTCTTCCTTTTTCGTTTTCGGCCCTCTGCCATTTCATTGAAATTTTCAAAATTTGCCCCAGTTCATGCTTAGCCGAGGTTCTCTTTTCTTTCATTTCCTTTCTTTTGGCCCAAATTTACCCGAGCGTGGGGTTTGCGATTCTCAGGGGTTACCAAACGAAACGATTTATTCTGAAGGCTCAAAAGGGATAACTAGGGATAAAATGTTTAATTGGAAAGGAAGAGGGCCTAACTTTCATTCCATTCTTCGCATTAACCCTAAAAGGAAACTTCCATTTATCAGATGAAAATTTCTTACACATCTCCGAATTGATTGGCTGAGGGAACAAGTGCTCCACCAAGCAATATCTTTTTGATAATAAGAGCACCTTGCCAATTCGCGGCGAACTCTTCTTTTGGCTTCATTTTGTACTGACGAAAACCACCTTAATGCTTACTTCCTCGTCTGAATGGCCATGATTTGATCCATTGATGGTAATCATGGACCAATCCTTTTGATCATATTGACCATGATGGACTGTGTTTAACTGCTTCTTTTCCCTAATCTTGATCCCGATTCGGCTTGAACTTCTTTTTTATTCCATTCGGGATTCTTTGAAACATTTTCGGATGTCTTTTTGCCACTCTTCTCATTTTGAAATTCAAATTCACATTCGTGAGATCGCTGCCATCAAATTTCTGAATAGTGATATCCAAAGGGTCAGACGGTTTTATTCTGGGCCATCTGAAAAGAATGTGTAAGTCACTATATATATAAAACTGTACATTGTATTGAATTTCCAAACAAAAACCAAACTTAATATCATGAAACGTGTCTTTAGCAGTCACTTGATTGAAACTATTTACAAAAGACATAGTTAAACAAAGGACACATGTATGAACGATTTTCACTGGATTTAACCAAAACAACTCCCCAAATTTATCGAAACTTCCCTTCAAGAGAGAGGAACCTCACTAATTCAGCCATTTCCAGGATTTTCAAATTTCTTCATTGGGGGTAAATGCCTCAAAGGTGTCCTTGTGTTCAGGAAAGGGATTCGTACTTATGCTCGGTCCTTGTTCCTCCCTTTTCCTTACACTATATCTCCTGCTTCGATCATGTCCTGGATCTTATGTTTTAGTACCCAACAATTACTGGTCGAGTGACCGGGCGCTCCAGAATGGTAGGCACAAGCGGCTTGAGGGTCGTACCCAGAAGAGAGACCTCGACGAGAGTACTTTGGAGGAGGTATGTCATCGATTTCACCGGCGGCCTTGAGCTGTTCGTACAGTTGGTAAATTGGTCGGCCTAAGTTGGTAAAAATTTGAGATCGACCGGGTTTTTGGGGTTCAATGGGTTGAGGGTAATTATAGGTGGGTCTATTTGGTGGAGGAAATTGTTTATTGTAGGGAGGTCGGGGTCGAACTTGTGGGAGGTTAGGTTGAGATATTTGGAGAGGGGCTATAGGCGAGTTGATGTGATTTGGGCGAGGTCGGGGATGGTTGCTATTGGTGTGATAAACAGGATGAGGGTTTGAATAGTAAGGGTAAGGGTTTGAGTAGGTAGGGTATTGTCGAGGTCTGGGTCTTGGGATAGGGTTTCGATCCCAGACAAAAGCGATTTCCCCCTCTTTCTTTTGGAGTTGTTGCTTCTTCCCACTATTACTTTGGCCTTGCAAAGCTTCCACTTGGGTTTTCAGGGCAGACACATTAACAATCTTTCTGGCCTTCACAAAATCATCATATTCTTCAAGCTTATTGACAATAGCAGCAAATGAGCATCCAGTCATGCGAAAGATTTCCTCAAAATACGGGGGATCGTGTGCTTTGATAAAGGTGCAAATGATTTCATCTTCAGTCATTGGCGGCCCAACCTTTGCAGCTATTTTCCTCCATCTCTTAGCATAGGTTTTGTGATTCTCAGATGGCTTCCTCTTCGTCCCCTCTAGTGTGGTTCGTGTCGGTGCTAGTTCACAGTTGTATTCATATTGCCTTATAAACGCATTGGACAGGTCCAACCAAGTCTTTATCTCATCAGACTTCAAATTTGAATACCAATCAAGTGCGTCGCCTTCCAGACTTTCTGGGAATAGCCTTAAAGGTAGATTTTCATCATTTGTTGGCCTACCCAACTTGTTGGTGAACAATCGGAGGTGTGTCTTGGGATTGCTGGTGCCATCGTACTTGTTAAATTTCGGGGTTTTGAATCCCTCAGGCAATTGCACATTTGGAAAAAGACAAAGCACATCATAGTCCAGCACTCCTTGCTTGTTTAACCCTTGACTTTTCCTCATAAATTCATCAAAATGGTCAAGGCGCTTGAGCAACTTCATATCCATAGGAGCAGAAGATTCTCCTACTTCTGGTTTAGCTTGGACAGTGTGGTCTGGCAGGAAAGGCTCTGCAGTGGTATGATAAAAGGTATGCGGCTCGGGGGGTATATTCGCAGTGATTTGGGGTTGTGGGCCTTGCACGTGACTAGGAAAGAATGAAGGATTAGGCGGGTAAGTGTATGTCAAATTTGCGGTGGTATAGGTGAAGGTTTCTTCAGGTGGAATAATGAAGGGTGCAGTAAAAGTGGTTTGGGTCGTGGGCATGACAAACGATTCTGGCTCCGGTTGACTGACGGGTACAGGCTCGGGTTGAACTCCGCTGCTGATAAGCTCATCAATTAATTTCCTTTGGGCCGCCATCTCAGTGGCCATCTCACCAAACTTAGTAAGCATCTCGGTCAGTTGGACCCCCAAACTTGCAGTCTCAGGTTGAGCTGTAGTAGCAGACCTATCCGACGGTTCCGGCTGTGAACTCATGTTTACACGACTCCTCTGGGCTTGACTACGGGATCGTGTTATGATGGGGCTTCGATGAGAAGCTATGTTTAAATATTACCTAAGAATTTTTTAAAGATTGCCTTTAGATTTAGCCCTCGCTTAGCTATTCCAATAAAAATAAAGGAAAGGAAAAGAAAAAGACAAGAGTTAGTAGATATCCAAAAAATTCGGATGCATGCCCTATAGGGGAACCCTTTTTGTGCCAAGGGTAGGCCTAGTATGATGCAATCCTCTAGGGTAGGCACTATACCATACCTGAGGGGTCCGATCAACTTATTGACATTTGATTAGAAAGTAATTTGGAAATTTTGGACCAACTGAACAGCGGGAGATCTCCAAGAAAATGAGGACAAATCCGAATGAATGATGTGTAAAAGAATCTACTCTTGAAAGGATTGCAATGTCTCGACTAGTTTATTCAGTGAACCTTAGACTTAAACCCTAAAGGGAATAAGCGGGTCAAATGGATCGGACGAATTTGATGATTTATTCAAAATCGATAAGAGTGCCCTAAGAACTAATTAAATGAATTGAATGAAATTGGTGATCTATTCAAAATCGACTAAATTGCCCTAAAATGGGTAAACTAGTCAAATGAATTCAAAATCGACTAGGTTGCCCTAGAAATGAACAAATTGATAAAATGGACTGGATGAAATTGATGAATAGAATGGTCCAACGGATTGAATGGAATTGACAGCTTATTAAAAAAATCAATCTATCCATTGGTAGTTTCAAAAATTTATTACGATGCATTAGTCTATGAGCCTTCTAAAATCAAGATCTGGCCTCTATATTTATCGTCTCAACCATGAGGAATCATTCGTGAATTTCTTCAAATTAATGTCCTTTATGCAAGGGAAATTTTTACCAATTTTGTTTAAAATGGCCAAAAGATGATTGTTGGATGCCCATATTCTAATGTGCAAAAATTGCTTTGCCATCTTTGAAATGATCGGGTCCTACCTTACCTCGTGCACTACCCCTTTGGATGGTACAGAAAATATAAACGTGCAAGTCTCATTGGATTAAGTATCCAAGACACAAGGTGGCTTATTCCTAACACGGGATCCCCTAAATGGCATTCCCCTCCTAGGGTTTGTGCATGATGCCAGTTTATTAAAGCGATAAAACATACAATTTAAAATGATATCATGACCTAAAAGGACCCTTTATACGCCAGGGTGGGCCTAGAATGATGTTCAATTATTAATCTATGAATGCAATATACCAAAATCTTTAAACGTGCAATAGTCTACTTGTAGGGGTAGGTCCTAAAAGAAGATCATGCCAGACCTTTCATCTCCTAATGTTTGTGAATGCAAAAGGCAAGAAACAAGGAAAGTTAGCTCAACACATAACACATTGTGGCAATCAAATAATAATAATAAAATATGGAAAGCAGAAATAAGGTGAGAGGGTTGGAATCCCTCCCCTCGTGCATAGTGTCCCTAGTTTAGGATAAGGTCGACTCTACCCTAGGCAATTCTAACATGGATGCATGAGGTTTGGTTCACTAATGCATCTAGACTCGATAAGGCTTCGGCTCCCAAGCCTTCAGACCTAAAGGCGAAGGGTCATCACTCCCAGGGCCTTTGATCGGTGGCTCGAGTGATCCCTTAGGTAGCGCTATGGGCGCAGAGCACACCATCCGCCTACCCAAGGCAATCGATCCTAATCCTACAAGGAGGTGTGGGTAACGCCCACGAAAAAGAAAAAAATAGGGTAAATAAGACTATGCATGCACGTATGAGGTGCTTTCTTATCGAGGGGAGGGATTGTACCATTAGATGCGGTCAAAGGTTCTAGGGTAACTACCCCCCATCCCAAAATGCAATCGCGAAACAAAATAAATGAACCATTCATCACATACATAGTGTGCCAAGAGCGATTAGGCGCGCGATAGATGCAAAAATCCCTAAAAAGAGAAAAAAGGCAAAAGGGAAAGAGGAATGCAATCCTAAACATCCAAATGTAATAGATAAGAAGGTTAAAAGAAGAAAACAATCGACTAAATCAAATGCTCGGACTCTCTAAGTTCCCCAGTGGAGTCGCCAACTGTCGCGCCCCGTTTTTTACAAGAAAAATAAATAAATGGTTTAAAAAGTGAATTTTTGAATGGAAAATGATTTTTTGATTTAAAAAGGAAATGAAGAAAAATATGGGTCTAAATGGGACTTGAAAATGCGACGATTTGACCCAAAATATAGTTTAAAAAGGGTTTTTTGAAATAAAAATTGGAGTCGCCACTTGGTATAGAGTTAAGGTGTACCAAGTCACCTAAAATGAATTTTTAGAGGAAAAGGTAGAAAGAAACCCCTTTTAAACGACTCCTAGTCTACGTAAACCAACGAAAAAAAGGTTCGGGAGTCACATTTGACGAAGGGGAAGGCAAGGATAAAAATCCAAGGCACCCCTTCGACCTAGCCAAGGCTAGTTGCGTGATTTAGTCAAAGGTTTTCTTATTTAACCCTAGAATTTATTGCATTTGGATGCACTATATGAATGCAAAACCTAGACCTAGGGGGCATCGGGGGGCAAAATTTCTCTTCAAAGTTTGAATGGTGCCAATCACATTAATAGTGATGCCCAATAATGACTCTTTGGAGAGGTCACGAATAATGCAAAAATATGACGACTACTAAGAAGAGGAAAAGAATAAATAATTTAGAAATATACATGTCTTAACGGAATAGCATCATGTCGGGTTTACGGGGGGACTAATGTCCGTGACTCAATTTTCCCTTTAATAGAGGGAATACGAGCGTGCTAAGGCTAGAAAGCCAAACTCGTCCATATCCCATATCCAAGGGGTGACTCCCTAACCTATACAAGCAAATGAGCTAATCTAAATGAAAATGTAATCCTAAATGTGTAAGGGAAGGGGAGTGAAGGGTCATGCAAAAATGTAAAACTAAAAGGAAAGAATGAATGAAGATGTAGTGAAGGCATGCAAGTATGTGCTAGCGCGGGGACGGCCCTAATGGGTCTAGCATTGGACTAGCCCTTCACTAACGCTTTTTCACAAGCATTGGACTTGCGAGAGTTTGAGGGGGAAGACCATGACTAGCATTGGACTAGCCACGGTGACGTACAGTCATCTATATAAGAAAATATAAATAAAAGCAAGTAGACATGCAAGGCAACGTATTTTCACCTAACACATAGCACATAAGCATGCTTATCTAGTTGCAAAAACCTAGGGAAAGCGATTAAACACATAGCACCTAAGCATGCAAAACACATAGGGCAATTAAGGCCCTAACTATTACATTTTTAGGGGGGAAGCCTACTACAATCTAAGAGGGGAGACGGAATAATAAAAATAATAACCTAGCTATTACAACTTTGGCATTCAAGTGCCTTTCAAATGATCGAAATTGAGAATAACTATACAAAACTAAAACAAGTAAAGTGGATAAATAAGCAAATAAAATGAAAACATTCAAAAGGCATGCAATTAAACACATAAATCACGTAGACACATAGGGTCAAGTAAAGTGAAAAATAAAGGATAAGGTGTACCTCCCTTGAGTTGGCATTCAAATGAAGGAAAAAATAGCTTCAAAACAATAAAAGGGTCAAGGCACCACTTTAATCAAGAAA
>NC_040043.1:21506294-21708792 GCF_003713205.1 Coffea eugenioides
GATCACCTAAACCCGTTGATCACGTGGTCAACGAACCTCAGTATTTGTAGAAGACGCCACAATCTAACGCGGTCCTAGATTGATAAGTCAATTGAATACCTAAGATACAAATCTAAGATATTCAAGGTGCTTCAATGAAGCTTGAGAGACCCCCGTAACAGCTCAGCGTAGGGACTACAAAGGTGGCCCATATGGCCTAGCCTATGGCCAAAGACTGACAACGACTAAGGTCTAACCCATAGGCATGTTGGACCTCTGTATTATACTCTACTAACTGATGATGGGCCATGGGCCCTTGGCCGAATCTTGGGTAGCTAATCCTTTTGAATGGCTGCGAGTAAGATCACATATCTAGTTTCGTTGAGGCCCTTAATAGCCTTTGGCTCTCCACTGGACGCTCGGGCTGCACGAACCAATATTTGTAGTGCTTCATTCAATCTTTTTGCGCGGGCTCGTGTCATAGGCCCCAATGGCACCTTCACTTGCTCCACTTGGATAGCTCTCTCGACCTCCTCATCATGGAAGAAGAAAGCTTCCAAAAAATCTTGGGGTCGAGCCTCTGGATCAACAACTGGTTCTTTCTCGAGGTGGTACTCCTAGATGGGAGAATCAGCCGAGCTCTCATTGACCCCAATAAATCCTCATATTTTTCATCTAGGTTTGAGAAATATTGTAATTTTCATTTCAGAACTTTGTAGTTCTTTTTTACTTGTTTAAGTAATAATGTATCTCCCATGTGTAGTAGTGAAGGTCTCTGACTTGATTATCTCGGGAGCGGGGACTATGGCGTAGAGCAGTCTAAGAGAAAAAGCCCTACCAAGTCGTTCAGAGTAGCGAAGAAGAAAAAGGACACATCAGCCACTGTATCTTCTTAGATTGAGGGCTCAGCTACAAGCACCACTCCACCAATGACTGTGGCCAAGAAGGAGGTTTTCAAGAGTTTGGCCATTCCCCTGGAGGTGGCTACTCGAGGTGTCATGATAGCCGTCATCCCCCATGGTGGAGGCAAATCGCTACAGCCTTCACCCCTACCTGTCTTGGGTTCTTCCTTGTAGAATTGGTACCACATAACCTCACAACTAATTGGGGATGATATGAGGCATCCCGGTGAGCATTGGTGCCCGGATTGGGACCTCACTGTGAACGATCGATTTTTTGATCCTCGCCCAACCCAAGAGTTGCTGGTGCACTCCACTTTGGCGAGAGACTTGGAGTACATCAAGAAGCTGTCACCTTCAAAGCTAATGCAGCACACAGCCATCGCTTGAGCCTCCTCCTCGACTTTCACGGCCGAGCTATCAAGGCATTACGCCTATTTGCTTGAGTCCTTGATAAGTGCATATTTTATGTGTTTTAAGTGTGTTTTATTAGTTAGTTTTAGTGTGTTTTAACTACTTTTATAGTTAATTAACTAAGATTCTAGTGAAAATATGTATTTTGTGATTTAAAGTGTAAAAATTGTATTTATATGGATTTTAATGGTAAAAACTTCATATTTTTATGGATTTAATGATTCAATCATCAAATGGAGTGATTTGAGAAGATAATTAGATGAGTATTAGTGATTTGAAGTGATAAAAAGAAGACATGAAGTACAAAACATTCAAAGGAAGAAATGTAAGTGAAGAAAGCTTTGACACCTTGTGGTATTTCAGCAATATCTTGAGTTACAAGCATTGGATGGAGGTGAATCTTATACCATTTTGAAGTTAAGAGATAGATCTATATTTGATTTGAATACATAGAAGTCTAGTTCAGTCATTTTTGTTGTCAAAAAGTCGAAATATAGAAGTGTATTTTCATAGTCGAAAGCTGAAATAGGAGATTGACCAGTCAAGGGTATTTTGGTTATTTCTCAGTCTACAGAACTCCAACTATGATTATTGATGCATTGAAAATCTAACTTAAAGGGTTACAATTTTCATGTTTTATACCAGAGTTTGTTCAACATCTATCATCGAGAAAATATCAGTTGAAGTTGGACCAAAAATAGAGCAATGATGAATTTTGCCTAGAAAGTGCAAACCTGCAAAAGCAATACGTGGGTAGACAATACGCGACCTAAGGTTGCGTTTTCAAGTCGCGCATTCTTTATTTTGAGCTGCAACTTACTCTGCAACTTGTTCTTTGTTCACACAATCTTTCCAACTCATCTACAACTCAGAATTTCGGTTATATCTGATCAAAAAGAGTATGGAAACTTGTAGAACAACTCTTGGTGAGTTCAAAAGCCAACTTTATCAACCAAGAAATAACTCACCTTGAGCTTGAATTTTTCTATAAATAGCAACCTTTAAAGACCATTTTCACAACTTTGGAAGGCTAGAGAAATTCACAAAAAATGTAACTTTCACTAGAGTTTTCTTTGTTCATTAGTTAGAGTAATATAGTATAGGTAGTGTAGTTTATCCTTCTTGTATGTGTAGCTAGATTTGGATGAAGACTGAGGAGCAAAAGTGCAAAGGTTGATTTCATGTGACAAGGGTGATATCTCTTCTACTACTTTCTCTCTTGTATTGGATTTCATATTTAGTTATAATATAAGTTTGGCTTTGTGTTTTAACATGTTTTGGTAAAGTTTATGTCTAGAGTTATGGATAAACTTTCTATATCTTATTAGTGATGTTTACTTAGTAATTTGATGATATTATTTTGAGTAAGTTATTTATCACTTTTGCTTTTCTAATCATGATTAACCGGTCATTAATTGTGATAATTTTAAGGTGTTAAATTTGCATTGAAAATTGAAATTTAACAGTAGTTCAAGGAAATGATAAACCTTGGAAGTTCACTCATGAAAGTAGAGGAACATCTATGTAGATTTAGTGACTTGTTTCATGTAATTTCATAAAAGAAATGAGTTTATAGTTAATTTCATAATCACGAGAGTAGGTATGGTTTAGTTACAAGTATAGTTGATTTACTACGAAAGTAAGTTTCATAAACATTTAGAAATTACGCCATAACTATCCAAGATAATAGCATTCACTTAACCGATAATGTCATTTGCAAGAATAGTAAGGAATTTCATACCTTTAGGAGTTTTTTATTGTATTTTTATTACTTTTATAGTGTAGATTTAATTTCTTGTACTTGTGATAGTCTAAATAATAAAAAAATTTTAAAAATATCAGTAATTGACAATCTTCCCTGTGAGATTGACACCTAATACCCCTATACTCAATAAACGACTCGTATACTTGCGAAAAATCGTGTGTAGGTATTTAAAAATTTATAAATGTAAAACTTGATTGTGGATGAGTTAATTGTTATATGTACACTCCACGCTCGTCAGTTCTATCATTCTATTGCCGAGCTCCAGGATAAGGTGTCCCTATTGGAAAAGAATTGGTGGCGACCAAGCATGATCAAACCCGCCTCTGTGAGGAATGCGATCAAGTTGTAACTGAGTGAGATATGGCGATAACTGAGGCCAATTCCCTCAGGACAGCTCTTGACGAAGAGCAGAAGAGGTGACGTGAAGAGGAGAAGTCTCACCAAGATGCTATCAAGAAGGCTGGCATCTCGGCCATCGAGGCTTTTCTGAAATTTGATGCCTTTATCAAGGATCTCGATAAGCCGATATTGCCGAGTTTCATATTCGGGTACACCTCGGCTGTGAACGAAGTGGGGCCACTGTTGTCCCAGGAAGACTTGGATGCGTTCAATAGCAAGGAGAGCTATAATGAAAATGCCAAAAAACTCTGTGATCGCATGGCCGAGGACATCCAAGTTGGATGAAACCTGACCGAAGTGCGAGAAGAGTTCAACCAGTGGCTCTTCGAATTTGAATTAGAGATGTGATACCCCGAATTTTAGGATAATGTTTTTCCCTCGTTCTTTCTAAATTTTGATTTATTTCTTTTATTTTGTTTTAAAAAAACATTATTTTTTTGGACACTTTAAATTTAAATCAAAATCCTAGTTTTACTTGTGACTAAAAGGTTATTATGTAATTGAGTTTATGTATGATAATGCATATTTTATTATAGGTAATTATAGTGATTGGGTAATTAGTGGAGTAATTGAGGTGTAATTAGATTTTTAGAATATATCAAGTATGTAAATTGTGGAGTAAATTGGTAGGATTGTGAATTTAATAGGGCCATAGTGTGACTTTTGGTTAATCACAATTTGCTAGACTTCCTAAAGGTTCCATGAGATTCCTAAACTTAATTTTAATTGGCTAATCAAAAAGGTAGTTGGACTTTGACCAAGTGACTTAGAATTAATCTAACTTAGCAAGACAAAAGCCAAACAAACAAGGAAACTTTCGGCCAGCTTTTGGAAGAAAAGAAGGAAGAAAAAATCGAGAGAAAATAAGAGAAAGAACAAGAAAAATTCTGGTTGTGGGCAACTCATCCAACAAGCTTGGGAGTTAGAACAAAAGAAAGCTAAGGAACTTGGTTCTTGAAGTGCAACCTTGTGAACCAACCTTTGGAAGGTAAAGCAGCCTTGAACTCTTGTAAAAACTCGTAGCAATTGAGTAGAAATGTTGATTGTGATGTTCTAAGATACTAATAAGGGTTAATGATGGTTTATATATCACTTTTGTAGGTTTGTATAGGAAGTTGAGGTAGTAAATCAAGCCCGAAATAAGAAAATTAGCATTGGACTGCATGAATTCCAATTTTCGGTTTTGAAAATATCTTGTTCTGTCCGGTTCTGTTCGACTATGATAGAGGCCGAATTAGACTTAGTACAAAACATGAAAGTTGTAGAAAATAATATTTTATAACTGTCTGTAAAATTTTAGCTCAATTTGAGCACTGTAGCATGTGAAAAGATAAAAATACCCCTGACTGCCATAGATAGAGCTCTGTGGACAGTTTTGACATTTCACCAATCTGACTGCATTTGTTCACCCTGATTCGTACTGAACTAGCATTTGGCCAAAATACAGAAGTTGTAGTGCTATGTCTTATCTTTCCAACAGCCCAGAAAACGCCTTAATCGGACTTCGGTAGGCTTGGTTATTGTCATTTACGCATAGTACGGTTAACTAGCCCGAATGTGAGATTCTAGTTCTGTAATTTGAAAATTTGACCTAGATACACTATGAATTGGATTGAGTGGTCTTCATCAAAGTTTTAGGCCTTTGTCTTAGTTTCGAAACGGTATAAATTGTACCCCAATCTGATAATCATAGCTTCGGTTGTGCCTGTTACGCGAAGTGATGGCAAATCTGTCTTTTATTTTATGACTTAAACTTCATTTCCGGATATTTTCCTAGTTTGATTTTGTACTTGTATGACTTTGAGCCTATTGAACGGCTATGGAAATGAGATGATTTTGTGTATGACTTTGGGACTGATTGAGGAAAAGAATGAAGCCATAAATGAATGAAAAATAGGTAAATACAAAGGGCGTGCTGCCCAAATTTACGCTAGAGGGTTAGGTAGATATACTTGCGACTCGAGTAAGGTTTGAGAGCGAATACCACGTGAACCATTTAGGATATTTGCGTTTTCTTTTATCGAGATATATAAGTTAGAATTTGGTCGAATTTGTACCCTTGGAAAATGAAATAACGACTACTAGAAATACGTTTTCCTTGTTCTTTCGACTCCAATGGGAGTTCTAAAATTTTAACCGCTTCCTTACCAAAACTAAACGAGTGAGCATAAATTTTTTGAGATTTGATAAGTATTTTGAATACTAATTAAACGAGTTGAATTTACTTGATTTTCTTGAAGTGAAACTCCTATGTTTCGAATTCTAGAGAGTTTTACATTCGTAAATGATATTTTATCGCAAATTTGGATTCCAACCAAGGAGTTGAACCTGAACGTGACTTTTGAGAGGCACTAGACCTTTGGTGAGTGCTTTCAAATACCTGATTGAACTGGACACTTGTTTTCAATACTTGACCAATGTGATCGAATGATATGTGATTGGTATGATCGGGCAAGAGTGTACTTTATCGCACTTGCGCTAATGTGATGTGTACTCATTATTATTGCAATTGACTTGACATACTTGTGCGTGACTTGTAAGTACTGAGCGACAGTATGTACCACACTCGATCCGAGTGGGAGGTGTGACGATCCCACCGCACCCAAAGACGTACCAAAAGGCTTAACGGACCGTTTGCCTAGCTTGCGCTAGGACTCAAAAAAGCAAAGCAATAAAAACTATATAAATCAAAAGGGTACTACTCACAATATATACAACCCCAAAAGATTTCTATTTACATCTTCAAAAGTAGATATCCAGACTACTACATTATCTTATGTTAATAACCAAAAGCAGAAAGTAGACCCTATGAAGGGTTCTTATACAAATCACCAAAACAAAAAGAAACATCTTAATTGTTCCACTGTGACAAGCGAAAACTATCTATACTAGTGATAGTGCCAAAAGGGTCCCCTGCGTCGTCCCCTGTTAACGAAAGCAAGGAAAAAGGTAAACTAAAAATTTAGTAAGTAAACAGGGGTAAAAGCATAAATTACACATTAAGACGAACAATTATATCACCAAGATGTCAAATCAAAATTACAAACGTAACAACACAAGTTAAGGATACAGGTTGGCTCTAAAGCAAAATCATGTGCCATGTGTGACCTCCGTCGACCATAAATAATGGTCCGTAGAACTCCACTTGTACTCCCACCGTACCCCTTATCACCCTCACTGGCCAGTCACCTCACAAAATGGCTCGAGCAAACGAAACAAACTTGGTTCACAAACTTGGTTCACAAACTTGGTTCACAAACTTGTGACCTCAAGACTAGGTTGGACTGACTTCGACCAAGCCCCAACCGGCTCGAATAGTCCGTCTAGGTCTTAAGATCGGGTCTCAAATTCATCATATTTCACAATTCACAGAAAATCACCCCGAGCTACAAGCTCAAGGGATTCAGTCCCAAAACAATTCATATCCACATATCATGTACAAATATATGCACAAATTAGGGTTTAGGTCGAGTGTGATAAAGTACACTCTCGCCTAAGTACCCTTTTATTTACATTAAAACACATAAGTAACTTATACATCAAAACGGCCTGAATACTTACACAAAGAGCAAGTATAGCAAAAGTGCGAAGATCACGTCACGTATAACAGCTAGTAGGCCCCACTGGCACCGTCTAGCCCGTCATTGTCTGAAATAAAAGATTGCACCACATTACTATACAAACGACTACTAAAATGCGTAAATAAAGCGAAATGGCAAAACGGACACACGCGCGGGCGGAAACGGTGAACGGAAACGGAAACGGGCGGCAAAACGGAAACGGGCAGATTTGCCGTCCCAAACTGTTTTGACTAAAAGTTAGGCTAGGAATGTCGGATTAAGGTGTGTGAGACACCACTTCGAAGCTAAGAGAATGAGTTACAACTTTCATGAAGGCCCTGTAATCCAGATCACCACGGAACTAGGGCAAACATGCACAAGACAGTCTCAGCAGTTTCAATTCAAGTTACCGAACATGCCCTGTTTGAATGACCATAACTCATGATTCATAAATCATAATCAAGAAATTCCAGAGGCGTTGGAAAGCTTATTTATAAGACTATAACTTTTGTGTTTTGACCAAAAGCTGAATCAATACAGAGCATAGGGAAAAATGGGTCCAAAGTTCATGCTCAGAACTGACCGGCTTCAACGGCAGTTCTGGCACCTTACATTGTTTTGGGTATAACTGGAGCTACACTGATCAGATTGGGCTGAAATTTTGCAGGTACAACAAGGACTTAAGAAGCTACGACTTTCATGTTTTGGGAAAACTGTGAATCAATACATAGCGCAAAGAAAAATGGAGCCAAAATTCGGGTTCTGGGCTGCCCTGATTTCCAGTTTGAACGGTTTCGCACGACGCAAACGCATGATCCGTTTCTATGGTTCTCATGCAAGTTTTCTAACCAACTTCATACCAAATAAACACACATATACCAACTCCTAATTGCTCCACACAAGACCCGAAATTCCTTTCCCAATTTAACCCCAAAATCTAACAAACACTAACCATATTCTATACTTTTAATCTTACAAGTTCAACTAACCTCCAAGCCTAACCAAGCACACCCTAACCATCTAAGCCCTAGCTAAGCCAAACTAACTCCCCCTTAAGCTAGGGTTTCATGACCAAATCTGATTTTGCTAAGAATCAACCATACAAGTGAACTTATCACACCAAAGATTCCATTTACAAGTCAAACAACCAATCAAATCAACTTAAAGAACCATGAAGCAAGAAACCCTAATTTTTCATAGCCTTGACCAAAATTTATGCAGCAATAAACCACTAAAATAACCATTAAACTACTCAATATTCACCATATAAACCATAAAAGTGTACAATCACAACAAGAGAATCACTTTCATGGCTTCAAGATTCATTCACCCAAAAACCAACTTCCAAGTGAGGTGATTTACCTTCAATTAAGCTTTGTAAGTGATGGAACTACAACAATCAAGTGCCAAAGTTGTTGCCCTAAGCTCCTAGATCAAGATGGATAGCTAAACTTGAATGAACTTGGAAGAAATTTGTTTCTCCTCTTCAAGCTTCAATCTCGGCTCTCTCTCTCTCTCTTTCTCTTTATTTTTGTTTTGTTTTAAGCCTTATGGTCATCTTACAATTTCCTATGATACATATAAGTCAAAACTCATAAGAGATATTTTCTACTACAACCAATCACACAAAAGTTTGAATTTTGCTCCTTAGCCCCTACAACATCACTTTCTCTTTCTTACACTCTTGCCCATAAATATATGAAAAGCTTTCAATTAACTCCATAGGATACAACTTAATCTAGTCTAAAACACTTAACCACACTTAATTGTTTCACTAATCACCCTCCTATATTAATCACCTATATTTAATCATACTTTATCCAACATAAAAGCAATTAAACAACAACCTTTTTGTCATAGGCAAAATTACGGTTTTAAACCCAACTTAGGACTTCTAATAAGTTATAACACTAGAGGTTTTGCTAGTTTAGAGTTTTCTAACCTTTTAAAACCTACTTAACCTTTGAAAAATAAATCGAATCCTATACTTACCTGTACCAAAACACACACTAGTATATCTAATTTTTAACTACAACTCGAACTTGTGATTAATACAAAAACTAGGGTTTTATAAATAATCCAAATTAGGGTTTTCAAATAAATTAGTACAAAATAGAACAAAATGCTCTTAATATCACATAATATCGAAATTAATGACTAACCGGGGTCTCACAGGAGAGATCTCGCTTGGCATACTCGTGGAGTATCGCCTTATAAATGTCGTGCGGGCCCGATGCGGTGTACGGTGGACAAACATGAGAAGTAAGTGGAGTTCTACGGATTGGAAATATCGACCCGGTTGACAGAGAGTCATCACGGGAAGATATACGAGTGAAATTTGCAAAGCAAGTGGAAATTAGCTCCTGAGAGCTACCATATCCTTGAATTGTTTTTGTTTACATTTCACTAAATTGTTAATTACTCGAATGTTATTGTTTTACTTATCCATTGGGTTTGCTATTTGGACAACGTGCCTGCATGTGTGTTCTTGGCCTCACGAGCGATTTCTCACCCCGTAGATTTGTTTTCCTTAACAGGATTGGACTTGGAGTAAGACTCGAAGAAACCATGGGATGTACTTTTGTTTTAGGGTTTCAATGTATTTGACTAGACCTCTTGGTTGTGTATATTTTGAAACTGATGTAGCTTTTGAGAACCCGATGTAAGGACTGGATGGTTATTATATATTGTTAAGTTCGATCGTTTCCGCACTTTCTTACTTTACTTCGTGATAATGACTAGTATTGTATTGAGCTTGAATGGAAATTGTACCGAGTCCTGACGAGAGTTGGGCAGGCGTCCCGCGGATACCCTTTGGTTCGCCTTAGGGAGAAGTGGGGGCGTCACAGAATGTATATGAATTGGATGTCAACATATTAGTGTATTAGCATTCATAATTCAAAACGATCAAGTTATTTGCAAATTAAGCATCTAAACTATATAAAAAATAAGAATAAATGCAAGTGTAATGCAATACATCATTAGTAAATTATAAGTGACTAAGTGTATACAACTGTACAAGTGAGTCCCATTTAATTATGTATAAATTACTATCCTATTTGGTTATAAACCGATTTCCTGACCGTTTCCAAATTCAATTCGGTAACCAAATAAATTCAGTTATTTTCAATTCGAAATTGAAAGCAGTTTAGAATTTTACAAGTAAGATAACCAAAAAAATAGAATAACCGAATTTGTACCAAATGCACATCCCTACATATTCCATACTCTAGATTAATGTGAGATAAATATGGTGAAAGATAATAATTATATGGTACACATGCACAGAAGTAGTTATCTAGTTGACTCTTCTGTATCCTTGGATAGTCATAATGCTTTGCTAGAAGCAAATCCTGATCTATAAGTTAGTTGATTATATTTAATCAATGACAAATTAAAGTGGTTTAATTTATCTAGTTCTTATTATTAAGAATTTTAACTTTCACTTATTGCCAATGTAGTAGAAAATTTAATGGGTCATATACATTAAGAGTTTATTAGATAAGATTAAAAGATATTCAAGTAAGAACTTAAATGATAAGTTTATAGAACTTATGATGTAATTTATAAGATAACGTCTTCTAAAACAAGAGTTGTATTAGAATATGAAAACTAAATCCTATTGAAAACTGATTAAATGTTTCCTATTGGATTTAGACACCTTATTTGTCTATATATACACTTATTGCTTGAGCTAATAAGACATAACTTCACATAAAAATATTTGAGATTTTAAATAAAGTCAAGAGATAGAAATTGACCAAAAATTCGACTAGCTGTGGAGAGAGAATTTTGACTCTCTCTCTCTCTCTCTCTCCTCTTGTCCTGGTTGAATTTCCTAGTTCATAAAACTAGGGCTTTTTGCCAACACATCTTCATCAACTTGTAGGATTTAATCTTGGTAGAGAGCTAGCACTTATCTAGTTATAAGCGAATCTACTTATGAGGTGTCTTGGATGGAAGCTTGTGTGGATCACATTAGAAGTTGGGCACTTCGACAACTTTTGTAGATTGCACCATCTATGGCATCATCAAACAAGAAAATATTCATCAGATGAAAGTAATCTTTTTAACTAACATCTTAGACGCATGAAATCTAATCGAAGTGATCAACTCGAAGAAATACAACATTTTTAAATTTTTGCTGCATATGCATGTTTAATTCCTTACAATTCTGAGAACTTGAGCATTGCTAGTGAAGTTGCTATAAATTTGAGGGGAGGTATGGAAAATTATTGTTAACAAAAATCCCAAATTTTCTAGTAGTTAAATTATCATTTTCTATTTCTCTGTGTAGAAAATCCACTGAGGTCCTTCGATTAATTCAAATCAGGAGGTCGCCATCACGCCAAGATTGATCCTCAAATCACCACTATGACTGGAATTTGATGTCAAAGCATCCTCATAAAGTTCTTCATCTTTCTCTTAATTATATTTACTAGTTACTGTAACCTTGTGAAATTTATTGGTGTCCTTTCTTTGGATTCTTCTTCCATTAAGAAATAGAAAGCTTTCCATTAATTTTGTCATTACTAGTCTTTTTATTTATGGATCAAATAATTTAGTTTGGGACCTGACTTGGATGGTACTTGATTAGTTTTTTGCCTTATTTAACTCTTTTAGTAGATGTTGCATAGGCTTTGGTTGCGATGCCATCTTTGAATATTATACGTGAATATTTCAAAAAAAATTTCATATCTTTCTCAATGTGATAGAGAAGTAAGTAAGTTTTTTCTATTTTTTTCTTCAAAAATATTCGCTCCTTTAATTTATTCTTCCAAATTTTCACTAGTCACCATCTGCAACGGTTGTGACAACCACCACTGCTGTCACGTTTTATGCTTTATTTTGGTTTCAAGATTAGGAAAATCTCCTGCTAATTCTTATTTTGTTTATTTTTTCTTTTTATTTTGTTTATAAACTTGACTAGGGTTTAACAAATATCTTTAAAAAAAAATCTAATGCCTGATTGCCCTTATGTGTAGTTTCAAATGATTTTGTATCTAGACCTTTGGTATCCTTAAAGCGATTTTCTCTAATTTCGTTAATAATCAATTTTGTAGGATATACTGATCATCATCGCCAAGATTTAACCTATGGTAACTTTGTTTCTTTAACTTATGGTAACTTCAAGGTTTAACTTGTGGTAACTTCATTGCTTTCAAAATACTTGCCATTATATTATAATTTTATTGCTATTTATATTGAATTTTCTAATCACTGCCTTCTCCTAGCAAGCATGCTAATCATAGTTTTCATTGTTTTTCACTTTTTCATTGGCTAAGAATTTGTATGCATTCTTTCTAGTGTTAACTAAGTCCAGCTTCCATTGTTACTATTTTTACCTATTTACATGAAGGTTGCCTTAACACTTGAAATACATGCATATACATTTTGCAGCATATGTCATCTATCTTCAGTTATTCTCCTGACTAAGATAAAAAGAATGTCTAATTGTCTATTTACTTCACAAAATTTTGTTGAAATATAAGACTTTACGAGAACTACACCTAAGACATAATGTAATTGCTTGTTCGCTTCCCAAAATCATCAATTGTCCAAAGCTAAGGAAGAAAAGAGTGAAACATGCACCTAAATCACTTTGTTGGAGATGCAAGGATATTCATGTAACAGATGTAATAGATAAAGCATCTTCTTTCCCTCCTAAAAAAAAGTAGTATGTATATGATTTGCAAAACACTTATAGAAGACCAAGAGGTTTTATGGTTTATGGTGATTTTCTTGAAAGAGACAGATAACTTAATTCACAACTTACTTGTCAAAATTTTCCCTCAAGTTACAATAAACTTAATGCTCACTTACCACAAAATTGGAATTCATTTGTGCAAGACAAAATATCTTTCATAAATTTTTTCATTCGTGCTTATGTCACTTCTTTTTCACTAGAGTTCTTCTCTTAAGAGTTTTTAATTCAACTTTTAAAAATGGTGGCTCTCATTGGTATAGATGACCTTGTTGTGACTTGGGAGTTTTCTAGAACACAAGTTCAACACTGTGATTTGCAATTAACAAATAGGTATAGATTTTAAATTTTGGCCATTTATTTGAATATTTGTGCTTTTCTTGTATGCTTTGAACATAACTTTAGTATGTTTAAATTAGAAATTAGGCCTTTTTATATAAGGTTATTTTGTCGATTGGATATCATGTTACCCATTTTGGATGGGACTACTATAATGAAGGATATAAGATGATATAAATTATCATTAGCAAACAAAAAACTCTATTGCTAGAATATTGTGTTGAAATACTACAAGCTTCCATTGCTTATTAGGGTTGGAGTACAATAATCATAAACTCTTTGATTCAATATTGAGGTATTCAGATGTATAGAATTGCTATTAATGGTTTATATTTACTCAACATACAATTTTTTACACTATAATCTCATGATACATATATGAAAAATAGACATGGTTTCTCTTTGTATTGATGGAGTTGTCAAATAGGGAGATTTGGAGGAGAAAGATGAGAAGTTGATGGGTGGCTTGTTTGGAATTTCTCTAGAACTTTTTGGTCTTTATTTATTTCTTGAGGTGCTAAAACTTCAATTTTAGGTGAGGATATTTTTGTGAAAAAGTTTAACACCATCCATCATCTATTAAGTCAAAAGGGAAAATCATTATATTTTGAACCTTGAGAGTGTATTTATAGTTTGGCCAAACTGTGAGAGCCCGTAATTTTTTTTAGTACTAGGTTTTATTTTTTTCTTTTAATTGCACGTTTTTCCACATTTTATTTATTTGAAAAATTGGGAAAATAATTTTTATGAGTAAATATAGTTTTTAGATGATTTTTCTAGTATCAAATAGTTTTTGAGAAATTAAGAGCCTATACCGGACGTGGGACCCACTAGTGCGAAAAGTTCGGAAAAATTCGGCCAACTAGGTTAAGTGTTGGATACTGGAATTAATTTACCGGGTGTTAAGAGATAAGTAGAGGATGCTAAGTGGATTAGTATGAGGGAGACAAAAGTTAGGCAAGCATTAAATGAGGTGACAAGTGTCACCATTTGATTGGAGTGACTTGTAAGACTACTATTCCTTTTCTTACCATTGACCAAATAAATCACAACATTAACCAAAAATTCACCATTTTTCTCTCCTCTTTGGCCGACTCTCTCTCTCAAAAAGAAAGAAAGAAACTCTTCAAGTTTTGCTTCCATTTAGCTCAAATCCATCCAACCAACCATTGAAACTTGCAATTTCTCCATAAAACCTCTTCAATTAGTGTTAGTGAGTTGATTTGTGGAGTTATTTGGAAAGCTAAGAGGACCTATTGCTCCCTCTCTCTTGTTTCTAAGGTGAGTTGTGAAGAACCACCCTCCTCCCTTAATTGATGCTTAAATCATGATTAGTAGTAGTATGGGATGCAAGTTTATGGATTATTTCTTGATTTGTGGTTGAAGTGATGAAGTTTTAGTATTTTTGGGGATTTTTCTGTTTTACTATGAACATGATTGTGTGGCTATCCATGATGATTGGAAATGGTATATAATGACTCTAGGAGGTGGAAAAAGTGGTTAATTGCAAACAATTGCTGAATTGGAAGAAATTTTGGAAAGTTAGGGTTTGGTTAGGGAACATTCTGCCCGAATTTATAGCTCCTAGTTAGAGGCCGAATTGGCCTTGGATTAAAACATGAAAGTTGTAGGTAATGACATTTTAGAGGTTCCTACAAAATTTCAGGTCAATCAGAGTAGTGTAGAATGAGAAAAGTCGAAATTACCCTTGTTGTTCTGGTTTTATCCGAATGTAAGAATTGCGCCTGTAATTGGTTGTTTTGGCTGGAATTTCTTCAGAATTGGTTGTTACGGTCTTCTAATGAAATGTATCTCTGTTTCTTAGCTTTCATCTGGTTTTTGAATTTCTGGATTTGGACTTGGATAGCCTGATTTATGATGTTTCCGCTAGAATACGTTCTGTGAATCTGTTTTTGTGATTCTGGTGTAGTATCTTGCATTTTTGACCTGGTTACACTCGAAACTGGGTTGAGTGACCTTCTGCAATATTGTATCCCTATCTCTTAGCTTCGAAACGGTGGGTCTTGTACCTTCATCCGACAATCTTAGTGCCTTTGGTGCCATTACCGCAAAATGAGGTCAAAAACTATTTTTTTCAGGGGTAAAGCTAAATCTTTTCCGGATTTTTCTGGTTTCCTCTAATGCTTATGTATGCTTATGGAACCTTTTTCGGTAGTATTTGACATTGGTTTATGACTTGTAATCGAGTCTTATTGTGTTTATTGGAATCTAGTCTTTTTCCTAGCTAAATTGCGTACTTGAATGACTTTAAGCCTAGTGAACGACTTTTGGAAATGAGATTATTCTGTATGAGATGTTGGGACTGATTTGAGGAAATAATGAAGCCATTAATGGCTGGAAAATAGGTAAACACAAGGGATTTGCTGCCGAAATTTTTCCTTGAAGGCTAGTTTTGGTCCAAGTTGTGAGAGCCCGTATTTCCCTAATATTTTTCCCTAGGGTTTTTTTCCCTTTAATGGCATGTTTTCTGCATTTTCTGGCTTAGAAATATTTTCTTGGGGAATTTTATGAGCAATTATAGTTTTTAGATAATTTTTTCTAGTATTGGAGAGTTTTTAGAAAATTAAGAATATATATTGGACGTGGGACCCACTAGTGCGAAAAGTTCGGAAAAATTCGGTCAATAAGGTTAAGTTTCGGATACTGTGTAAACTTTATCGGGTGTTACGAGATAAGTAGAGTGTATGATATGATTGATGTGAGAGGAAAAGAAAAGGATTGACATGCATTAATGGGGTGCCACGTGTCACTTGGTGGTTGGTTGGACTTTATGGTTTACTATTCACATTTTTGACTTTTTTGACCAAAGGTTAAATATCTTCAAAATTCATTAAAATTTCCTCATTCTTTCTTCACCATAGCCGGCCCTCTCAAGCTCCAAAAGGAAGAGAACTCCATCAATTTTCAAGCTTCTACTTGGTGCAAATCACCCAAAAACATTAGCTTACATCCATTTTACTCCATAACATCTTTCCTTTTAGTGATAGTGAGTGGTCTAGTGAAGTTGTTTTGAAGAGCCAAGGTGTCCACAATCCCTATCTCTCTTGTTACTTGGTAAGTGATGCTAGAACACTCTACTACACCTAATGATGTTTATATTATGCTTAGAAGTAGCTTGAGTGATGGAATATGTGATTTATTTCTTGATTTGAAGAGTTTTGGTGAAGTTTTCCATTTTATGATGAATTTTCTGGTTTAATATGAATGGGATGTTGTGTATGATGAATGGTAATGGTTTAAAATGACTCTAGTAGGTGTGAATTGTTGATTAATGCAATCAATTTTGGATTTGGATGGAAAAATGGAAAGTTAGGGTTCATAATTCCCTAATTCTGTCCGGTTTTAGATCATAGGGTTAGAGGCCGAATTGGACTTTGCTCAAAACATGAAAGTTGTAGGTATTGATGAGTTTGAAGTACCTACAAAATTTCAGGTCATTTGGATTAGTGTAGAGTGAGTTATGTCGGAATTACTGTAGCTGTTCTGCTTTGGTCAGAATGCAAAAACTGCGTTGGTATTTGGCTATTTTGACTGGAATTGGTTTGGATTTTGAAGTTGGTGTCTTCTGATGAAATGTAGCTGGATGTCTTAGCTAACATATGCCTTTGGAATTTCGGCATTTGGACTTGTATAGGCTGAGTTATACCGATTACAGTTTTGTGTGTTTTGCAAACCTGTTTTGGTAATTCTGGTATAGTATTCTGCATTTTTGACCTAGTTGTGCTAGGTTTGGGACTGAGTGGCCTTCTACATTGTTGTAGCCCTGTCTTTTAGCTTCGAGATGGTGGATCTTACACCCTCATCCGATAAGCGTAGCGCATTTTGTGTCATTACCGCCAAAGTATGACGAAAACTGTTTTTTTTGTTAAGGCCTAAGCTAATGCCATTTCTTAATTTCTGGTTGCCTATGATGCTTATTTATGCATATGAAACCCTATTAGGGTTAAAATTGGTATGGCTTTATGACTCGTTATCGAGTCTCCATGTACTTGTTTGCATGTTTAGGGCTCGCTCTCATTCCGGTCTTTTCCTAGCTAACTTTTGTACTTGTACTACTTTGAGCCTAGTGAGCGGCTTTTGGTAAATGAGATGACTTTTGTGTGAAATGTTGGGACTGATTTGAGGATATAATGAAGCCTTAATGGCTGGAAAAGTAAGAATTTTAGGGGAGGTGCTGCCCGATTTTCTAGGCCGTTTGGTTCCTTTAAGTTGGATCTGCCTTTTGGGTAGAAATAAAAAAGGCTTTTGGGTTTTTGAACCTAGGTCTTTATGCTATCTTTTTGTTCCCAAAAATTATGTTTTGTACCCTTGCATTAGTAATTATTTGGCGAGGCATACGACTAGTAGTCGAGCCTCATGTGCATTGTGTTTACTCGATTACGGATGTGAAACCTTCAATTGGTTTATTTTGGTTATTTTAGGGTTTCTTGGCGATTAAGGCCAATCTGAAGTAAAAACTTTTGAAGTTGAACCGGTGAGTGTACCACTCCCCTCCATTGCTGTTTAACTTGATTTCTGCTCTGCAATCTGTTTATTTGTTCGAGACGAGGGTGTACTTTATCACACTCATTCTCTAGTTTGTTCATATGCCAATTTACTATGCAAAATTTGAATCTGTTATCTGTGTCTACATCTGTTCGGATTTCTATGACCCATGAGCTCAATCCTGTGGCTAAGTTATTCGAGTCGGGCCGGCAAGGGCTTGGACGATTAGATAACGAACCACGGTAGTCTGTTCGGGGATTTTGGGTATTGAGACCCTTGATTCCGGGTATACTCGAGTATTACCATTTTTGTTCGTTTGAGGTGAGCGGGCCCGGTAAAGGGGTGTTTGGTGGACGGAATTCGGTGCGAAGTGGGTCTACGGACGCATTGGTTCTATATACGTTGACGGAGAGTCAACCGGTTTGGATCAAGTACTGCGCTGGAAATTTGGCTCCTGAGAGCCACCTGTATCCTTCCTATGTGAATCATTAGTTACTTTACTTTACATCTGGCATGTGTATCTGATTTGTTAAATGTGAAATGCCATGATTTTTCTGCTACATGTTTGGTACCTCATTGAGCGCAAGCTCACCCCTTTCTGTTCTTTTTTTTGTTTTCCTTACAGGAAAATAAATACTTTTGGACTGGATTTGATAAATGGCTGCCAAATTGAGCTAGTTGAACATATCTTTTGTATAGCTCATGTATTAAAATCCTAAATATACTTTTGGGAACTGTTTTCCTTTTGATTTGGCAAACCAGACATGTATCCACTTTTGAATACTTTTGTATGCCACTTTGGCTTGTAAATGCTAAGTTTCAAGATGGGAATGTTTGCTTGGTATTTGGTTGGGTTCTGACGGGTCGGTTACTATTCATAGCCGACTTCGATTTTATTTTATTTTTTTATTTATTTTACCCGCGTTGGTCAGTCTCGGGATGTTTTAGCTCGTTCTATACCGAACCGTTAGTCCTGGCGAGAGCTGGGCAAGCAGTCCGCCGAACCCTTTGGTTCGCCTTAGGGTAAGGTGGGGCTGTCACACAAGTGCTTTTTGCCGCAAAATTTTATAACCCTTTTAGTTTAGTTTTGCGTTTGGTTTATGAAACCCTAGATATTTCCGACCATCAATCCAAATGCCCCGTTTCGCTTTAAAGTCATTTTTATGCGTTTTACTCATCATTTATTGGGTTTCTTCGATTTCACCTAATTGACTGTGTTATATTCTTTCTCGTTGAATCTTAGGTTTTCTCGGTGATTAAGGATTCTATCCAGAAGGATATTTTGCACGTTATTTTGCATAGTTAGGTGAGTTTTCCTTGTTTGTTAAATGCTTCTTGACTTCATAACTTGTATTATTGATTGATAACGTGTTAAGTGCTTTTAATGATTTCCAAAACGAGCTCTCTAGGCGAGGGTGTACTTTATCGCACTCGACCTAAATAACTGTGCAATTTTATAATTGAAATGCTAGTTACGCATGAATGTAAGCCTTTTGGCTGAACTAGCCACTGCCCCTTGTTACCGATCGACTCGAGCCAGAAGCGGACTTGGTCGGGCGATATGGTGACCCGGGTGAACGTTTTGGTATACTCGAGTATTACCTTTGTAGGTTGGTGGAGCCTGGACAATATCCAGGAGAGGGTGAATGAAATGAACGAATGAACGAACGAACGAGGGTTTATTCCCAAAATGAAATTTTCAAATGATTGGAGGAATAAGGGGAAATGTCAGGAGAACGAATAAATGATCGAATGAATTGCTCCCTGTGAGCCGTATCCTTTTCATGAATGTTTTATCGCTTTCCATTGTAAATGTTTCGTGAAGTAGTGATATGCCATGTTAGTGTATTGGATTTGATTGTTTTATTATGTGTTCGGAACCTCACTGAGCTTTTAGCTCATCCATTTAGTTTTGTTTTCCTTAACAGGGGAAGGCACGCAATGACGAGAGATCTGTATAGACTAGCTGGTCTAGCTTTTGATTTTTGTAATGGTTCTCGCCCTAGTGCTTGGCACAGGCTGGTTGTATGGTGGATTGGGAACCTTTGTATTTTCGACAGTTGTACTTCTTTTGAGATGGTAATGTATATAAGTTTCGTTTACGATTTTGGATCATTGCCATATTTTTCGTACGGGCTGGATCTGGTTTTGCTCGAGGATGGAAGTGATCGACTGAGTCCCGGCGAGAGCTGGGCAGGCGGTCCGCCGAACCCTTTGGTTCGCCTTAGGGGGAGGTGGGGCTGTCACACAAACTACAAGGGAGGTAAATATAATTTTTTCACGGTTGATTTGTGTTGTACTATAAATAGATTTTATATTAGGTTTACAATTGTTTTCTCTTTTTGTTGTTGCTCCATATATATGAGTATCAAAGTAATTATTATTCAATAGATTCATACACAACACGTAGGGAAGAAAAGGCATATTTATTCTATTACTTTTTTTTTTACTTCTATTGTTTACTTGGGATAATTTTAGAAACCTCCCATGAGGTTTCGGATAATTTCAGATGATCACTTGGTACCAACTTTGAAAAATCTCACTTGCCTCTCTTTAATTTTTTTGTAATATTTGAAATCTATTTCAAAATATAATATTAAAAATCACATTTTGCAAGAGAGAGAGAGAGAGAGAGAGAGAGAGAGAGAGAGTATAATCATATTCTATATTTATCTTTTTATTGTCTTACTCTTTAGTATAAAAATGTTTCCAGCCCTTTAATTTTTTAACATATGAAAATAAAGGAAGGAGGGGGACTAGACCAAAACTTCCAATATATGGTGATAAAAAAATGACAAATAAAAGACAACTACTACTCCTTAACATATATAATTATTTTAAAAACTTGAGTATCTTTGTGAGGACTCATAATTTTATTATTTCAAAATATTATTAAATTGGTCATTTTAAAAATATTTCGTACTCGAGTTACCCCAAAAAAAAAAAATCGCTAAAGTACATGAATTTCTCGAAAATAAATTTTGCCGATTGGTTCTTTAAGCGCATATTATTTTAATGTCCAAATTTATTCAAGATGAATTGCTTATCGTGATTTTTATTGTTATATATACTTGGATTATCATATTGTAGAGTTTTAGAATCGAATAAGTTGAATTTCCAAGTTCAAACGAGAAAACCCTTAAGTTTGACCTTTATACGCGAGCGTGCCGAAAAGGCCCGACAGGCACATTAATTTTATTAATTGGAGATTTTAAGAACATGAGACTACTAGTAATGTACTATTAATGTACTAGGGAAATTACCTCAGAGGTTTAGTGCACAAAATTTGCAAACGAGCGCGAAAATTGGACACGCGAAGACCCTAAACGGACCTAGCATGAGTTGACACTTAGACTTAACCATTAAGTCACCAATTCTCTCCACTTTCATTACAAAATCTGATTTCACTCTCTCTCCTCTCTTCACTCTCTATTTGGCCAAAAATAGGAAGAAAAAAAAAGGAAAGAAAAAATCTAGCCAAAATAGAGATCAAGAGGGCTTTAGAGGGCTTTGATCCTAGCTTGGAAGAGGGGGCTGTTCATCAGTTTTCTTGGAGGAATTTCGGTCAAAATTTCTGCCCTAAAGCTGTCCAACTAAGTTCTTTAGGTAACTCACTCACCCACACTTCAATCTTGCAAAATTATAGCTCAAATGGAGCAAAGGTAGCATGGGTTTGCAACCTATGGTAGAATTTGGGTTGATTGGTTGAGTAATTATTTTCTTGCAAGTTCATGACATGCTTGAGGGCGTGAGGATGCTTATTGGTGGCTGATGTGATGAATTAACATGTTGTGGTTGCTGATATTGTGCTATGTTACATGTATATAGAATGATTGATGGAATGAAGTTGGAAGAAAGTTAGAAATTTGGAGAAGGTACTGTCTGAAATTTCAAGGACTTGCTGCCCTGTTTTGCTTTGATATTTTCGTGCATAATTTGGCTACAAATGTGAGTGATATATGTTGTGTTATGTGTGTGGTGGTTGTCTACAAAAAAAAAATTAGCCAATTTGGTTGGATAAATTTTGAGTTATGAGCAAAGAGGCAAAACTGGACTAGGTCCAGAAATTTTCTGACCAGTGATATTGTGGAGATCACAACGTTTTTCTCGATGATCAAAATTGAGTGCCGTTTGTGGCATTTGAAAGTGGACTCTTAGAGCTTTAAAATGGTACCAAGCTCATTTTCTAGTTCATCCCGAGCGATTCGTGGCGAGTCTTGAAATTCGGCTGCCTGTTTATTACTGTTCATCCGAGACTGTCCAGAAAATCCATTTTGTTGCTTGATTTTGAACCACTTATGTCTGGATTTTTGGAAATGATTTCTTCTACACAAATATAGCCTTGTAAACCTAGTTTCTAAAGCCACCAACCGTTTTCAATTTCACTGAGAATCGAGTGAGATACGGCCTAATTAGCGAAGGGCATTAAATCTGGAAAATTTCTGGAAAGGCCAGCAGTCCAGGAATTTTAGCGAAACTTCAACTTTTATTTCTTGAGCTAGGAACATCGGAATCGAGTTCTGTTTGTTTATTTGAAACCTGGAGGGGAACTTTACCTGCATATCAAATTTCAAAGGCTGGTTTTGATTCTATGATTTTGGCAAAATTCCAAAGTTATTGGAAAAACTTGGACTGTTTTGACCTATCTTCAATGAATAGTAAACTTTCTTGGAGAAATTGACTTGTTTCTGATTTGATTCTTGGAAAGTGACCTTCTACAAAGTTGTTATGCTTCGAATGAAGTTTCTGACAGTGTAAAATTTTCCATTTTTAGACTTTCCAAACTTCCGGACTGATTTTTTTTCCAAGAATGACTCGAAAAGTGAAAATTTCCAATTTGGACCTAAATGTTCTTTTAAGGGCCTAGGTTACATTTTTACAACTCTTAGAGCATTTCAAACCTATTTTCATGGTGAACTTGAGTTCACCTATCACTTGAGACCTCATTTGAAAGTCGGTTCCTTATGAACTGAAATACTTTGGAAACTGGAATTTTGGAGTCAAAATTGACTGTTTCTTTTCTTTACACGAATACTGTATGGCCTGGAATTTGATATACAATGCATTATTGCATACCTTCAGGATCTCAAGAGGACTTCGAGGGAACTCCCGGCGAAGCATCTTAGAGCTAATTTCTCAAACTTTGACTTTTGATACTTTGTGAGTGTTAAGTGCATGTTTACTTGTACTTCACTTGAGATTTGTTGCCTACATGAACTCTACTTGAACTTGTTGTTACATGAACTATACTTGTTGAGGGAAGCGTGTACTTTACCGCACTTCATCTCCTTTACTTGGATCAATACATGACTTGCGACAAGAATTACATGAAATTACTAGATTTTACATGTACATGACCTGAAGTTGAATGCAGAGAAAATCTCATCGACTAAAACTTGATTTGTTTTTGAAAACCTGACCTGTGGGGACGCCCAAACCCAATGGTTAAACCTCGTAATCTCGCAGCCAATCGTGAGGTCTTGGTCGGGAAAACTTGGTAAACCTTGGGACTGGAAGCTTGATCTTTTGAGATCTTGCTTGGCATACTTGTATAGTATCGCCTTTACATGCCTGTTGGTTATGGATTCGAGAGGGTGAAATGATGGATGGAGGGAAGTAAGTGGAGATCTACAGATTCGATATTTATTCGGTTGACGGAGTGTCAACCCCTGGTTCGTGGATCGGGACTATGGCAAATAATCTGGAAATGAGCTCCGGAGAGCTCCAGTATCCTTGAATTGTTTGTGTTTATGAGTAGTTGCCGATACTTGAAACTACATGACAATTACTTTTGATCACTTGATCATATTACTTGAACTACGTGCGCATGTTATATATATGTAATTTTTTTTCCTGGCCTCACTGAGCGATTGCTCACCCCATTAGTTGTTTTCCTTAACAGGAATCTGGATCGGAGATGTTTTGAAGAGATCGACGCGTTTTTGATATTTTAGAACTTTGGAAATGAAATTTAAGGGCTGGTTATGGACTTGTATTTTGGAAATCTGAATCTATATATTGGATTCTTGTGTTGTAAGTTTGAATATATCGAAGGAAATGAATTTTATTTAATTTGCCCTTTTAGCCATTAATTGCTCGTTAGTTTAAGTATAAATGGATTTGAATCCTGGCAAGAGTTAGACAAGCGTCCCGCCGATACCCTTGGGTACGCCTTTGGGAGAAGTGGGGGCGGCACAATCTTATTAATAATTTAAAAGCAAAATCCAAAAGCATGAAGATTTAATTGTAATGGGATAACACACAGTGCAAATTTGAAATACAAAGAGTTAATATTTCAAAGTTTATTTGAAGTTTTTGCAAGTTACAAATTATTATTTTCTTATTTGTAAAGTGTATTGATTTCATTGAAGGAGTTTTATGAATTATTTACTTTTTCTAAATTTTCTATTTTTTTTTGTCTAGATTGATGGCATGAAAACTAAAAAAATAAAAATGTTGAAAATTATATATGAACTTGTTTGTGTTGATCTTGATCTATATCTTTTGATGTTTACAAAACAAATGGATAGTACTAATATCTTTTCTAAGAAATTCTTGCAGCCCTTAAGTAATTTGATTCAAAGAACAAGAGCATTTGAAAGAAAATAAAGGAAGACGAAAGCTGTCAGACGCTCACAAAAATAATACCGGACATCCGATAAACTGTGCAGATCATATCGGACGCAAGCATCAGAAGTACCGGACGTCCGATAGAATTGAGATAATCCTTCAAACTTTCTGTCTGCTATCGGACGCAAGTATCGAAAGTACCGGACGTCCGATAGAATCCTTCAAACTCTCTATCTGCTATCAGACGCAAGCATCGGAAGTACCGGACGTCCGATACTCCCAACGGTTAGTTACTCTTCAACTACTTTCTATCCGTTGGAAGAATTAATGAAACACTTTCTTGATCTTATATAAATAGTGCATGGTCAGAAACTTCAAATAACTTTTGCACACTGAAGATACAAAAGATATAGAGTAGTTTTAGTGAGAAAACACTCTCCAAGGAAGATTTGTAGTCTTGGTGGTACGAAGTTCATTGTAAGTTTTTCATTTGTGAGTAAATACTTCAATAATGTAGCTCTGTGAGGGTTGTCCTGAGGGATAGTAAAACTTCCTAACTTGACCGAGTGTAGCTTGGGGCAATGAGGAAGTAAGCCTTCCTTTGTACACAAGATTGGTTGTATTTCATCAACTTGAAGAAGCTTGTTTGAATTGATCTTCAACCTCAAGAGGAGCTTGGTAGTCAATTGGTTTGCAATTTCTTTCTTCCTATTTACTTATTGTTATCTTGTGATATTTAAATTGCTTATATTTTCTACTTCTCTCAAGTGATTTTGTTCATTCATTGATTGATTCATTGCATGATCATTTAGAAAAGAGGGTAAATTTCATATTGAGTAAAAATTGCCCATAATTTGATTAGTTTTATAATCAACCTAATTCACCCCCCTCTTAGATTATTTTCGGGTCTTACAATTGGTATCAGAGCTTGGTCTTCTCGAGATTAAGTTCAAGCGGCTTTGGAGTAAAATGACAACCAACAATGCCATATTTTTTTAAGGACAATCTGTCACTAGACCCTCAATATTTAATAGATCCAATTATGTGAGTTGGAAGGAAAGAATGATTATTTTCTTGCAATCGATTGATATTGAATTGTGATTTATTGTTAATGAAGGTCCATATGATGCCTCTATAATGGATGAAGTTACTCATAGATCAAGACCAAAAACCAGAAATGAATTGACTAGCAATGATAGAACCCACCTCGCCTTAAATGCATAGGCTATGAATGTGTTATATAGTGCTTTAGACTCAAATGAATCTATTAGGGTCAAAGGCTGCAAGTCAGCTAAGAAAATTTGGGATAAACTGAGAGAAATTCATAAAGGTAGTGAAAATGTTAGAGAACAAAAAAATCTATCTTGGTTACTAAGTATGAGTCCTTTAAGATAGAATCTCATGAATATATTGATAAAATGTATTGTAGATTCAATGATCTTATTAAGAATTTAGAATTTCTAGAAAAGAAATACTCCTTAGGAGAGAAAAACAGAAGATCATGAATGCTTTGTCTAAAGATTGGGAGAGTAAGGTGACTGCTATTAAAGAGGCTAAAGATTTGAATTCTATGCCTATTGAATCTCTTATAAACTCTCTAACTTCTTATGAGTTGAAGTTTAAAACCAAGGTACAAGAAAAAGAAGATGCAAACGTAAAAAGGAGTATTGCTCTAAAAGCATCTCAAGATGAAAATGACTCGGTTTCATTGGATGGAGAAGATTTGGATGTTGATGACAATGATCTTACTCTCATCACAAAAAGTTTCAAGAGAATTCTCAACAAAAGGACATTCAGAAAAGAAGGACCTATCAATTCATTTTCCAATCAATTCAACAATCTAAGAAACAAAGGAAAGTAAGAGGCCAATAAAAAGTAAGTTAACAAATGCTATGAATGGGCCAACTTGGACACTACATGAGTGAGTGTCCAATGAAGAAGAAGAAAGAAGGAAGAAAATCAAGATTCAACAACTTTCAATTCACATGGAATGAGTGCAACTCCGATGGTGAAATAGAAGAGGAAGAAGAATCTGCTCAAATTACTTTTATGGCCATTGAAAAAAATGAGATAACAACTTGTAACCCTCAACTTGAAAGTGATGATGAAACTGATGATGATCTTGAATCCTTCATTGAAAAATTGCATGATAGTTTGAAAGAATCTTATGTTAGAAACAAGGAATTAAAACACAAAATTAGTTTTCTTCTTCAAGACAATACACGTCCTTTTCAAGAAAATAAAAAGCTGAAAATTGAAAATGATTACGTGAAAAAGGGTGAGATTGATCTACAAAATGAGCTTGATAGAAAAACAAGATTTTGTGAAATGTTCAAAGAGGAACAAGGTGATTTGAAAAAAAGAATGGACAATCTAAATGAATTTCTCCAATATAAAAAATAAAACTGTTTTCCAGAAAATGGATCAAAACCTCATCTTGGCACTCATGAAAAGAAGTTAAATTTTGGTACAAATGAATTTACTATTCATAAGAGAAGAGAAGTGAGATCTATTAAACCTTTTCATACAAATAATTCTTTGGTTATGTGTAGTTTTTGTTGTCAAAAAAGTCACATGAAAAGTGATTGTTATGTGAGGAAAAACATGAAAAGAGGCATAAAATATATGTGGATAGTTTGGAATGATGCTAACTCTCAAGAACCCAAACCTCTTGATTGAGAATGGTTTTAATAAGTAGATAGTTTTTTTATTGAGAATGATTTTAAAAGAGGTATTGTGGATACCACTCTTTTCACTAAACAAAACTCCAATGATCTTCTAATTGTGCAAATATATGTGGATGATATTATTTTTGGTGCTATAATGAGTGTTTATGCAATGATTTTTTCACTATTATGTAAAATGAATTTGAGATGAATATGATGGGAGAGTTAAATTTCTTTTTTGGGTTTTGAGTGTTTCAAACTCAAAAGGGTACATTCATTAATCAAGTAAAGTATACAAAAGAATTTTTCAAAAGATTCGGAATGGAGGATTCAAAGCAAGTTGGAACGCCTATATGTGCATCCACCAAACTTGACAAAGATGAAGAAGGTACGAAAATTGATGAGAAGAAATATAGAGGTATGATTGCTACAAGTATTTTGTAATGCTATTGATATTTCTGATGTTCTGAACTAAGTTTCCTTTGATGGTTTTTGAATGATTAATAAATGTTGGTTGATATGAATGTTGGTCTCATTGATGTTCATTGTTATTTTTAGTATCTTTTGATGTTATTTTTCAGTTATTGGCTGATGATGGTTGCCACTGCTGTTATTTTTTATGCCAATTACTCTCTACTTTTATGATGACAAAAAGGGAGAGAAATTACTAAATGGATGCTAGTTTGAGATGCTATGAGTAAGGGGGAGTTCATTTGATGATATTATATATTGGTACCTAATGGTTTTGGATACTATAAGTAAGGGGAAGTTTCTGCTCATTTTCCTTCCTTCCATCCATTATTTTGTCATCATCAAAAAGGGAGAGAATGTTGATCTTGATCTCTGTCTTTTGATGTTTACAAAACAAATGGATAGTACTAATATCTTTTCTAAGAAATCCTTTCAGTCTTGAAGCAATTTGATTCAAAGAATAAGAGCATTTGAAAGAAGATAAAGGAAGACGAAATCTGTCGGATGCTCACAAAGACAATACCGGACATCCGATAAATTGTGTAGATCATATCGGACGCAAGCATCAGAAGTACCAAACGTCCGATAGAATTGAGATAATCCTTCAAACTCTTTGTCTGCTATCGGACGCAAGCATCGGAAGTACCGGATGTCCGATAGAATCCTTCAAACTCTCTATCTGCTATCGGACGCAAATATTGGAAGTACCGGATGTCCGATACTCCCAACGGCTAGTTGACTCTTTAGCTACTTTCTATCCGTTGAAAGCATTAATGAAACACTTTCTTGATCTTATATAAATAGTGCATCGTCAGAAACTTCAAATAACTTTTGTAAACTGAAGATACAAAAGATATAAAGTAGTTTTAGTGAGAAAACACTCTCCAAGGAAGATTTATAGTCTTGGTGGTGTGAAGTTCATTGAAATCTTTTCATTTGTGAGTGAATACTTCAATAGTGTAGCTCTGTGAGGGTTGTCCTGAGGGATAATAAAACTTCCTAACTTGACCAAGTAGAGTTTGGGGCAAGGAGGAAGTGAGACTTCCTTTGTACACAAGATTGATTGTATTTCATCAACTTGAAAAAGCTTGTTTGAATTGATCTTCAAGCTCAAGAGGAGCTTGGTAGTCAATTGGTTTGCAATTTCTTTCTTCCTATTTACTTATTGTTTTCTTGTGATTTTTAAATTACTTATATCTTCTACTTCTCTCAAGTGATTTTGTGTGATGCCCCTACTTCTCCCAAGGGCGAACCCAATGGTATCCGCGGAACGTCTGGCCGACTCTCGCCAGGACTCGATACAAATCAAATTTAAACTTAAAAGTTGTAAAACCCATGATTTTCGGGCTTATTTTATCTTGCCCAACTTAATTAAATGATAATTTATTAGGGGTAAAAGCAAAAATAATTGCAGGTTAGGTTAAATGGTTAATTAAGGGGCAAGATGAGATAAAATAGGGTGAAAGTTTACCATAGTAAAAACTCCTACCTAAACTACTTACTAGTGGGTGGTTATTAGGGTTTAGCATACTTATCAAACCAACAAAGGAAAAAAAAAACAACCTATTCCCTACCTTTCATTGTCTGCCTCCCCTTAGAGCAAGTACCGTCGGAGAGTAAAGAAGAAAAATCAGGCGTCGCCATCAATCAATCAGACGACTAGGCCCCTAAACTCGTAAGTCCTAAATTCATGTGAAATCTCTCTTTTAAGTTCTATTAGTCGGATTAATTATCCTAAGGATTTTACAGATATGTATTATGTTATATATATAGAGATATATGCTAGTATATGAGATTTAGGAGGATTCGTATCTGGATTGGTAGGATTAAGGCATTAAATTTTATTATGGGATGAATAGGGTTTACCCAAATCTATTGGAAAGTTATTAAGAGAAAAAAAAAACAGAAGAAAGGAAATGGGATAAGCAGCGGCTGCTGCTGTTCTCTGCCATTGCTGAAGCCGCTGTTGTTCTCTGCCATTGCTGAAGCCAAGCTTCAGCGATTTCAAAAAGAAAAGGGAAAGGTTGGCCGAAAGGCCAACCAATAAAAAAAAAAAAAAAGAACAACAAAGGGGAAGGGACGTTGCCAGCATTTGCTGGCAACAATAGGTAAAGGCAAGGTTGGCCTTTTCGGCCGACCAATGGAAAAAAAAAAGTCAAAGATGGTTGGTCGAAAAGCCAGCCATGGGATTAATCCAAAAAAAAAAAATTCAGACTCTGGAAATTATATGTATATATATATATGTACACAGTATATGTTTAATGATTGGCCAATAGTGGACTGTTAGATAAAACTAGCCACCTTTTATGAACTAATCTAGGAACTAAATTTCAAGGCCCAATCTAATTTAAGTGTGGATTTTAAAGATTTGGTCATTCGAGATTATTTAATTAGGCCAGAAATATTTAAGTAGAAGTTTAAGGCATTTTAATCCATCAGTAGTAGATTAAGTTACACAATTTAAGACAAGTCTCAACTTTCTTTTAGATGCTTAAAATAATAACAATAATAATAACAACATAAATGTAAATGAAACAAATTAAAGGATTAAAAAATGAAAGAAAAATATAAATACAAATGGAATAAACTAAGATAGTAATTATAATAATAAGTCAATACATATATATATACATGTATACATAAATAGTAATAACATCTACACATGCACAACAGTGGAAGTAAAGCGAAAGATAATAGTAACTAGTTAACAAATATATATATATATAAAAGGCAATAAAATAAAATAGCGACGATGAGGACGATAATAATAATGAATAATTATAAATTATAAATAAACATAGTGAGATAGTAGTCAGGATAATAAACATGATTACGAATAATTATTTTCTTTTAAATTACGAAACTTTACAAATGAACACTTTCCAAAGTAAGAAACTTTCTAAAATAGAAACTTTCCAAACATAGAAATCATCCAATTTAAGGAAAATGCTATTAGGGTTCATATAATGGTCTAGACATGAATCTTCGACTTACTCGGAGTTGGTATATTTATGCATTTATAGGAAGTAACAACTAATTAGGAAACCTATGCATTTGGTAGGTACGGTACCAGTTTAAAAGATTTAAGGTAGTTCCACTCGAGCAGCCAGACAAAGGTAGGTGGTACTTACCCTTATGAGATTTCAAATGTGCAAAACAAAATTTTTGTTTCCAATCCGATTTTGTTGAGTTGACTCGAAAGGTGTTCGATTAAATGCTTTACTTGGATATTTATGAAAGTTATATTTTACTATACAAAAATGGACCATGTGACTTATTTGAAATGTTTGGATATGTTCTTATATACAAAATGAGCTGAATCTTTTATGAAAGCAAAGAGTTATGTATACGGTATATGAAATGAATTTTGACAAGTAAAGCTCAGAGCAGTCATGGAATAGACGGTAGGGGCTATAGTCCTGTCTAACCGCCATGGTAGCCTGGTATAAAGCCCAGCCGATTGACGAGGTCATGGTAGCCTGGTATAGAGCCCAGCCGATTGACCGATTGATAAAGTCATGGTAGCCTGGTATAAAGCCCAACCGATTGACAAGGTCATGGTAGCCTGGTATAAAGTCCGGCCGATTGACCCAAGAATGAAATGAGATCAATCGATAGTCATGAAATCTATTGGTTGCCCACCTAGAAGGGGTCTAATCTCTAGGCTGAGTACTCAGTAGCCGGTCATTGCATGTACTTGTTATGAGCTGATCTGATGGAATGATTTATGAACTGATTTGAAATGAGACTTATGAACTGATATGAGTTGATTTACGAATGGATATGAAGAGATTTGTGACTTGAGACGAAATGATTTATGACTTTACAATTTCTTATGTACAACTATCAATAAGATGCTTTTCAATTGCTTGTCCTTATTTACTGCTGGATGCTTTACAAATGACGTTACTTTCAAAATTACGGATGTGAATGATATGCAAACGATTTGAGTTATACTTATATTTGTATATGTATCTATAAAACTAAGAGTGCATGGTCCAACAGAGGGGTAAATATTACCTACTGAGCGATGTGTCGCTCAACCCACTTCTTACCATTTTTACAGATTCTGAAGAATATGAATTGGTTTACGTAGAAGACCCTGAGGATGACTGTTATTAGTTTTAGATGAATAGAAGTTGGCAGGCTGGCTACGTCCAGTTGTTGGTTTTATTCACCTTTGTTTCCGCTGTTTCAATCGGAGAATAAATATACGAACGTCTTGATTATTCGTAGATGTCCTTTTATATGTAATTCGTACCGCACTTTATTTAGTTAAATTGTTTAGTACTGTCAAAGTTAAATTAGTTAATGTAGCTTGGTATTCTTGAGTGGGACTTGGGAGTACGGAGGGTGTCATGTGACGGGCACGTGCGGGCTCGGGGCGTGACAAAAGTACACAACCTATAATAAAATTCAAATTAAGAAAAATCTCTCCCTTAAATAAACTTTCAAATCTTACATCACAAGTTATCAAAATTACCTCAATTTTCAAGGTTAAATACAATCCAAAAGAATATGTGTAACGCCCCCACTTCTCCCAAGGGCGAATCCAAGGGTATCCGGGGAACGCCTGCCCAGCTCTCGCCATGACTCGAGACAAATCGATTCAAACTTAACAATATATAACAATTTATACTAGTCTAATAAGGAAAAGTCGCTTCTATAATCGAATATCCAAGTCTTGCACCACGAGTTCAAAATACATCAGTTACCCAATTCCTACATCAGGATCCAAAAAATACATCAATTCCCAAATATATACAACATTTAAAAGTGTCTAGTCGATTACAATTAAAACACTAATACAAAAGTGCCTCAAGTCAGCATTTGCTTAACTCCTTCCAAACGAGTTCCTGTTAAGGAAAACAAACTAATGGGATGAGCCAATACTCAGTGAGGCCAAGAAACACACATGCAAACACATAATCCAAGAAGTAACAACAATTACATTGTAAGTAAAGCTATCAAGTTCGAATAATTCACATTTCGAATAGGAAAAATAAACAGAAACAGTTCAAGGATACTGTAGCTCTCAGGAGTTAAATTCCACGTAGTCGAGTCAAAGTCTTGATCACAATTCATGTTGACACTCCGTCAACCACATAAGTATCAAATCCGTAGATACACCACTTTTCTTCGAATCCCATCACCGTTACACCCCCTTACCGGACCCGCTCATCAAATTTTTTGATAATACTCGAGTATATCATGACAATACTGCACGAGTAATGCCGAGCAAGATCTCTCCAATAGATCATGCTCTACGAATATCTCATGGTTTGCTAAGCTTATTGACCAAACCCATGCTGGCTCGATTTGCAAAATTAGCCAACGAGTTTGGGCGTCCCCCGAATACGAATACGAATGCGAATATAAGTCGATGAGCAACACTCAAATCGACGATTCCAAATAGCAATCACAAATACGAATCACATATACGAATCACAAATACGAATCATATCCACATTACTAAGTACAAGTCGAATATGAATTCACATAGCCAAATACGAATATAATTTCATTTGAAGGAGAACGAGTGCGGGAAAGTACACATTCGTCTCACAAAGTTCAAATTCATATAACGGATAAGAAACAGTTAATCACTTAGCAACAAATTCATGCACTTGACACTCACCAATCGAAACAAGGGAGTAAGTGCATAGACGAGCCTTTAGGTGTTCCCCTCGAGATCCTCTTGAAGGTCTCCTTGAGCAACTGAGCAAATAGTAATTGTCTATTACACACTATCGCTTAAAACCCCTAATTATCAAGGAAGATTGCACACTTGTACAATCTAAGAAAATTTCACGAAAATGAGCCTTAATTACTCGTAAATCGAGACTCAAAAATGGGGTTTTAAAACACAAGTGAAATCTGATTTTCATTTTGAAATCAAGTGTAAAACGGTTTAGCAATATCGAAGGAAAATAGAGAGTTCGTAACCCTCAATTTCCTTTAAGTTCAGAAATATCAGATTTGTCACCCATACTTTGAAAAAACGTATCTCATTCTCTATAAGTCCAGAATTGGAAAACTTGGTACCGTTGGAAACCTCTTAAAAAGTACTAAAAGTTCTTAGAAGACAATTTTCCATGATTCCAAACGGAAGATATCCAAAATTTAGCTCAAAATTGCTGTTCTGGGGCATTAAAGACAGATTTAGGTTGGTGTTTGGCCAACTTTGAAAATTTGACAAAATTCACTTGATCCGAACTAACCTCTGAAATTTGGAACACTATTAGAGTTTCAATCCAAGTTTAAAACAAAACAAACGGAACAAGATTCGGAGTTTTGAGCACCAAGATATGGTAACTCAAAGTTACTAAAATTTTCAACTCAAATCATGAACTTTGGAAGTTTAGTTGAGCAACGAAATGGACTCGAAATGGCACCAAATTTAGGATGAATATACTACCATATAATGGCCACTCCCTTGCCAAATTTCATAGAAAAATATGTACGGAAAATCAGTTAACGAGACCGTTGAAATCACAAGAAGTTCTAAGGCTAAGCTGCCTTTGAACTTTCGTTTTGCCGTTTTCAAACAGTCGGCCAAGAAACATCTCAAATATGGTCCATTCCAGTAGATAATGTCTAAAATATGCCCAAGGTACATTTGATAGGGGATTTACACCAAGAAGTTTCCGATAACAAGTCCCAAAGCATCGCTAGTTTCAAATCTGTCCAAATGCATGGTTTTCCTTCACAAAACCAGTTTCAAATTTTGATCATAAATCACTCAATTCAACTCGGAATTGAGCGTGGTTGGTGGCGTTGGAAGATAGATTCATAAGGCTACATTCTTTTAGAAGAAACCATTTTCAAAATCTGTCCATAACCAGCTCATACGTGAGCATCAAATCGCAGTTCATAATCTGCCTCCCAGTGACAAACGAAACAGGACAGAAATTTTCAAACGAATGGTTTGGCTCACTCGAGTGGAACCAGAACGTGAATTTTATACCAAATGAAATTTGGCAATGTCTAGTTTCCAGTGCCGCAAACGACACTCGATTCCGACATCGGAGCGATGAGTTATAGCGGAAACAAAAACACTGCCTGGATGAATACGGGAATAGTTTCCAGATTTCTAAGCTTTCGTAAATCCAACATTTGGGTGACCAAATCAAGTTATTTTTCAATGAAACTTTTTACACACTCTATATAACATGTAAACAACATAAACAAGCCATTAGAACCTCAAAATTTTGCACAAAAGTGGTCGAACAAGGCAGGGGTAAAACGGTCACTTTTGCTCCAAGCACCTCCTTTGATTTTCTACCAACAATACAACATTAATCCACTAATTTAAGCACTAAACCACCATTAATTTCATCATCAATCATTAAATCAGTCTTTCCATCAAAAGTGGGAGTTCATAGAGCCCACACAACAAGAATCCACCATAAACAAGACTGCCCACATGCATACAATAGCTTAGATGTGCATTACTACTTCCATAAAACAAGAATTTGAGAGTTGATAGTTACCTATTCCACTTGGTGCACAAGAGAAGAAATTTCGGCCCTCCTTGCTTCAAAATAAACCGTGAAAAGCTCCCCCTTTTTAGCTAGATACAATCTCCAAGTATTAGGCTAAGTGTAGTTCAATTTTGGTTTGATTTGGTTGAGATTTGGTGCAAGAATTTGGAGTAGAAAGTTGAAGAGCAAATGGGTTATTTTTGCTGCTTGATGGCCGGCCAAGAGAGACTAGGAGAGAGAGTGTGTGTTGATCAAATAAAGCTTTCTTAAGAACCTTTAATGTGTGGCCCAAGTTGGTGCAAAAGTCAACTCTTCTTCGCGCGTATACGCGCGCGTTTTGTGCTCGATTCCTCTCGAGTTTATTTTACTAGTGCACTAAACCTTTAATGCACTCATATACATATTAATATTATTCACTCTTAATTGTCCCAAAATAAGGGTCTAAAGTCCCTCAATTAAATCGCGCGTATAAAAACACGTATCTCCAAATTAAGCGCGATAAAGCGAAACTTCCAAGAAATTCTTATAACGATAGTACTAATAACTATCACTTGAGTATTTAAACTTAAAATACCTATCTTTAGTCCATGCTGCAAGTCTCTAATTTTCCAAGTTTATTGTATACACGAATCGATTATTGACTCCAATCGCGTATTCACTATTTTCAATTAATGAGCTTCCAAAAATTAAATTTTGAAACGAGTCACTTTAAAAATATAACTAAGTCATAGTTCCATGTAATTGAGTATAAAGAGGTTGAAATAAAATATTCGAGGCAAACGGGCAATTAAAGATTGAAATAAGCTAGTAATAACGGTTTAAAATAGAAAATTTTGCGAGTCCTCACATAAGTCGAGTTTTAATTCCTCAAATCTCCAATTAATTTTTCTTAATCTACTATTGATCATTCTTACTTCTCCAAAATTAATACACTCTCGATTCAAATATAGTCTCGAGAAACGTGCACTCGTTGTTCCGAACTAAACGAGTTTTCGAAAAATAAATTTTCTAACAAAACGCTTTAAAAACATAAGAGAGGCGTTTTTTCCATATAAATGGATTTTAAGTAGTCGAATTAAATAATTCGGAGAAAATGAGTGAATAACTATTTAAATAAATCAGTAATATATGACGAAAATAAGAAAATTTTCGGATCCTCACAATATGTACTACAGTCATCTGCCATAATACAACTTAAAATTTCCAAGAGAACAACTTAGTACTATTAGCGAGTACTCTCGATTTTGAACCCTGTTAAGGAAAACAAAAGCGTGGAATGAGTTAAACAGCCCAGTGAGGTTCCAAACTACACTAGCAGTTCTAATAAATCAAGTAAATTGAGCATAACACATGTATGGTTCAAGGTTTCACATTGGCACATTAGAATGAAACAGTTATCATTGTATAGAAATAAACACACATTGAAAGGATACGGTGTTCACTTGGAACAATTTTAGTCCACTTCACCTTATAACTCCAGTGATCCCCTTGATTTGTCTGGCTATCACCTTATCCCTCCAGTGGTAATACTCGAGTATACCGAAACGGTGGCCCAGGGTTCCAACCTACCCGACCGAGCCCAGTCCTGACTTGAGCAGGTTAGTAACCAAGGGCAAGATCCAGTTCAACTTAGAGCTTACAACATGCGTAAGTAATCAAGTAAATCGGTAAACGATAGTAGTTCACGGTTAACAGTAGAAATTTACGGTTAAACGATAGAAATTTGTCATTTTAGTAGGTCGAATGAGATAAAGTACACACTCGCCTTAAAACGGTGGACAGTTACATAAGAGCAATTATAGGGTACACTTAACACTTAAGTACACAATAACTATGAAGTAAACATGTAGCAAAACTATTCAAATCACGTACACCTATAAGGAGCACTCACTGGAATCAAGAGTGTAAAACAAGAGCGAGGCAAGATCAAACGAGTTCCTCGGGATCCTCTTGATCACCTGAGACATGTACAATTACAATTCACCTAGGTATTCAACCAAGGTCTAGTAGTATTCCCGCTACTCTCACTTAAGAGATAACGCGTTCAAATCGGATACAAATATCACTTAATAACTTAATCCACGAGGGTAGCATTTGAAAATATCCAAAAATACATTAATCCAAGTCAAGTCATGTCCAAAATTCTCCAAGTTGAAGATTAAACAGATCTCTAAGTTTTGGCACGAAAACCAAGAAAGACAGAGGATTAGTTTCTTGTCAAAATTCCCTAGTTGAACGCCCAAGTTTCAAGTATAAGTGAGCTTTTCTCATTTTTCAAACTCATTTAGTTAAAGTCTAGTAAAACCGCCACTAACGGCCCACTAACTTCTTTAGTCACCAATTCAAGTTGTACCCATAAATCAAGTAAAATTCTCAAGTTCTCTTTTAATTAAAGTCTCACTCAACATCCATTTTCAACGATTAAATCGAGGGCGTATACTCAAGAGACTATGGCGATAGAAACTTTGGCTTTCAAATAAAAAAGATAAACACATTTTTACTTGGAAGCTCGGCCAAAACATTCCGAGTGTTACTAATTACGTTCACAAGAAACCTTTCAAATCATTCTTTTAAAATACTTGTATGATTGCCAACTCTAGTACAATTACCAAGGCCATAAGAATAGGGGTTGAAGTGATAGCATCATATTACGTGGGCACGCCAACAATGGCTCGAGTGATCGAGGGGCCGAGGACCGCGTGCAAGCTCCAAACGGGCCCATCACTAGGGCTCGTGCAAAGAGATTTCGTGAGCAACTCAATGTACTTGTACAGGCCATACACAAGTCCTTTGAGGGATTCATACACTCCAGTGAAGGTGATCGAGGTCCGGTATTGAGCATTGAAGCTATACCAGAGGTTTAGGGTTTTGCCAAACCTCGTTTCCTATTACAATAGTTTCATTTATTTACGTGTTAGTTTGATTAGGTTGAATAATTGGCTAAGTGCATGTTGCACATAGAATCGCCAAGAGTAGGATTGCTATTTTGTTCATCACTATATGTTAAGGTGGGTTGCCTAGGAAGGAAAGCCCGCATGAAGCCCTATCTGTTGAGGGTTGAGGCCATCGTTTCCATTTCCGTTTCCTTCACTAGTTAGGACCCATACCAGCCGTACCTTTAGCTTTACTTTCCTTATCAGATTAGGTACTACTTGTACCCTATATAAGGGGCCATAATACATCAATAAAAGGGAAGACACTTTTATCATAAATCAAGTGAGATAATTTTCTCTATAGCTTTCGAGTATCCCTTGAACAACTTAGAGTTATACTCTAGTGTTCTTGTTGGCTTATCACTTCAAGAATCACACTTGAGTTGTGGCGCCTTGTACACTTTCCTGAGGTTCACTAATTCGTTTGATTACGGGTTGAGATAATATCAATAAGTTCGTAGTCACGGGGATTAGAGGGGTCGTAGGGTTTCCACTGCTACCTTCCTTGGTCGTCAATCACAAATCCAACAAGCGATCTTGGGTCGCGAATCTTCGTCACCAACGAGATACGTATCATGAAGTCCCTAATTTAAATATGAAGAGAAGTGCCATTAACCAAGGGAGTTATATGACCAAGTAAATGCATCAAGAGAGGTTTATCCTTCGGAAAACAAGATTTGAAATGAAAGTTCAAAGTTCCAAAGAGACCTTGTATTAAACCATGAAAAAAAACTTAAAACAGTCCAACAATCACAAAGGATGGTGGAAAGTTCTTAAAGGAGTAATTTGGTTGAAAACAGAAATTTTCCATTCTAGAGGGACATTATTTTGAAAAATCGTATCTAGAGTTTCGTAAGTCCAAAAATGGAAAACTTTATACTGTTGGAATCTTGGTTTAGAGTACTAAAAGTTCCTAGAAAACACTTTTCTAAGATTCTAAACGGAAGACATTCAAATTTCATCTCAAAGTGGCTGACTTGAGCTTACAAGACAGTTTCGGTCATGTTTTTTGGCAAACTTTGGAAATTCGGTAAAATTCACAGAAAGTGAACTAGCCTCTGAAATTTGTAACACAATAAGAGTTCTAAACAAAGTTTCAAACACAACAAACAAAACTAAATTCGGAGTTTCGAGCATCGAGATACATCAGTTCAAAGTTGGTCACATTTTGCTAACTGTTCAGTCATTTTCCAGATTTGAAAAACTATCTTTGAAGTATCATTTAGCCATTGAAATGGCATTGAAAATACACCAAATTTGGTACACTAAATCTTCCATATGTTAACTATATCTCTACCAAAATTTCATGTGAAAACTCATGTGGGAAGGCAGTTAACAAAATAATCAAAGTTCGTGAAATTCCCAAAGCAAATCTGCCATCTCACCATTTTCTTTCTTTCCAAAAGCTTAGTACCATGAAATCAGTCCCAATCCACTTCATTTTTTAAACCAAGGTTCCATAAAAATTTGATAAGCAATTGGTGGGTAATTGACATCAAAATTTTTGAAATAAAACCTCCCACAACAAACTAGACCAGTCGGCCAGCAAGAAGGAAAAGTTTTCCAGTTTTCCAGTTTTGCCACGGTTTGGAAATTGAACCATATCTCACTCAATACAACTTGAAATTGAGAATGTTGGTGGCGTTGAAAACTAGGTTCAAAATTCCACATTTCATCAGAAGAAATCATTTCCAAAATCAGTTCAAAAGTAGTTCAAATTCAAGCCATAAGTTACAGCTTCTCATTTCCATTCGAATGAACAGGCTGAACAGAACAGCCGACTTTATCAGTTCATTGCAGTTCACACAAAACGAACTAGACAGTGATTTTTATACCGTTAGAAAACTACAGATGTCTAGTTTCAAATGCCACAAATGACACTCGATTTTGACTTTTGTACAAAGAGTTATGTTCAATCAAAGATACACTGTTCAGGCCTTCGGATGACCATTTCCAGATTTTTTGCAGTCTCGAAAATTCTAGTTTTGCTCAACCAAATAAAATGATTTTTGGTAGACACTTTCAGCACACAATATACAACATATATCAACCAATTTCACAGCCAAAAAACCAACAAAAAATCAAAATTCAAGCAAGAACAACAACAGGGCAGATTCGGCCATCTTGCTTCCTCTCACGGTTTTCTCTCTTTCTTTTTCCTCTTCTAGTTCTTCCATTAAAACTCATCACAAACACACTAACACACACATAAACATCATGGCAGCCCTCATATAACTAAGGTGGGAGTTTATAGAGCTCACTTCAACCAACCAAATCCAAGCAACAACAACAATAAGGAAGCTACAAGCTTCAAAACCAAGAAATGAAACAAGAAAGTAAAAGCTTTGGTGGAGGTGTTTATACCTTCAAAACTTAAGATGAAACCAGAAATTTTTAGCCGAAACTCTCCAGGAAAAGTCCTCAAGATTGCTCCTTACTCCTAGATGAAGTGTTACTCCAAGTTATTTACGATTTGGTGGAGGTTTGGTGAGTGAAATCAAGCTAAACAAATGAAGTTTTTCCTTCCCTTTTTCTTTCTTGTTGGTCTGGCCGAAAATGAGGGAGTGAGGACAGAGAGATGAGGGTTTGTTTGTGTGATGAAACTTGGAGGGAAAGAATGAAATAGTAGCTTTAAGTTTGGTACAAAACGTCAGCTCTTAATAGAGTCCAAATGGTGTTTTGTACTACCACTTTCTCTCGGGTTTGATTCACTTGAGCACTAAACCTCCAATTTAACTCCTTTAATATGATAATTTCTTACCCTTCGTAGTCTAATATTAAATCCTCAAATCTCTAATTAGTCGTACAGGCGCGACTTTCGGGAAACTATTGACGCGCGCGCAGTAAAAGCTTAATTTTAACTAACTCACATCTAATCTCTCAATTAATTTTTCTTAGTCTATTATTAATCATTCTTAATTCTCCAAGACTAATGTACTCTCAGATCGAATATAGCCTCGAAAAACATGTACTCATTATTTCTCGCTAAACGAGCCGTAGAAAAATTAAATTTTCTAACGAAACGTTTTAAAATTATAAAAGGGACATTTTTGCATACAAATGGACTTAAAATGGATGAAATAAATTATTTGGGGTAAACGGGTGAATAAATTATTAAATAAACCAGTGAAATAAAATAAAAATAAGAAAAATTTTGGGTCCTCACATTTTGTTCATTTATTGATTGATTCATTGTATGATCATTTAGAAAAGATGGTAAATTTCATATTGAACAAAAAGTGCCCATAACTTGATTAGTTTTATAATCAACCTAAGTCACTCCCCTCTTAAATTGTTTTCGGGCCTTACAGTTTGTGACGTTTTCAAGTTGGTAACAAAAGTTATTTTCATTATTATAAAATATTTCAAGTTATTTTTACAAGTATTGTAAACTATTTATAATTTAAATATCTTAATATTTCTTTTCCAAACCAATGATATAAAAAGCTATTAAAGGGTCCTGCTATTAACTTTTGAATTTCAATTAATGAACCATATTAACCAAATTTACAAAAATTAAGAAATGAAATTAATATGTTATGACAATTAAGAGTCCACAAAAAAATGTAAATTTAGAATCAGATTATCCTCTCTCATCTAAAATGAGTTTTTTTAACATTATTTTTTGAATCTTGTTGCAAAAGTTGAAAAAAATATCCAAAGTAGGGGAGATAAATGAGATTTTTTAAAATTCAATGGTTCTAAAAGATACATCAGAGAAGGGTATTTTGAAATTATCTCTTTATCATTTTCACTTGGGTTAATGACAATTTATCCCCTTAAGTATATCCTAATTTTCACTTTTACCTCTAATCTTTATTACTTAATCCCCTTAAAGACAAAAATACTTCTCTATTATACTAAGCTTTTATTTTCAAAATTTTTAATTCCTTAAATTATTGAACTTTAACCCATGATTTAATTTTGACCACTCTAATTGGTGGTGGTAAAGTTTTGCATAAGAATTGAGATGAGTGTATAAATATATATATATATATATATATATATATATATATATTAGGGAATACACTAACAATTGATTAATTTTAAAAAATGGTTAGAAAAAAATCTTACCAACCAAAATTTCATTATAGGAAAAATAACAAATAAAATGTTTAGTATTGACATGTGAATGTGTGATTGTAAAAATGAGTAATTGACTGTGAATAGTGTAATTACAAGGAAATATAATAAAATTTTTTCTTGGTTTCTTAAATTGGAAAATAAATGAATTTGACTTTTAAAAAATATATATATATATATAGTTTTTTAATTATATAAATTAGAGAATGGGCATTCTAATTTTCTGTTACAGAATATTGTCTTAGAAACAAAAATTTACAAAAATAAACTAATTTAGAATGAAAAAGACAAACGGGATAAAAAAGGAAAAAAATTACATAATAGAAGCTATTTTTGTCCCTCAAGGAGTTAAGTGATACAGAATAAAGGTTAAGGGGTGAAGTGAGAATTAGATATAACTCAAGGGGTTAAATTACGGTTAACCCTTCTCACATTGTACAGCTTCAAACCAGATTGGCACTATCTGGTCAAAGCAGCCACAGGGCCCTGGCGTTCTTCTTTCCTCCCTCCCATCTCTTCTCCAAAATTCACCGCCACCCGCCGCCGTGAATATGATATTGAAAGCTTCCTCGTCTTCTTCGCCTTTTTACTTTTCCTTCTCCTTCTTTTGAATATCTGCTACCCACTTGCTGTTTAGTGAAGAGTCTTCAAAGAGAGAATCTTGGGTTAAAGATTGACTTCTTATGGCTGTCTTTCTGTGCAATTTCTCATAAATTGGATACGGGTAAGTTTTTTTAATAATAATTTGTTTATACCCTAAAAGTCCATGAAAATCATGGTGAAAACCTCCGTTCATGGATATCTGATGAGTCCATACGGGTTGACTCGGCCGCTCTTTTGAGTCCCAGAGTCGACTCTGCCCGAATCTTCCGAGTCTGAACGAGTTTCCACCGGGTCTACCATCTCCGGGATATGGACCGGAAGCTGACCATATGTTCAGATTACTCAGCTGTTTGTTTTAAAAGTTTTTATTAAGTTTACAAACGTCAAATTTTATGCTTTTTTTTTCCAAAGGAGATATTCATTAGCTTTAATGAGTTTTCTCTGATTTTTGGAACTCAGTTGTGCCTATTTGTTTTATTTATTCATTCATATTTATTATTGTGAATGTGAATGTTTGTGATAGAATGCGTGCTTTATTCTTGCAGCATTTTCCAACAGAGGCTCAAGATCAAAACCTCTCTCTTTTATGTTTTTGTGCGTCTATTTCTCTTAAATTGTTCATGCTTACCGAAGTGTTCAAATTCTCCTTTAAATTAACTGAATGCATGTTGGTCTGTGTTTAAATCAATTTATTGTTTCATTCCTGTTTTTTTCTTTCTACTAGTAACTTGGTACACTTAGAACCCAGTAAAGAGTGGCAACTCCTAATTTTTGAAAAAAAAATATTCCTTCACATGTTGTGTTTGTCCTTTTGAAGCCCCCCACTTTGAAATTGATGCAATTTGGTCCTTCATGTATAGAATATAGAAAGTACCATTTTGGTTCCAATGCCAATCTATGCGGCTTTATGGCATGAAAAAGTCACATGCCTTGGTGGTAATCTCATGTGCAAAAGAGGCATCACATGCCTGCCTTACCCAGATGCTAGTATATGCCAATCACATGTCTAGTCCCACTAAAAATGTAGAACCTGCAGTGAAAAACCTGCTCATCAGGCTCATTATTTTGAGAAGAAAAGTTTTCCTTGAGAAATGGAAATTACGCAATTTGTTTGAACAAAATTTTTCCAACCTAGAAGCGTCCTTTATCTAGTCTGACCTAATGGCTCTAACTCAGGAGCTTTAATAGCTCAAACTAAGAGGGGTCTGTTCAAGATCAGAAGGAAATGAATTTATGGGGAGCCAAAGTATATTTTCAATAACCCTTTTTGGTGTCTTTAATTGGTCAAATTCAGACGTGAAGTCTGGAGCTATTCATATTGTTCAAACTAATTTGTTGTTTGGATGAATTTTGGGTTGAGTGTCAATACAAGGATGTCTGTTGGTAGTGGACAAGGCTGGCCGATAAGATTGAGTATATGACTGGAGCTGTTTTGGCCAGAGAAGATTGAGTACATGACTGGAGCTGTTTTGGCTAGAAAACTTTGGTGGTGAATGATGTGGTTGATGCTAGTGAGGACACATTTCTGGTGGCTGGGTATTTGATTAATATAGGTTCACCAGTCAACTTAGGGAGACTGATTTTGCTTTATTATGATTTCCAATTTAAGTCTACTACTACTTTTTGAGTGGCAGTAGACATTCGACCAACATGTGATGATATTTGGGAGAAATGGGTCTTGTTTGGCCCTAAAATTAGGAATACATAGCTGTTATGTAAGTTTTGTCGGGCCAAAAGGTGGCCTGAGATGGTTTTGAGACAAAAATTGTTCATTCTAAATTCATGCTGAAAGCTAAGAGTAATGCTTGGTAGCAGCACAAAAATTCTAGGATTGATGAAGAGAAAACACAAAATTTTCAGGGATGTCAGCTTCTAGGCTATTTGATTGCGTAGTAGATTAAGTGTAAATTTTAGGCTATAACTGAGATGAAAAACTTCTGGCGGTGCCTAAAATGGGTACTTAAAGGGCTCTGAACATGTTGTTGCCTTAAACTGAAGAAGACGAAAATACCCTTATGAGGCACATGCCTAGTACATATGCACCAGCTAAACAAAACTGATCCTAAAACTACAAAACACATGGAATTAACAGTATGCTAACGCAACAGTCTAAGTTCTAAAATGTTTTTGCATCATGTCCACTCTGAGGGATTAAATTGGGATTAAATTGCATCCTTTTGAAAGTGAGGGACTATAAAGCAGACAAATGCAGAATGTGAGGGAGCATTTCTTTGATCCTCTCAAATCATTCTTACCATTTTTTCTTTTTATCATCTTTTCATCCCTTTGTTTTGTGTTTCATCGAAAATTTCAAAACTATTTTATATACTTTTTCGTCTTGCAGTGGTTAAGACTAAATTTGGGCATGACAGGTGAAAGCAGAACCTTGAATAAGTGCTGATTTGATCTGAATACTGATGTTCTGCTAGCATAATTCAAAAGAATAGCAAGTTTTGATTAAGCATAGCAGAAAATAACACCAAAAAAATGTTGGAAGTAAAAATTATAGAACTTTAGTGGTAATTTATCCAATAAGAGAGATAGGGTTAAGTTCTCCAGAATTTGAATTATAAGTTTACGTTGTAAGAGTAAGAGAATTAGTAGTAGGTGAGAATAATGTTTTCCAAGAAGCAGGAAGAAAATCTAAAAGAAATAATGGAAATTTTAATGGGCTACAAAGGAAGTTTTTTAGTATATCCTATTAAGAAATCTGCATAAGCAATGTTCTAATAGGAGGACAAGTAAATCTTGGAAAGCCTAATCCAACGAAGGGAAATGAAGATGAGAGGAGTAGGAAAAGGTAAAGAAAATTTGAAGATGGCGATAGAAGAAAAAAAAAGATATGATCAGTACTTGAATAAATTGGAGGAATGGAAATTAAATAGCTGATAGTATGATGATACAAAGTGGATGAGAAGAACGAAAGATTTTTGTTGTTTAATCTATAGCAGTTTCTGATATGTTGATCCGCAAAATCACCTGTGTGTGTGTGACATTTTGTTTTAACATGTACATTGTTTGCAAAAGGTCCAAATTCTCACATGCTTAGCATGTGCTACTTGATGATCGACTACTGCTGTCCTTAACATTAAAAGAGTCTGCCAGAGTAGGTGAAGCCAAACATTAAAAACCTGTTTAAGCTAGTCAGCAGCTTTTGTTGACATGTAACTGTATCAGTAGTAAGTGAACGTGTTAGAGTGTAAAGCCTAGCATTTAAACGTATAATATAGTTGATTTGCTATGTTCTTGCTGCTGTCTTTGAAGTTTGATCATCCAGTTTGTTGTCTTTGTAATAAGATGAGTAGTTTGTCATTCTCTAACTCCCAATTAGATAGTTCAGAGTTAAAACTATCTCATCTATTTTCTACTTTTCCTGTGTGTCTTTGCGAAACCAGTAGTTTCCTCTGTCAAAACAATCTGTTCTGGCCAATTTTAATTATAATCAAGCCTGGACCAGACAAGCTACTTTTACCTAGAACTGGTTGCTTGTCCATTTAATTAGTTGCTGAAACCTCGATTCAGAACCATGTTGGGACTGAGGTTAAAAAGGGTCAAAACTGGGGCCTTATAGGACCTTGGTGTTCTGAGTTTCCCTACCTTTTTTTTCCCTCAGGGTGATTTAAAAATGAAGTCCTAAAACAGATTTCGCAAGGACACAAGCAGGGAGAACCATAAAGAAAAAAGATATAGACTCATGAGTCATTGCAGAGAAAAAAATTGTAAGAGGAAAAGAAATTTCAGATCTCTAGTCGTACTTGATTCCCAACTTTGGAAATTTGCATTGTTACCATTATCAACCAAAAAATGTCCCTTCTTCACTAGTTATTCCTCATCCCTGTCTGCATATCTCATTTTTTCCATTCTTGTTTTAAAATCTGAGTTGGGTACTTGAAAAATATTGTATCATATTCTTCCACTCATATCTATCCTATGTTCTGAGATGACTTTGTTTAGTTACAAACTTTTTAGTTGGCAGTATTTTTCTTGGTTTTCTACCTTGGTTTAGTCTCAACTTATAAGTGTTATATTCTTTCTTCCAGGGGTTATGATTCTCTACTTTATCTTCTAATATTTCTATAGTTTTCAGTTGAAAATGCCAATTTTCTGCAAATGTCGAGTGATCTCACTTAAAAAAGCCTTAATTTGACATAATCAAAGAGAATCTTTTCAATTTATAAAAGGTCTCATGTTGTATTTTAGTATGAAGAGCATTTTAAAATCCGTTAAGCCTCTTTTGAGGAAAAAAATTGAGAATGTTGTCATTTTTGTTATTGCTACAGTTTATAATACCAATCCTGTGTTGAGACAGTATTGCTCAAAGAGTTTCTTAAATGGTAACTTGCGTGGTAACTTGCATTTAAGTGCTGGTTAAAATGTTTGAAATATGAAATGTAGTTCTATAAATATTTATGACACCTTGCTGGCACCATGTTAGTTTGTTTTTGGTAATGAGCCAACAGGTAGGACCAATTGTCCTCCTAATTTAGTAGCTTGGGTTGCTCGCGGCTTGGTAAAGTTGTGAAGACGCATAACATATATTTAATTTAGTCTTTTGAAGAAATTTGTACATGATCTTGTCATCCATATTTTAGTTGGCAGAAATCTAGTAGTACTACAATCCTCTTATGCGAGGGTTATGGTCCTTATGGATGTTGTGCAAGTTAACATTTACCCTTACTGCCTTTTTTAACTTCCGATGATATTCTTTCTTTCCAATTTTAAGCTGTTGTTTCTGTTTTTTTCAGGTGTAAAGGAGGGGTATTCATTGCATGAGTTCGAAACTGTATTCTAGGACACAGGTGAAGAAATGATGAACTCTTTCCCACCTCCCTAGCACCTTGCTCCAAAAAAAGTTTAAATGAAAGGAGGCAGAGCTAAATAAAGCCAAAGTCAGTTTACCTTCTTAACTATTATCTGGTGTGCCTCTTGGAAGTTACAAAACAGAATCAAGATTTTGTTTAGATATGTTTGTGATTGGCAATAGCATGCTCACTGGGTTATTTGTATCCTTTGTGCTCGCTTGTCGCAGTTCAGAGGGCCATATTTATCTGTAAAGGAATTTGTTAAAGCCTACGAAGCAACTTGTTCAAATTGTCACCGTTCTAGGAAATTGTTCAAGGTGAATGGATCCCAAACAAGAAGAAGAGACATCATCTGTACATCAGAGAAGAAGCTCAGAAGGGTTGGAGTCAACAACTTTGAATTATGTGAGCAGAGTGAAAAGGCTGCTGTCCCGTCGAATGTTAGTAGGGATCAAAGATGGAAGATTCTTCTTGGGTAATTTCTACTGCATGGATAAGCAAGGAAATATCATCCTTCAAGATGCAGTTGAATATCGTTGTATTAGACGTTCTCCTGCTTCTCCAGTGGAACAGCGAGGCCTTGGTCTGATTCTCATCCCTTTTTCTTGTCGGATATCTTGTCATGTCGACTGCTCTGTTGAGGAACAGTTGTCCCTCTTATCCCTTTAGTACTAATAAAACCATTGTTCACGGGTATATGCATGTGAAGCTTTTTTGTTTACATTTTTGTTCTGGGACAGATGCATATGAAGTTCTTCTTTTGAAAAGTTATATAGAGTTACATCACGTAGTTTGGATGCTTAAGCTTTCGTCATTTCTCCCCTCGTACAGATGTCCATAAAAAATGACCATAAAAGACCATAACAGTGTATTTTTTTATGATCGAAATTTAAAAAGACCATAAAAGATCGGGAAATTGCGGAGGTATATATTTTTCATTTTTTCCTTGGTGGGATTGTTATGATTTTCAGTGGATTGGCAGCCTATCATAAGAAAGAGTAATACCTTGACTCTAAACCTTGAGATATGCGTATGTTTAAAAAAAAAAAATTGGTGCTGGCATCGGTGCTAGCTTTGCATCTAACAGTGGGAACAATGGTATCCTTCGAATTCTTGAATCGTTGTTTATAAACTTTCAACATGGGAAAGGGTACGTCTTTATCTTTTCTTCTTTTCTTAATCCCGCCCTCCCCCCTCCCAGCCAAAAAAGACAGTAGTAGATTTATTTGAAAGAAATAGCTAAATTTTTGTAAATAATATTTCATTTACATTATAAATATATTTTTCAACGTATCTTTTTATATTCTTAACCATTTTTTTTATCTCAAATACATCAGATCACAAAAATACTATAATAATTATTTCAAATAATATTTTATCCAAATGCAAATATCATCAACGAGAAAAAATAACCGTAAAAGATAACCGTAAAAGTGAAGGCGCCCCGAGCCTCCCCGTGATGTACTACAATTCAACTTAGCATGCTTACCAAATTGTTTGAGCAGCCTTGTTTCGTGACATCACTACAGACACTAATTCAATAGCAATCGGACTAAGCAGCTGGCAAGCATCATCAATCAGCACACAGCAGCAAATAAGTCTGCATTTGGATCCCGGATTATCAGAGGTACAGAAGCAGCATCACCCTCAAAGGTGAGTGGAAAATTCGACTACTTACTGGCAAGGAAAATTTTATTAGCCAATATCTTAGCTACCTGAGGACTGCGATTTTAAACTCGGACCGAACCAGCCGGTCCGATCTATCGAACCGAAAACCGGCTAAGTGTTCAGTCCGAGTTGTTCTTCAAAACCGGAGGACTAAAAACCCGGTCAAATTCGAACAAAACCCGAGTTTGACCTGGAAAACCGGTTCAACAAGAGCATTTTTTTTAAAAAAAAAGGTCAATCTTTTTCAATATTATGTTTTGACTCCTAAATTGTTAAAACTTATTAATATATCTCAAATATTTCATACTTTATAAATGTTGTCCTAAAATTTGATGTTATTTTTCAATCAAATCCATGATTTTAATTCTAAACTTGTTAATGTTCATTAAATAATATAAATTGCTACTTGATCATTCTAATTTCTTTGCATTTTTTTGTTATTTGAAACATCAAATATATATGAATATACCTTTATTAATATTAACATACTTTTTAGGTATTTTATATACAATATTTTAATTTTTAAATAATTTTTATTTATGACATCATTCGGTTCAACCCCAATCGAACCCGGTCAAACTCATTGACCCCTGAGCTCGGTCGAGTCGATACCCGGTCCGAGTCTGAAAACATAGCCTGAGGATTGATTACATAGGCAAACTTTTAAAACAACCAGTTTTAAAACGCCCCAGCATCATTCCTTACCAAAACTCCTGCAGCAACCTCTTTCGAATTCTTAAAAAGCGATCCATCAAAGTCAATTGCTATGGCCCTCACGGGGGTGGTCCAGCAGTAAGCGGGCTCTTAAGGACTCTTGTGGTCCTGAATTCGAATCTTACCCTAAACTTGAACCCCCGTGACTCGCTCGAAATCGTTGTGTGGGGCCGTGGTGCACTCCTCCAGTTTGGTGTGCCGGTTCGGGTCCTAAGAGTTCGAGTCAGGGTATGTTCTTGGTTACCAAAAAAAAAATCAATTGCTATGCCACCAAGGGAGAAGACCAGGTAGCACTTGGTTTGTTGCCACAAACCAGACATTTTACAAGGCTACCTATAAAAAACCGGCCATAGGGAATGCACAGCATCAATTAGGGGGCGTTTGGTAAAAGGGTATCAGAATGAAGGAATGGAATGAACTCTATAATTGGTATTTGGTTCACTGGAATGAAAATTGAAATCTTGGAATGATTTCTAAAAATTTGGTGTCTCTCCATTCCTTAGTAGAAGGGTGGGTTTTGTCCAAAACCCAAGTGTGATTCCAAGATTTTTTTTACCGATTACATATTATTTAGTATAATTAATATTTATATATATTATATATATGTACATATTATAATATATACATATATATAATATATTATTATAATATTTTATTATAATACTAGTATATTATATAAATCTATATTATAATTATTTAATTAAATATAATTATAATTATATAATATATATTATAAATTTATTAATATTATATAATAATATATTTATAATATATATGTATATTTATAAATGCTTATTATATTTGCATATAATTATAATATATACATGTACATAATATTAATAAATTATATAATTATAATTGTATTTATTATTTTAAACATAATAACTATATCTAATATTAATATGCATTGTATTTATATAAAATATTAGTACAATTAATATTTATATATTATATAATTATAATTATATATTTATATTATAACATTTGTATAATTATAATTAATTATATATTTAATATTTAATTTAATTAGTTACAAACTTATAATAATGTTGTTATTATATTATATAATTATATATTATAATTATTTAGTTAAATATAATTATACTTATATAATATATATTATAAATTTATTAATATTATATAATATTATATTTATAATATATATGTATATTTATAAATGTACATTATATGTGCATATAATTATAATATATACGTGTATGTAATATTAATAAGTTATATAATTATAATTATAATTATTATTTTAAATATAATAATATATAATAATAACTATATTTAATATGTAATATATATTATATTTAGATAAAATATTAGTATAATTAATATTTGCATATATTATATAATTATATATTTATATTTATATTATAACATTTATATATTTATATTTAATTATATATAATATTTAATTTAATTAGTTACAAACTTATAATAATATTATTATTATTTATATGTATTATATAATGTATATTAATTTATGTAATATAATTAATATTATCAATTATACTAATAATTGCACACATTGACTAATAGAAATTATTAATTAGTTAGACTAAATTTACTAATACATTTAACTAATATATTTAATTAGTGAAAATTTCTTATATCCCATTTACAAAGAGCCAGTAACTATCATTTACGATGAGATTTATAATATATTTATTATATTTCATTTCGAAAGAGTCGATGAACCAAACATCAACTATAGTAATGATACACATTCCAGGTACTTGAACCAAACAAATGTATTGGAATGAATGACCTCATTCCAAACTTAGGATATCCGATTCCGAATCCGAATCCGATACCAATGTGCGAACCAAACGCCACCTTACTTGTATCTGGTTATGTACAATCTACGAAGGAATGTAGAACTCCACAAAGTTACCATCTCTGATATATTCTTAGTCATCAACATCCATAGAGTCTGCAATATTCTCTGATGTGAAGTATTTTTCTTTAGCCAACAAGAACATAAACGTTATCACGTTGACGTCAACATGATAACTCTGTGTGTCAATAAATTTATCACCAATGTTTTGAAAATTTAAAGGATCAATTGAAGAACTAGTAGTCCTTTAACACGGACAAGGCCAAAAGAAAAAAGAAAATAACTGAAACAATAAAAGACAAACTATGGACTAAATTAGTATTGTTCTAAGGCAGGAAAGGTGAATCTAGTGAACCGAGCTATCAGACTCATATTAAATCATGGTCTGGAAAGAAATCAGTCCCTCCGTGGCCTAATCCATACATGCAGGGCTGTTCTTGCATATTGACACTTATGTCCCTCATTTTAATTTTATTTTAAGAAAACATTTCTGAATCACAATGGAGAAACCCTATTTTTGCCACAAGAATATGACTTTTCGGGCAATTCAGATTAACGTAATTCATCAAAGTACTAGACTTCACTTTTGAGAGAGAGAGAGAGAGAGAGAGAGGAGAAAAGCATCATCTGTTGAGCAAATTAAACACGCTCTGTTTGTTCAATTTTCAACACCATTTTATGGGCGATTCAGATTATAACGTAATTCATCAAAGTACTAAACTTGACTTTTGAGAGAGAGAGAGAGGAGAGAAGCATCATACGTTGAGCAAATTAAACACGCTCTGTTTCTTCAATTTTCAACACCATTTTATGCCAGCTCATGCAAACCTGATCAACACTAATAGCCACTTAACTGTAGTAAGAAGCATTTATTTGTAGATATAACTAACATTAATGAACTCGGATTTCCTTCTCAAAACCAATTGAGTGGAGTGGCCCAACATCTTATATATATGGCTAGAAATCCTTGAAATAGCAATGTGGGATATTCTACTAACCCCCCTCCGCAAATGTGACTTGGTGAATGGACTTAAACTAGTAAAGAACCAAGTCACAAGTAAAACCTATAAACGCGGTAACAAATAAATCCAAGCCTAGCTTTGATACCATGATCAAAAACTTGGACTTCCATTTCAAAACCAATTGGCAATGAGTGGAGTGACCCAACATCTTATATATATGGTTGGAAATCCTTGAAATATCAATGTGGGATATTCCACTAACATTACTGTTTAAGTTTGTCTATCGCTCCACATGCAATATTTCTAGTTCGAAGTGCAAGATTTTACACTTTCATCCTCTAGAAATCTTGTTGCCTTATAATTTCCTTCAAGTACAATTAAAGGAAACCTACTCCTGTCTCGCTTTTCATCAGTAATCTTCTCGCTTTTGATTGAAGCCTTCAGCACTAGCGAAGACCTTAATTTGCATTTACAAGCAGTACAATCTCAACAGTCCCTTAAGCTATATAGAGAATCACTACATATTCAATAATGGATAAATTATGCAGTTTATCTCTCCTAGTGTACTTTCACTACCCACCCTAGCAAGACAGCTTATCTAACTCCTATGAAAATTTGCTATCCTGCAATACGATTGGAGGTCTCCATTGTCATCCAATCCCCAATATTGCCCTTCCTCTCATACCACCTTGTATTCAAGAATAATTACAACATTTATGTAGTTTTTGCTGCGTAACATCTATCTGATAAGTGTATTCATACTTTTGGAAAATCAAATCATTTCTTATATGAACTATCAGTATAGCCAGGAATTAGCATAAGCAAGAAAACAACTAAAAAAGGACACTGATTATAGATTTAGACACTTGGATGCAAATGCAGAACAGACAAATGACATGCAAATCACACTTCATAATTGTCCCTTAAAGCATGAACTAGATTTACCTGCAAAGAAATCAGGGTAAAAGGTGTCCTTAGAAGAACCAAGACACCTCGCTGTATAAATATCGTAAAATGCACAACTGATCCAATAAGAACTGAAGGGACATTCGACGTGATCCAATTAGAAGTCTAACTCATGATGACTTACATGATTTAGACCGAGGCAGGATGTATGAATGGGAGCTATGTGCAATGCAACTTAAAGAAGATAAGAATACATACTTAACATTTTTAAGAAACCATCTATAATAGTATCTTCAACTACAGGATGCTGAATGGTATCTTCAACTCATGAGAGTGTGAAAGACCCTATCAGATAAAAAAAATTTTACATTCCTCTGTCAATTACTACGTCCATAGAACTTTGGGAATTTTTCCAATTAATCAGCAACCAATCAAGCTAGCATGAATTTGATACATAAGTGGACTATAAACTGTTGCCATGATCTCTCTGAACTTAGAAACTCTAGCTGGGCCTTCTGAAACTTTGCTCTAGTGTAAAAATCTGTATTTGAATGCCAACAAAAATGCATTTTAAGGCAAAAAAATAAAAAAAAATTCAAGACCCCAATTGAATGATTGTCGAGACCTTGAAAAGAGAAGGAAGGTAATAACATGATTGAACAACAGAAGTACTTTAACAAAATCGCAGAATAAACAAGAAGACATGATCGCAGAGAGAATGGGAGGAAAAGAAAATTCAATTACCATAAACCAAAAGCAAAGTGCAATAAATAGAGGGAAATTAATAAGCAACGAAGAGAAGCTGGCTAATATACTAAAACAGATTTCAAGAATACCCTTACTGCTGTACTATTAAAGAAAGATGCAATCCGACCTCTCCAAGGACATGAAGTATATGAAGATAGCTTTCCCTTTTCATAAATTCAAGAACCTCTGCACATCAGATCAAGATAGATTGACCAAGTAGAGTAAAGGCAGTTTTGCATTCTCGGTTTTCCTTCAATCGTTCCAGCAGCATCTATTTCATCAGGGCACAAGAATTGGTTGTGCAAAATATAAGAGTTGAACTATAAATGCAATTACATTACATATTGTTTCACAACATAATTAACACAAAGGAAAAAAAAACAACAAAAGTTCTTGTGACGCCCCAAAAGGATGAGTGTGAGAACCCGAAAATTTTTATATATTTTTGAGACATTATTTTGTTTCCTTGTCTATAATTTTGTGCCTTTCTTCAATATATTAATTTCTTATACATTTTTATAAGGGAATATAGTTTTCAAATCATTTCCTTGATACAAGTTAGTTCACGTTAAGTTTGAAGTGTACTATTAACGTGGGATCCGCTAGTACGGTTAGTGCGGTAAAATTTAACGACTAGAAGGAGTTTTGTGCAAAAGAAATTATGTGACAAAAGGTGTTAAGAGATGATTGGAGGAGTAATAGATATTTGAGTGCTTAAGAGAGACAATTAGATAGACTTTCCCTTGGATTTGTGCCACTTGTCAAGCACCAAGCCAATCTTGACCAAGACCATGACCAAGATTAAGTTTAAAACTTATCCAACTCAAGTCAATCACCATTTTCTTCCTTTGCCTTCCATGATGGACGAATTTGGGAGGAGAAAAAGAGAGGGAGAGCTTCAAGTTCCATCTTAGATTATACCTTGTTTGAGTTGAAACCACAAAGATTAAACCGATTAAACTTGCAATATGGTGACAAGGAAGCTTTGGGTGGAGTGATTGTTGCATGGGCAGCCTTGTTTTTGTGTATTTCCTTGAGGTTTGAAGGTATTAAACTAAGAAACTCTTCTTCTACCTCTTATATTGTATTTTATTGGATAGATGACCTGAATCTTAGAAGTTTTATGGATGAAAACCTAGATTGGCAAAGGTTGATGGAATTTCAGCCTAGGGTTTCATTGGAAAAGAACTTGTTCTGTTCTGCCCGGTTTTATTTGTGTATGGTAGAGGCCGAATTAGGCTTGGCACAAAACATGAAAGTTGTAGAGAATGATATTTTATGGTTACCTACAAAATTTCAGCTCAATCGGAGCAACGTAGCCTGTGAAAAGACCAAAATACCCTCACTATTTTAGGATGTTTCCAGTGTTCCGTTTTAGTCAGTTCATCCAGTTTATCATGTTTATTCACTAGGATCCGTGCTGATTTAGCCATTTTCCAAAACATGAAAGTTTTAGTACTCTGGCTTAGCTTTTAAACGCCTCAAAGAACACCTTAAACGGACCTTGGTAGCCTGAGATATGACCATTCTAGTGCAGTACGGTTAATTAGCCGTATAGTTGGAAGTTGGCTCTGTAAATTGATAATTTGACCAGGTTACACTGGAAATTTGACCAAGTGATCTTCATGAAAGTTGTATCCCTTTATCTTAGCTTCGAAATGGTATAATTTTCACACCAATCCGATAAGCGTAGCCCCAGATGTGTTCTTTCCGCAAAAACCTGTCAAATCTGTCTTTTGTAAACTTCATTTCCGCATTTGTTATTAGTTGATTTAAGTTCTTGTATTGTCTTGAGCCTATTGAACGGCTATTGAAGTTAGATTGTTGTGTGTGTACCTTTGGGTTTGAATGAGAAAAAATAATGAAGCCAAAATGGCTGGAAAATTGGGTAAACACAAAGGGCATGCTGCCCAAATTTACGCTTGAGGGAATGATTTCCGGTTTCTAGGGTTTAATTGGGGGTTTTTCTAATGGTGGCTCTTAAGCTTCTAATTAGCTTTGATTGAAGGATATTGTGGCCTAATTGGATATATTTTATTGCTTATTAACCGTATGTGTGATTGGTAATATATTATAGGTTGGAAATGAAGTATTTATGGGGAAATGCTGTCCGAACTTTGAGAATGTATGATTGCTTTGAGTTTGTGATTTAGGGCTTGAACTCGGGCAAGGTAATGATATATGATGGATGGTTTCTGAGCCGTGGAGGTGAGTGACCCTAAACTGTTTCCAAAGTTACTTGCGAAGGGTTTCTTGCATTATTTACTCGTTTGCATATCATGTGTGCCGGCATGTGAGTCCATGAAATGATTTGGCTTAAATGAGTTTTTGGGGACTCTTGTACTGAACACCAACGTCTCCTCTACTATTTACCTGGAGCCGACGTCTCCACCACTTTCATGAGTTCGTGACATGATCTGGAGCACCAACGTTGCTCCCCCTTATTGTTTATCGTTAAATAATCTTTTTGAGCGTTGGGTGTTTAAGTGCAATGATTTCATTGGCTCACGAGAGCGATAAACGTACATTTGATCCTTGATTCATGACATCATTGAAGTGCATTATCTTGAAATATATTTGCTTACTGATTTTGCTGGTTACTCACTGAGCTTTTAGCTCACCCCAAAACTATTTTATTCCCCTCCACAGGGCTCGTGGCGAAGGAAGGACTTGTAATACTTATTCACGTGACTGGATGGCCTATATTTTGTACAGTTTAGATTTGAAATTTCTCCTGTATAATAGCTGGTATCAAGGATCAGAGTGGCGTAGCGGAAGCGTGGACGCTTCGCTTATGACATATAATTATTGGAGAATTTGATGTATATTTAAAATTTATATTGTAATTGAATTGAGGTTTGTAGTGAGTGAGTCCCGCCGAGAGCCTGGCAGGCGGTCCGCCGAACCCTTGGGTTCGCCTAAGGGAGAGGTGGGGCCGTCATAGTTCTCATGGTACAGGGTGAATTACTGCTGCATTTTAGTTGTTTGAATGCATTATACTGTGTATGTTCCTTAAACCCCAGCGGTAAAAAATATCCGTTCATCTGACACTGATAAACAGCTGAAGCAATGAAGTGTTATTACTCATAGCAGCAAGGCATTACGTGACACTTGAGTCTTCCTTAACCCCCTGCAGCGAATAACTTTAGCTCATCTCACACTGCCTAACACCCAGCCAGATGAATTAGAATTAAATGAACTGTAAGCCAACATTTGAGCACTAATTTGGACAATAGTATCCTAGAAGCTTTTCACAAGCATCTTAACCCTAAAAGTGTAAGCTGAGACATAATGAAAATGTACTTTTTCATGTGTTAAGCATTGAGTCAAGGAAAGCAATGGTTTTGTAATAACCAAATGGAGGTTGCATGGATTTTACCCAATTGAGTTGATTCCAGCGGTCAAAAGAATAAATTGTGATTCCATACATACACATAAAAAAAAATTATTTACTGAAATAATATACATATTTGCTTAACTACCATAAAAAAATAGAAAAGAAAGCAACTTTCCAACTGCTTCTCAACCTGGCTGATGAAACAGAGATTGGGAAAAAAATTAACTATAATAGGAGAAATACCTACCAACAGTTGACCATAATCGAGTATTAAAAGAAAGATTCTCATATCTAAAGGGGTACAAAAGAAGTTAGTAAGTTTAAGGCAATAAGAATTACACACCAGAGATCAATATAGAACAAAGGAAATCAAGAAACTTACCATTCAGATGAGCATGTAAAGCTTTTTAGTTAACTCCCATTTCCTCCATTTAGTTTGATATTACAGAATCACAAAACATAGGTGGTGGAAATGATTTTGCTTGCTTAGATGTGGAAAAGAAAGAAATCAACAAATTCTAGACTTGTAATTTAATAAACAAACTTCACCTAATAAACAATTAACTAAATCAGGTATACATAACAAACAAACAATGCAAAAATGAAAAGCACAGTCAGAGTAGAACCTCAATCATCAGCATAATTGCAATAAGCATCTCATCTCTAGTTGAGAAAACATCCAAAAAATGCATAGATGTAATGAATTAGCTACCAAAAAATTGCATCAATTCTACCTAGCCTGCTCTTAAAGGCAATGGTGCTGCCACGTTGCAGTCTCATCTTCATTCAGCAGATCTCATCCACTGAGAACAAAGCCCAGGGAAGAACTAATACATGAGCTTTTGAATCATCATTGTAAGAATATACAAGTACTTTACACACAAATTACCTGCATGGATGTGTTAGCACAGCAAGGAAAGCACAGAGAACTTATGCACGAGACAACTTACCTGGTATTTGGATGCTGTACTTCTATCTATCTAAAATGGATTGCAATCATAGTTGTGCAATTACGAACATCTCTACATATCCATATTTAAAGATGGATAAATATAGAAAGTCAAACATTATTCTTTTTGTTTTTAGGATGCGAAGCAATTAAAGAATCAACTGATTTACACAATACTTGAGTGCTTATAACATTTACCACTTCATAACTTGAAAAGATGTAATTTCTCAATTATGAGCCATGGAAACTCTATGGGCACTGAGAAGCCCCTCCTTCAGGCCAACAGCCAACCCCTTACCCCAAAGAAATACATGACTAATTATTTAAAAAAAAAGAAAAAAGGAAAAAGGGAACAGCAATAACAAAAAAGGAATCCTTTGTAAATGAAGTATTTTACTCACAAGTTCCTTTCAGATGGCAAAGTCAGTAAACTTTATAAAGAAGATGCTTTTAAGACGTATTAATCATAGTTGCACTTACAGAAAAGTAATAATTTATGAAAATAGGTGTCTATGACAGCAGCATTTTCCTATAACAAAAAGACAGTTCATAATCTTCTAACTAGTGCCTATTACAATAAGATCAATGAAAAATCAAAATCTGGAATGAAGCCTACAAAGCTCTGATACCCAACATGACCTACAAATTTTTTCATAAGAAAGTACAATCTCTGTTAGCAAGCAATGGCATGCTCCTAAAAGAAATATGAGAAATTTATCATGAAGGATTACTTTTTTTGGCCACAAATTCTCTTCTTATGATTTCAAATACCAGTTCATTCCATGTGTCAACTGGGCCAGGCATGCACCAATGCAAGCAATCCTGTGGTGGAGGCCTGCCATCTGGTCCTCGTTTTGTGATTTTATTTGGGTCAGGGCTCCGATAAGGACCTGGATGCCCATCATGACGGTAGCTAAAGGCTTTCGTAATGTCCATCAATATTGCTTTTGATTTGTTTGTCTGCTTTTTGATTGCCTTGTTAAATCCTGCCACCTGTTTCTCATGCATTATATTGGTAAAGCCATTTTCTACTAAATCTTTGTCCACAGCTGGTTTTTCCTTCCCTGTGCATGAGCCTCCAGTATTCCAGGCTCCACCTTCATAATGATCAGGTGAAAAGGAACGCAAGATTGTTAAACCAGTATAATTTGGATGCTTAAGCATTGCAGTTAGGATAGTCTCAACAGAGATTCCAAAAGCATCAACATTGTTGACCTTCATTTGTCTAGACTTGTCTGGCCACCACAATTGTCCACCAACAATCTCGTTGTTCAAGATATAGACAGACTTCTTGGCAAACCAATGCCCAGAAGAAAGAACAATTACATCAAAGTTTGGAACAAATTCCATAAATCGTTCATCTGGTAAGTCAAGGTGGAGCTTATCGACACCAGTGGGAGCAAAATCAAATGGCTCAGGTGTTTGGTGCACAAGCCAGGAAGACCATATTCGGACAATCATTGTGGATGTTGATCTGAAATAATAACGTTGCATTTTCTTATTCCCACGGTTTTTGGGGATTTCAACCTGATAAGTATCCCAAATTACAAAGAAATAAATAGGCTGCAGCACATGACATTATACATCCAAGAAAAATAGACATAACGACTCTTGCTTATAATCTACTTTGAAGCAATACCCAAAACTGCGGCACATCTCTACCAAGGGCTTGCACCTATTTAGTGTGAATAATTGTTCTGTCAACAGAACTAGTTCACTGCTGTCTAAATAGCAAAAATTACGACCACACCTACCAGTACATATGGCATCACATGGACAGTTCCACACAAGTTAAATGCTTGCTTTGTAGCTCAAAAACAGTAGTAAAAAAGACATCATTTACGAAAGTAGAAAAAGGGTGCCAGCATTTTTTGAACAGCATAGATGGTATTAACTCTATAGCAAACGTGTGAAATAATCTACGATCTTCCTTTCCCTTCTCAAATTTTCTGTGATAGATATATACACTATGTTATGGTGTCAACATAACTCCTGCACTTTTCACAGATTTTGTAATGTAAAGTTATTTTTCTATATCGTGCAGAATCATTTGAATTAGATTGTACATTGATAGCACCGGGAGTAATTCTACCCATCTTGTATTAGTAACTAAACATAAAAGGAATACACGTGCATTGAAACTTAATATTAAGCTTTACAGCCATGCATGTATTTTCATTAAGAGTTACATTTCCCGTAAAGTTTCATTTAATCACAAATGACAACCCTTCTTTTGTCAATAGAATCTATTATAGGAATTCATAACAAATTATGTGCTGTAACCAATCAACCAGAATTAGTACAAAACTTCTCGACAAGTTTTATGGTAAAACAAAAGAAAGCAAGAAACATAACAAGCGCTATGCAGCAACATATCCTGAATCACTAATCACAGGTAAGGGTATTTCCAAAATATGATAAGTTTTCAGCAGAAATTGTGGAGGAAAGACACAAAAGTGCAGGATTCTGTAAAAGTACAAAACACATAAAAGAAAGCTTTCATAATCAAGAAAGATATATAAATTTACGCAAAAGAAATTATGTAAACTGAAATAATAAAATCATCGTATTTTTGTTTGAAAAATAAAAGTTATTAGAATCCTCTCACTGTTCTGAACAAGAGAATATACTGCTAGTTCTTCAAAAGAAAGCTGCGGTATTTACCTGCCAGAGAATACACAAAAGGGATTCCATTTGATTGCGAGCCACAGAATCACCAACAAAAGCTAATGTCTTTCCACTCATCAATTCCAAAAACTTCATTGCATCAAATTGAGGGAGGTTGCATTGAGCAGGTTTCCATCGCCAGTTCTCATACTCTTTATCAGGCCTTCCATTTCCTTGACAATTCTGCATCTGTGTCAGGACAGGGCAAGAGCTATTTGTATACAATGGTCCAGTTGAATCATAGACCCATTTTCCAGCATAGAGATCACAATCTGTGTTAACTGTGGCACAAAGTTTCATCAAGTTTGAGCTAACAAAATATAGTAAAAATACCATATACTCTATCCTTGATATGTATTTGGTTTACCACAAGACTATAAAAGGTAGAATACAAGTAGTTGAGGAACACCATGGCATAAATCTTTGCACAACAAGGTAACCCAAGGTAAAAACAGGAGGTATTCCAACCATTTATAAGCAGCTGTTTGCACCAGATGACCTCTCAACAGCAATACTAACAAATTTCTGCTCATTTTGCAACCAAAAGGTGCTTTCAACCTGTTATAGCTGTATAATTTAGGCCAATAACCATAACTGTTTTATCTCAGATGTAACAACAATTTCACCATTTTACAATAACTCAATTCATCAATTACACGATGTGCCCTGGGCCTTTCTTAACATATTCTGAGTCCTACCATCGATCTAACCCTCATGCGCAGTTGACTCTAATAGTTCACACAGCAGGAAATGCAAATTTAATGTCCCTTAACTGATGCTGTAATAGAACCAGAAGTCAAGACAGTCCTGGATTTGCAGATGAAAAAGCAAGGCCAATTCACAATCTAATCTACACGAAAGCGTGATATTTTGTTCCCCAGCAGTATAGGAATCACGAAAACAAAGGGATTTACTAACAACTAAAGCAGAAAAATAAAACTAAAAATTGTACCTGAATCAGTTAAATTAGCCCCGTTAGTGTTGTTTTTCTGCACATTGGTGCTCACCTTTTCAGCATTATTAGTAACATTAACAACTTTCTCTTGACCTCTCATATTTCTTGAATCCCCAGGCTTCATTTCACCAACTTGACTTTCCACTACAGCATCTCCAGAATCCGAGTTATTCCTTATCGTTAAATTACTACGAAAGGCTTCAAAAGCATCTCTATTTCCACTGCCATCTCCACTAGACAAAAGATCATCTTTTTCTGTATGATCCACCACACCATAGAAATAGCTGCTAAAAGTGGACCCAATTGGCCCTGAGATTAAAAGGGATGAAGCAATAAGCAAGAAAACAGCTAAGCCGCCGGCTGAAGCTACAATTGATACAAGAGTTCTTGGATAGGCCATTGCTCGAATTTCTTTAAACGAACTTGAACTCATCATAACCCTTTCCTTGATTTAATCAAAAAAAGGGTTTCTTGTTGCAAAATTCTGGATTCTCAGACAATTTGCATAGCTACGATTTATCCATTAATTTTTAAATCTAAAGATGAACATTCAGATGAATTTCATATTGGACCTTTTACCCAATTTAGAAGATATATCCAAATAGTTGAAGAAAAGGAAAGAAACAGATGAGGAAATCTTTAGAGTTTTCATAAAAATGAAAGCAAAAGACAATGGATTCGGCTGAAATCAAGATTAAGAAATATGTTAGAAAAATGAATCAGGTGATTGAGACTGTGGTAAAGATTAGATTTTCAGACAAAGATTGAGTGATATGTCAGGTTAATGGATCAGGTGATTCGGATAACAATAAAAATTAAATCAAGGAGGTTACGGATTTGTTGTTTTGAAGGAAAAGAAGCTTATCAATAAACGGTTAGAATTTTCTCAAAACAATGTAAAATAAAGGGAAATTTGCTTCTTTAGTTCAACTCTTTTAGTAAATTAGCATTATCAAAAAAAAAAAACTCTTTTAGTTAATTAGCCAATATATTCCCCATTTTTTTTCTTTGATTTATTTCCCATGTGTTAGTCCATTTAGTCATTCTAGCCAAAATCTAGCTAACTAGAATATTTTTTGAAACTAGCAACAATTTCGGGCCCGTTTGGAAGGTGGGTTTTTTGAGTGTTTGTACAAAACTTTACTTTAGATCACTGTAGAAGTTGTAGAAAAACTTTTGTAAGATAAAAAAACTTTTTTTCCTTTTCATTTTCTTTCTTTCTTTTTCTATTTTCTTTTTTTTATTTCTTTTCCTTCCTTCCTTCCTGCTTCTTCTCCCTTCCCCCTTCCCTCTCCTGAAACTACCAATGAAGCAGCAACTTTCTTTCTTTTTTCTTTTTTTTTTTGCATTTTTTCTCTCCCCCTCTCCCTTCCCCGCCACCCCTCTTCTCCCTCTCCCTCTTCCCCTCTCCTCCCCTCTGCCCTTCCCCCTCCCCCTTCCTCGTCCGCCGCTGCTTCACCTACAGGCAGATGAAGCAGCAAGCCAAACTTTTTTTTTTTTCCAATTTTCCCTCTCCCTCTCCTGCCCTCTCCTCTCCTTCTCTTGCCGGACAAAGCAGCAACATACACTTTTTTTTTTTGCAATTTCCCTCTCCCTCTCTCTTGGGAAAGAGAGGTTGTGGCCGGCGATGGAGGTGGTGGCCGGCGACGGAGGTAATATTTTGGAGGAGTAAGATGATATATCTACGAAGGAAAGAGATCGTGTTGTCGGAGGGCTATGTTACAAAATTCTCAGGAGCAGCGGGACTGTAACTCCGGTTCCGACCTAGGACGCAACCCAAACTTCACGGGCTTGCTAGGCAAAATATGGCTTCCTTCACTTTCAGTGATCCATGAAGTGCTTCTGGATTTAGAGCTTTGGACTTTGCTCCCAACAGCATGCTCATTTGTGCTGTGCTCGTAGGAAAAAGATGTTGATGTTGTCTTTAGCAGCTTGCTGGGATATGGACAATGCAGGGGTGGGGGAGGAAGAAGAAGAAAAGGGGAAGGGAATTTTTTTTGTGCAGGTATTTTGAAATGTGTAGATAAAAAACTTTGAGAAGTTTTTTAGGTTACTGTATCTAAAGTTGGTAAAAAACTAGTATAATACAAACTTGAGTAAAAACTTGGGTTCCAAACAGGCCCTTCATTTGGCTAGACTTTGGCTAGAAGGGCGAAATTGGCTAGATATAAAAATTAATAAATTAAATTTATTTCAAGGACTATATTAGTTTTAATTAAAAAAGCTATATTAGGAACATCATATTAATACTAACACACACAACAAATGCTTTCGTTGTTTGCCTATGGTGGTACGGTATTTTCAAATTAAAATAAATTTTAAAGTCACCATGAATCATAAATTTTAGTTGAAAACCTATTACACTATCATGCTATCAAATATCATACGAATGACTTAAAGACTAAGGCCCTGTTTGATAATTCAGTTCACCACTTAAATTTAATAAATTCAAATCTTAATATATTCTGACCGTTTGATAACTAAAAATTGAACATCTGAATTAATTAAGTGACACTGAATTTTCTAGGCAAAACTTACTCTCAAAATTAAGTAATAAACTATTCATTTATCACTGAATGTGATATGCACTCGAATAAATTAGATTTAATATTTAACAATTCAATAACTTAATGGATTCAGACTTCATATTTCAGATTTCAGACTTCACTTTTATCAAATGCACGCTTAGATGAGCAGCAAGTGCCTTTTTATCATCTCATGAGAAAATTCTCTCTCGAGGGTTCTTCTCTATAAGTCTATCCTTGCTGTTGCTATGACGACCCCACCTTCGTCTAAGGCGTACCCCAGGGTTTAGCTGACCGCCTGCCCAACTCTTGTCAGGACTCACTCACTCACATCAAGAAAATATGGTGAAACCTCAAGAATAAAGGAAATAACAGTTCCCAAGTTTGAAACATACAAATATATTCATTTCTATCTCAAACATCCATACAATCCCAAATATATCAAAAGATATGAGTTCCATATATATTCAACCCTAATTGAGCGACTAGTGCGAGTACAATCGCAAAATTTCCTAAAACTAGACTATGCTAGCCTGTAGAAGTCTCATGCCTCGCTCGTATCCCCTGTAAGGAAAACAAATGGCGTGGAATGAGCTAAAAGCCTAGTGAGGTTCTCATACACATAATCAAGTAATTAAAACAAGAATATTAGTCATTTAAAAACAACCAATCAGGAAAACATTTACAACATAAAAGCAATAAGAACACACTCATTAAAAGGATACATGCTCACGTGGAGCCATTCGTTCATTCATTCGCCAACCATTTTCCTTATTCCTCCAATTATTAGAAAACATTTGCAAGTGAAAACTCCTCCAATGTTCTTGACATTCATTCATTGATTTCATTTCCCGCCACTAGCCAATTCACTGGCCAGTCTCCACCAATTTTCGTGGTCATACTCGAGTATACCAAACATTATCCCAGGGTCACCAGTCGCCCGACCGAGTCCGCTTCTGGCTCGAGTCGACTGGCAACGAAGGGCAAGGGTCCAGTTCAGCCAAAAGGCTTACATTCATGCACAAGTAGCATTTAATCATTGAAAATTTCATGTTCATTTAGGTCGAGTACGATAAAGTACACACTCGCCGAGCAAAAATTCATTTTAGCAATCATTGAAAACATTTAACATTTAATCAAACATTCACAACAATCCACATAGTCATTTGAAGCATAACCTACAAGAACACTCACCAAAGATCTAGTGTTTTTAAAAAATCACGTTCAGGTCCAACTCCTCGGTTGGAGTCCAAATCTGTGATAAAATATCATTTAAGAATGTAAAACTCTCTAAAGTTCGAAACATAGGAGTTTCGCTTCAAGAAAATCAAATAAATGAAACTTGTTTAAGTGGTGGTCATATGACTTATCAAACCCTAGAAAACTCATGCTCGCTCTTTTAGTTTAGATAGAGAAGTAATTTATATTCTTGAAGTAACACTTAGTATAAAAACTCGAGAAAATCGTCTTTTTAAATGTCGCTACTTTTACTTGTTAAAGGGTACGAGTTTCGGCAAACTTTTCAACTTATGTACCTCTTACTAAAGAAAAATCAAATATCATAAACAAGCGAAATTCGCTTCAACCTCGAGTTGTCGCTCAAGTCTCAAGTTCATTTGTCTAACCCTAGAGCGAAAATTTGGGCAGCATGCCCTTTGTATTTAGCTATTTTCTAGCCATTTATGGCTTCATTTTTTTCCCTCAACTCAGCCCAATTCAATACATAAATAAGCTTAACATAATATCTCTTCAACTCGGCTCAATGTCATCCAAAAATAAGTCAATTCGAGCACTGCAACCATCCAAATCAAAGCTAGAAGCTAGAAACTAGTTTTAAAGACAAATAGCTAAGCAGTAGGTTTGACATCTCTCGGCGTTTTAGTCACAACTGAAGCTACGCTTATCAGATTAGGGTAAATTTTATGGTGTTTCGAAGCTGAGACAGAGACCTACATTTCCTATGAAAACATCGACACCCAGTTTATGCATTTTCAAGGTCAAAATATGAAATCTCAGAGAAAACCAAAAGCAGCCTGTGAAATAGGGCTTTTGGCAGTCAGGGGTATTTTAGTCATTTCACATGTTACAGTTCTTTGATTGAGCTGAAATTTTACAGGTAGATTGATAACTCCATTCCCTACAACTTTCATGTTTTGAACAAAGCCTGATTCAGCCTTTATTATGGACGAATATACAGTGCAGAAACAGGGCAGAATCCACTACAATTGCTGGAAACTCACTTCTACTCTACAACTTCATGATATCTTCCATAAAACTTCCATATTCAAGTCATCTATCCAATAAAATACAACATAAGAAAGGGAAAAAGAGTTTCTTAGCTTAATACCTCAAGACCCCAAGAGAAGTTGCAAGACAAGAACATTCTTCCTCAAGTGACTCCACCAAAAGCTTCCCTCCAAGCCTAACTTAAGATTAATCGGTGTAGATTTGGGTTGGTGTTTGAATCCCTCATGGATTGAGCATGAAATCAAGGCTAGGAAAATGGAAGTTTTTCTCTCTTTTCTTGTCTCTTAATTTCGGCCAAAATGAGGGAAAAATGATAGAATTTTGGTGAAATATTCAAGATAAATACTAGGGAGGTCTTTGGTCAAAGGTGGTGTTGTTTGCCAACACTTGGCATCCCCCAATTTTTTCTTTCTTTTCCTTTTATTTAATCAATAATGGTGGCTGACTTAAGGGTTAATTTAGGGAGGATTAGATGAAATAAAAATAAGGAGATTAGGGTAAGAAAGTATTGGTCAAGTGGGGTACTCAATCGGAAGCAAACGGTGCACGTCGGTTCAAGCCTATTTTTCTTAACTCTCTTGTATTTGTATTTTTTTACTTATGGTTCACTAGCTTATTATTATCACTTCTAATCACACACTTTTTCTTATCTAAAACTCTCTCTTAAATACCACATTTAATACACACACCTCACCAAATGATCAGACGGCCAAAATACGCGAAAACCCTGATTTATGCTAACTATAAAACTAAAGGTACAACCCTTGATTCTATGATTTATTGTAACTATTGAGGGAGTAAATGAGTAGTAAAGATGTTATAAAGTAATCTAATCAAAATAAGAGGGAATTTTAAGAAAATATAAGCGCATTTTCCAGTGCTTGACAACTCAGTAAATATAACGCCCAAGTGCTTGCCAATCAGCGAAGTACAAGATACTTGACGCCCAAGTGCTTGCCCCCTGTAAGGAAAAAAAAACTAGAAGGGTGAGCTTTCGCCCATTGACATTCCAAGAAAATCATGCAACAATGATATCATACTCATGCCACAAAATCATAATACACCACAATATAAAGCAAGTACACTTCAATTAAGAATTCACATATTCACTTAAAAGGATACAGCGCTCTCATGAGCTTGTTCAAGCAGCTTGATCAAGATCCAAGATTCCGTTGACGGTCAACAGTATTCTAAAATACTATCAAGTATTTCACCACTTCACGTCATTCTCCAACCACCATTCAACCCCTTTTTGAGCTCGCACGTCAAGATCAAGAAAGGTAATACTCAAGTATACCGGTTCGAGTTCAAATTCAAGAGCTCAAATGCAAGTTCAAGTTCAATCCCAAGTGAGAAGACCCATGGTTCATCGATCTCATCGACTAAGCCTTTTCCGGCTCGACTCGACCAACTAGCCAATGGCGTTTGAGGCCTCAAGCACGCAATGGAGTCAATGGAATAACATCCCAAATGACTCTCAAGTCAAGCACAAGTAAAGAAATTCATATGATACAAATATCAGGAATCTACCCAAGAAGGGCCGAGTATGATAAGGTACACACTCGCCCAAACAATATCAATTCAAGTACAAGCATCTTAACCAAGACAGTAGGTCATTCAAGCTAGTAAACATGGCACTTAATCACTTCACAAGTACTTAGAACACTCACCACTTAAAGCAAAACATAAATGTCCGCTTCAGGTGCAACTTCGGCTTCACTTCCAAGCCCTAGAATCAAGTATACAGAGTGCATTAAGATCTACTACTCCAAGCCACAATATTTAAAGGAACTACTTCCAAACCAACTAAGTAATCTCACCCCAACTCGCATGATTTCTAGCTCAACTCAAGGGGAAACATTCATTTAGACATTAGGTTAATGATTTAAGCAAATGGTAGTGCAAAATTTTCTCATTTTCATCCACCAAATTAAGTTTAAAATTGTCCAAATCAAGTTTCCCCTAAGCTGGAAATTTCTTGCTTGAAACTTAAAACATGTAAAAGTGAGGTTTTCACCTCTTAAGACTTATGATTTCGCTCTCAAATCCATCACTTATACTAGGGTCAAAGTATATTCAAATGTCTAGGCATTAACAAAAAAATTTAACCACATAAAACCAAGAGTAAAACTAACAAAAAGCTCTCTCTCTATTGGTCAACTTGAGCATATTTCCAGCCATGAAAACAATGAAAGAAATGAAGTTTAAACAACTTAAAGTCCATGATTTTGGTTCAAATCCAACACACACTTATAGTTTAAAGTCTTATAGAGTTTTTTTGAGCAAAATTAAGTTTAAAATCATCATGAAAATTTAGAAATCAAGGCTGAAATTTTAGCCCTTAAGTTCGGCTAACAAGTAGAAATTTCTTTCCAATTTTTCCAACATCCCTCTAACTAATTTACCAAATCCAACCAAACATACCTAACAAATCAATAAAATTTCATCACCAACATAACATTAGATATATATAAAGCTACAATCTCAACAACAAAACCACCATAATCATATATATATATATCCAAACCCTAATTCAAATATCAAGTACAAGAATCATCAACTTAGGAAACTTCCAAGATTCAACACAAATCTTGTCTTTAATCCAACAATCAAACTTATTTTCAACATAAGGTAAAGAAAGAAGGTTAATCTAGCATTTTACCTCTTTTGCTTTCCAACCAAGATGAAATTCAACCCACCAAATCTTCTCCTTTCCAAGCTTAAGCCAAGGTTGATAGTAGACCCAAGATATCTCCTTCTTTTTCCTTCAAAATCTAAGCAAGATTGAAGCTTGATGGGATGAAGTTTTTTTTTTCCTTTTCTCCCTCAAAATCCCGTTTAACCCTACTCACTAACTCTCACATGTAAAAATTGAGAAAAGCATTAAGACAAAATTCATTGTCAAATCTGTGACGCCCCCACTTCTCCCGAGGGTGAACCCAAGGGTATCCGCGAGACGCCTGCCCAGCTCTCGCCAGGACTCGAGACAATCCCAATTCAAACCCAATCTAATACAAACAATGAAAGTCGAAATAAAGGTACGAAGTCATTTCCATACATAAATATCCAGTCTTACATCACCATTTCAAATTTACAATCACTTTCCCCAAAATATACAACATCCAAAAGTGTCTAGTCGATTACAATCAAAACACTAATACAAAAGTGCCTCAAGTCGGCATTTCTTTAACTCCTTCCAATTGGGTTCCTGTTAAGGAAAACAAACTAATGGAATGAGCCAATACTCAGTGAGGCCAAGAAACACACATGCAAACACATAATCCAAGTAGTAACAACAATTACATTTTAAGTAAAGCTATCAAGTTCGAATAATTCACACTTCAAATAGGAAAAATAAACAGAAACAATTCAAGGATACTGTAGCTCTCAGGAGCTAAATTCCACGTAGTCGTGTCCAAGTCTTGATCACATCTCATGTTGACACTCCGACAACCACATAAGTATCAAATCCGTAGATACACCACTTTTCTTCGAATTCCGTCACCGTTACACCCCCTTACCGGGCCCGCTCATCAAAGTTTTGATAATACTCGAGTATATCATGGCAATACTGCGCGAGTAATGCTGAGAAAGATCTCTCCAATAGATCATGCTCTACGAATATCTCACGGTTTGCTAAGCTTATCGACCAAGCCCATGCTGGCTCGATTTGCAAAGTTAACCAACGAGTTTGGGCGTCCCTCGAATACGAATACGAATACGAATGTGACTATAAGTCGATGAGCAACGCTCGAATCGACGATTCCAAATACGAATCACGAATACAAATCACATATACGAACCACAAATATGAATCACATCCACATTACTATGTATAAATCGAATATGAATTCACATAGCAAAATACGAATATAATTTCGTTCGAAAGAGAACGAGTGCGGTAAAGTACACACTCGTCTCAAAATCTCAAATTCACATAACAGATAAGAAACAGTTAACCACTTAGCAACAAATTCATGCACTTGACACTCACCAATCAAAATAAGAGAGTGAGTGCGTAAACAAGCCTTTAGGTGTTCCCCTCGAGATCCTCGTGAAGGTCTCCTTAAGCACCTGAGCAAACAATAGTTATCTATTACACACTATCACTTGAAAATCCTTTCTTATCAAGAGAGGGATTGTACACTTGTACAATCTAGAAAATACCATGGAATGGGGCTTTACTTGCTCAAAATTCAAGATTCAAAAGCAGTGTTTATTAACACAAGGAAAAACTGATTTCCTTTATGAAGACAAGTCCAAAATGGTCAATTAGTATCAAAGGATAAGGAAGAGTTTCAAAAACTCAATTCCTGTCAAGTTTGAAAATTTCTGATTTGAGGTTCAATTTTTGAAAAATCGTATCTCACTCTTCGTATGTCCAAAATTGGAAAACTTGATACCGTTAGAAACTACTTCCAAAGCACTAAAAGTTCCTAGAAGACACTTTTCCAAGATTCCAAATGGATAACATTCAAAATTCTGCTTAAAGTTGCTGTTTTGGACCATTGAGACAGTTTTGAGGTTGGTTTTTGGCCAACTTTGGAAATTCGGAAAAATTTACACAATGCGAACTAGCCTCTCAGATTTGAAACTCAATTAGAGTTGCAATCAAAGTTTAAAAAAAAACAAGCAGAACAAGAATTGGAATTTTGAACACCAAGATATGGTAGTTCAAAGTTGCTGCAAAAGTGAAATTGTTAAGCAAATTCCAGGTTTAAATCACGTACTTCGGGACTTTGTTTGAGCTTCGAAATGGATGCGGAATGGCACCAAATTTCGTATGATTATACTTCCATATAAGGGCTATTCCTCTGTCAAATTTCATAGAAAAATACGTACGGAAAGTCTGTTAACAAAATCATTAAAGCTCCAAGAACTTCCAAGACAAAACTGCCTTGGGGTTCCATTTTCCATTTTCAAAATGTTTGGCCAACAAAATGTCTCAAACACAGTCCATTTGTGTAGAAAATATCTAAGAAACATCCAAGATACATTTGGTAGGTGACTAACACCAAGAAGTTCGAAACAACAAGTCCCAATCAAGATTTAGACATTTACTAGCCAAAAAGAGGGTTTCAAATCATTGAGTCAGTTTCGGATTTCGGGCACAACTCACTCAATTCAACTTGGAATTGAGTGTGTTCAGTGGCGTTAAAAACTAGATTCATAAAGCTACAATTTTTTAGAAGAAACCATTTTCAAAATCTGTCCACAGCTAGCTCATATTTGAGCATTAATTCGCTGCTCAAAACAGAGCTCCCAGTGTAGACGCGAAACAGGATAGTCATGTTCAAATGATTGGTATGGACTACTCAGGTGGAATCAAAACATGCATTTTATACTGTTGGAAAACTGGGAATGTTTAGTTTCCAGTGCTGCAAACAACACTTGATTTAGACATCGGAGCAAAAAGTTATAGTTGTTTGAAAAACACTGCCAGAGCAGTTTCAGGAAAAATTCCAGTTTTACTGGACTTTCGAAAACTCAACATCTACCCATCCAAATTACGAAATTTTTTATGAAACTTTCTACACAACCCACACAACATGTATACATCATAAACAAGTCATTAGAACCACAAAAATTTGCTCTAAGGGCCACGGCATGTACAGGGGCAGAAATGGAAAAATTCCCTCATCACTTCCTTTGAGTTTTCCTTCAACAATACAACCTATTTCTACTAGATTAAACACTAATCCAACATTAATAACATCAAAACACAATAAATCAGTCCATCAAGCCATAGTGGGAGTTCATAGAGCCCACACACCAACTTTCCAACATAAATAAAGCTACCTACATGATTATATAAGCTTATAAGTGCAAGATAGTCTTCATAAACTAAGATTCTTGTAGTTGATCGTGGTTTACCTCTCTTGATGAACAAAGCAGAAATTTTCAGCCTCTTGAAGCTCAACAAAACCGTGGAAAGCAAGCTCTCTTCCTAGCTTGAGGTGGTCTCCAAGTGATTTACAAGTTGTAGCAAAAATTTGGGGTGATTTAGGTGAGGATTTTGTGAAGAAATGGTGAAGAATTTTGGAGAGCTTTGAGTTGTTTTCCTTCCCTTGGTGGCCGGCTGGAATGAGAGCAAGAGAGAGAGTGTTTTGATTAAAATGAAGCTTCCAAGAGAAGCTAAAATGTGTGGCTCAAAATTGTGCAAAAGTGAACTCTCTCCCGGCGCGCACGCGCGTTTTTCATGCTCGATTCCTCTCGAGTTTATTTCACTAGTGTACTAAACCCCTAATGCACTTTCATTCATACTATTATTATTCACTCTTAATAGTCCCAAAATAAAGGTCTTAAGCTCCTCAATTAAATCGCGCGCGTAAAAACGCATACTTCCAATTTGTGCGCGATAAAGCGAAACTTTCAAGAAATTCTTATAATGATAGTATCACTAACTAATAATTGAACATTTAAACACAAAAATACCTATTTCAAGACTAATGTACAAGTCTCCAATTTTTCAAGCTCATTGTACTCTCAAATCGGCTATAGTCTCCAAACGCGTATTCACTATTCTCACTTACCGAGCTTTCAAAAATTAAATTTTGAAACGAGTCATTTTAAAAATATAAGTAAGTCATAGTTCCATGTAATTGGGTCTAAAAGATTGAAATAAAATATTCGAAGCAAACGGGCAATTAAATATTTAAATAAACTAGTAATAGGAGTTTAAAATAGATAAATTTGCGAGTCCTCACAAAATCAATAAATACCTCAATGAAGAAAATGCAATGTGATTATACTAGGTAAATCGACAAATTTTTTTTTTCTAGGTCACCACACTCTCTCCCCTTTAAAAGAATTTCGTTCTCGAAATTCTCACCTTGTCTTGCAAATAGTTCAGGATATATATATATTTTTTTGCATTTCTTTCTCTACTTCCCAAGTTGCTTCTTTCAGCTCGTGATTCTTCCAAAGAACTTTAACCAAGAAAATTTGCTTGTTTCTTAGCATTTTCACCTTTCGATGTAGAAGTTGTACGGGTCGTTTCTCGTAGGTTAAGGTCTCATCAATTTCAATATCTTTTGACTGGAGCACATGAGTTGGATTTGGGTGGTACTTCTTTAGCAATGAGACATTAAACACATCATGAATTCTGGACAAACTCACGGGTAACTCCAACTGATAAACAACTTTTTCCACTCGTTGGAGAATTTTAAAGGATCCCACATATCTTGGTTTTAGCTTCTTGGCCTTACTGGCCATGACACTTCTTAGTGGTGTGATTTTAAGGAACACTATCTCTAACTTCAAATTCCAGATCTTTCCTCCAACTATCCGCATAACTTTTCTGTCTGCTTTGGGCCATTTGAATTTTTTGGCGTATTAACTTCACCTTCTCATAAGGTTCCTCAACCCATGGTACCGTTGAAGGATCTAAAACTTTTCTTTCTCCTACTTCATCCCAATAAATCGGTGATCGGCACTTCCTTCCATAGAGAGCTTCATACGGAGCCATTTGAATGGATGAATGATAGCTATTGTTATATGCAAACTCAACCAAGGTCAAATATTGACCCTAATTTCTACCAAAATCCATAATACATGCCCTTAGCATATCCTCAAGGGTTTGGATAGTTCTCTCAGATTATCCGTTCGTCTGGGAATAATAAGTCGTGATAAAGTTTAGTTTGGTCCGTAAAGTTTCTTGCAATTTTTGCCAAAATCGGGATACGAACCGAGAATCTCTATCAGAGACTATACCCACCGGTACTCCATGTAATCTCATAATTTCATCCAAATATAGTGTAACAAGTTTTTCCAAGAAATACTTCATATTATCGAGCAAGAAATGGGCCGATTTAGTCGAACTATCCACAATAATCCATATTGCATCATGCCCTTTTTGTGTCCGTGATAATCCTGATACAAAATCCATAGTGATATGTTCCCACTTCCATTCTGGTATCTCTAAGAGTTGCAACAATTTGGATGGTTTCTGGTATTCGGCTTTTACTTGTTTACAGGTAAGACAAGTTTGGACGAACTGTGCAATTTCTCTTTTCATGTTGTCCCACCAATACAGCTCTTTTAACTCTTGATACATTTTACTACTTCCAGAATGTACAGTATACTTGGAACAATGAGTCTCTTTCAAAATTTCCTTTTTCCATTCTGCATCTTTTGGTATAACTAGCCTATTTTGGAACTTTAGAATCCCATCGGGTCCCACTTTAAAATCTGGTAACTCTCCCTTTTGTACTATTTTCAACCACTTTTGTACCATAAGTTCTTTCGCTTGCACTTCCTTAATCCGATCTAGTAAAGTAGATCTCACCGTAATATTTTCAAAAATTACTTTCTGTCTTTCAAGGCGAGAGTTCCAATCACTGACTTTCTCCAATAAATTCCATTTCTTAACCATTAAACTGGCCACTTGAGTTTTTCGACTTAAAGCATCTGCCACCACATTGGCTTTTCCAAGATAGTAATTAATAGTACATTCGTAACCCTCCAAAAATTCTATCCACCGACGTTGCCTCAAATTCAATTTCTTTCTAAAAAAAGAGATACTTAAGACTTTTTTGGTTTGTATATATCTAAAAAATTACCCTATACAAATAATGTTGCCATTTCTTCAAAGCAAAAACTACAGCAGCTAATTCTAAATCATGAGTTGGATAGTTCTGCTCATGGGATTTCAACTTTCTAAAGACATAAGCAATCACGTTCCTGTTTTATATCAATATACACCCTAATCCTTCTCTTGAGGCATCTGTATACACTGTGAAACCCTCATTCTCATTTGGCAAAGTTAAGACTGGTGCAGTGGTCAATCGGCTCTTTAGCTCTTGAAAACTAGTTTCACACTTCGCATCCCAAACAAACTTACCAAGCTTCTTAGTCAGCTCGGTTAAGGGCCCTGCAATTCTAGAGAAATTCTGGATGAATCGACGGTAATATTCTGTTAAGCCAAAGAAACTACGAATTTCGGTAGGGTTCTTTGGTTGCTTCCATTTAGCAACAGCTTTTACTTTAGATGGATCTACAGTGATTCCATCCTTTGAAATTATATGTCCTAGAAACGATACCTTTTTCAACTAAAACTCACATTTATTGAAGTTGACATGCAACTGATGTTCGCTTAGGATTTATAAAACTATTCTTAAATGTTGTTCATGTTCCTCATGAGTTTTAGAATAAACCAGAATATCATCAATGAACACTACGGCAGACTAGTCCAAATAGGGTTTAAAAATTCGGTGCATCAGATCCATGAAGGCGGTTGGGGCATTTGTCAGTTCAAAAGGCATAACGACAAACTCAAAATGCCCATATCGCGAATTAAAAGCAGTGTTGGGCACATCTTCCTTCTTAATCTTTAATTGGTAGTATCCTTGCCTAAGATCCAATTTAGAAAATACCACGGCTCCTCGCAGTTGATCAAATAACTCATCAATATGCGATAAAGGGTATTTATTTTTAATTGTAACATTATTCAAGCCCCGATAATCTATACATAATCTCAAAGTCCCATCTTTCTTCTTAACAAATAGGACTGGAGCTCCCCACGAGGATTCACTTTCTTGAATAAATCTTCGTTCTAACAAATCTTGCAATTGCACTTTTAATTTCTTCAACTCGGCAGGTGCCATCTTATAGGGAGTTTTTGAAATATGCATTGTTCCGGGTACCAAATCAATTTTAAATTCCACCTCTCTCTTTGGTGGCAACGATACCAGCTCATCAAGAAAAAAGTCTGAAAATTCTCTTACTACTGACAATCTTTGATCTCTATCCTATCCCCTGGATTGTTGATGGCAAAAGTTAGGTACCCTTGGGCTCCTTGACTCAACAATTTTCTAATTCGAATGCCCGAAATAAGAGTAGATGAGGCTAATCTACCCCTCATATCTACTCTTAAAGTGGCTTCTCCAGGTATACAAAATTCAACCATCTTTGTCCTACAGTCTAATTGAGCATGATATCTATCTAATCAATCCATTCCTAGTATGACATCATACCCTTTGATACCTAAACTTACCAAATCTACCAATAATTTTCGCTCTCCAACACAAATATGGCAATTCTTATAAATAGTGTTGGTAATTAGACATTGATCACTGGTAGGGGTTCTAACTTCCAGGTCATAGGGTAACTGATCGGGTTTAACATCAATTCCATACATGAAAGTAGGAGTCACAAATGAATAAGTTGAATCGGGATCTATCAGGATCTTAGCCAAGCAATGAAAAATAGGGATCATACCTTCAACAACTTCAAACGAATCCGGGGTTTGGTGTTGATCTATTGCATACACCCTGGCTGGCACTCTCGACCTGCTCCCTCCTACATTTGATTGCCTAGGGTTTTCCTTGTCTGATCGCTGAGTGTCACTCCTTTCTTGATGCAAATTCAGGCAATTGCTAATCTTGTACTCGATATTTTCGTAACGTAAACATTTCTGCCCCTTTCTCCAACACTTATCCTCAGTGTGGTTAGGCTTTCCACAAAATCCACAAGTTACATGAGAAACCGTTGCTTGCCCTCCTTGTGAGATAGTTCTTTGTTGTCCTTGCCCACTTTGGGCTCCTCTTGACTGGGCTCCTCATGGCTTCCCCAGAATTGTTGCTCCTTGTGACGATCCCACCTTCCCCTAAGGCGAATCAAAGGGTTCAGTGGACCGCCTATCCAGCTCTCGTCGGGACTCACTCACGTATCACTTCACGAGCAAGTAAAGATAGGCCAATCAAACTTAACACATATACAATCATTAACACAGATATAGAATCCTCAAGGTTAAGTGCAAAAGTTCAGGATCCAACTAACTACTAATACTATCACTATTACACAACAAAAGTTCTAGTCAAAAGTTTAGTCTTCCTCTAATCACCCGTCCTTGCTCTCAAACCTTATAAGGAAAACAAATGTAACGGAATAGAGGGATGAGCTAAAGCTCAGTGAGGTTCCCATACATATAACCAAGCAATTGAAACAAGGATATTAGTCATTTAATAACAATCAATCGAGAAAACATTCACAATATAAAAGTAATGAGAACACACTCATTAAAAGGATATATGCTCACATGGAGCCATTCGTTCATTCATTCGCTAACCATTTTCCTTATCCCTCCAATATTAGAAAATATTTTGCAAGTGAAAACTCCTTCAGTGTTCTTGACATTCATTCATTGATTTTATTTCCCGCTACTAGCCAATTCACTGGCCAGTTCTCCACCAACCTTCGTGGTCATACTTGAGTATACCAAACATTATTCCAGGGTCACCAGTCGCCCGACCGAGTCCATTTCTGGCTCAAGTCAACTGGCAACGAAGGGCAAGGGCCCAATTTAGCCAAAAGCCTTACATTCATGTACAAGTAGCATTCAATTATTGAAAATTCACTTTGGCTTAGGTCGAGTGCAATAAAGTACACACTCGCCCATCGAAAATCCATTTAGCAATCATTGGAAAGCATTTAACATTCAAATAAGCACTCACAGATATTCACATAGTCACTTATTGCACAAACATGAAAGAAACACACACCCTAAACAAGTCACGTTTTATCAAAATTCAGTTCAGGGCCGGCACCTTGGCTACTCTCGAAATCTGCAGTCAAATATTGTCCACAAAGAGCCAATCATACACAAGTGCAAGTTGCATAACTTATATTTCCATATCAAAGGAAAAATGCATGAAAAGTATAGTAAGTCATATAGGCAAGGTGCACGCATAATTTGTAAAAGAAAATGATAAAAAACGGTTAAGTTCAAAGCCAATATGTGCAATTAAAAACCATGTTTTGAATACTTGTTTAGAATGTTAGAAATAAGGTTTAGAACACTTGAGAAGTACATGTTAAGTCGGACCCAGGAAACGGAAAACAAGAGAAAGGCAACTAGAAACAATGAAGATGACAGCTTTGCCATCCTTTGGTGTTTTGATCACAATTGAAGCTACACTTATCGGATTGAGGCAAATTTTATGGAGTTTCAAAGCTAAGACATAGACCTGCATTTCCTATGAAGACATCAACACCCAGTTCTCTCATTTTTAGGGTAAAAAATCGACGGTCAAAAGCACATGAAAAACAGGTCAGGAAAGTTCGAGTTTTGTGCAGTCAGGAGTGGTCTGGCCAAATCATAAGCTAAAATGATCCAATTGATCTGAAAGTTTTCAAGTTGAAAGTTAACTCAAATCCCTATAACTTTCATGTTTTGTCCAAAAGGTGATTCAGTCCATAAGTCAGTTAAATTTGAGCCTCAATTTGCTACTTCATCCAGTAAAAGACAGAACAGGTATGCAATTTCAGTCAACTTTGAAAAATCACAGATATTCATGGGAATTGAGGAAAAGGCTGAAATTTTCACGGTTGATACTATTCTGACTCTAGTTTCAAATGCAATAAACAGAACTAAATTCTGACTTTTCTACAACAAGATATAGCAGATTTCTTAAGGCTGCCCAAGGTTTCCTGCGGACAAAATTTTCAACGGCACCTCCTTTGTGTTTACTACTTTTTCCAGCCAATTCAAGGCTTCATTCTTACCACAAAACAGCCTCAACTCAAGCATATAAATACCAAGTCAATAACTCACTAAATCAAGCATATAACCATCACCTACTCAAGCTATAAAATGAAACCCTAAGCTGAAATTTTCACCAATCTTCATAACTCTAGGTTATCTTCCATAAAACTTCCAATTTCAAGTCATCTTCCCAATAAATTGCAAGAATAGAAAGAGAAGGAAGTTCCTCAACTTCATACCTTCAAACCTCCAAGGAAAATACAAAAACAAGAGCTGTCCTTCCCAATTCAATCCACTACAAGCTTTCTTGCTCCCTTGATGCAACTTTCTACGGATTGATTTAGGGTTTTAGGTTGATTTCCCTCCAAATCAAGTATGATTCAAGATGATAAATTGATGGCTTTTCTCTCCTTTCCCTCTCTTGAAGTCGGCCACGAAGAAGAAGAAAGAAAGATGATGGATTTTTGGTTCAATTTTGCAAGATAAAGACTAAAATTAGTATTTGTCAAAGGTAGCTAGATCATCAACACTTGTCACCCTACCAATTTGTCTTTCTTTTCCTTTGGTAGCTGACTTAAGGGTTAATTTAGGGAGGATTAGGTGAAATAAAAACAAGAAAATTAGGGTAAGAAAGTATTGGTCAAGTGGGGTGTGACGACTTGAAAATTCACCTCTATTTTTCTTATAGTTCTATCTTATTTTGAATAAGTTAATTTATAATTTATTTTCTACTAATTTAGTCTCTCAATAGTGGTAATAAATCATAGAATCGAGAGTTTTACTTTGACTTTTATAGGTAGAGCAAATTAGGGTTTTTATGCACTTTGGTCGTGTGATCACTTGGTGAGGTGTGTGTACTAAATTTGGTGGATAAGAGTGAGTATTAGATAAGAGGAAGTGTGTGATTAGAAGTGCTATTAATAAGTTAGTGAATCACAAGTTAAAACGCAAGTACGAGAGAGTTAAGGAAAATAGGCTTGAATCGACGTGCACCGTTTGCTACCGATTGAGTACCCCACTTGACCACTACTTTCTTGCCCTAATCTTCTTGGTTTTATTTCAGCTAATCAGCCCCTAATTAACCCTTAAAGCAGCCGAAATATTTGACCTAAAAACAAGAGGAAAAGAAACCAAAAACAAGAAAAAATTTGGTGGTGCCAAGTGTTGAACATCTATGCAACTTTTGACCAAGACTTCTTTGGTCTTTATCTTGGAATTTTGGACTAAAAATCTCTTCATTTCTTGCTTGTGTTGGACGAAATTTTGAGAGGAAAAACAAGAGAGAAAAGTTCATCTTCAACCCTAACTTTATGCTTGAATCTTGAGTTTCAATCCACAAGTTTGCAAAATACTCCATAAAAGTTGGTCACTAGGGAAGATAAGGGCTTGAGTGGAGAGATTTTTGGAGGAAAAGCACTAAACTTCCATCTTTCTTGAAGGTACAAGGTAGCTTTGGCAAGAAACTTTCCTCTACTTCATATATTTGCCAACTAGTGGTTTAGGGTTTTAATTTTGGTAGCTTCATGAGAAAATTTCATGGTTTAAAGTTGTGATGTGAAAATTTTCAGTTTTTATGGTAATTTTCTGCCCATATATGATGCTTAAGTGTTGGTCATGGTTTAGTAGCTTTGCCATGTGCTTTTTCCAGTTTTTATATGCTTCTTGGGGTTGATGATAGAAATTTCTAGTTTGTGATCATAAATTTTAACTTAGGGTTTCCAATTTCCAGCATTTGGTGGTGAATTTCAGTTCTGCCCTATTTTTGGAATCCACTTGGGCTATGAATTTCTCCATGTTTTAGACTAAATCAGCTTTTGGACAAAACATGAAAGTTGTAGGGAAGTGTTAGATTTCTACCCAAAAAATTTCAGCTCAATCGGAGCACTGTATCTTGTGAAATAACTAAAATACCCTTGACTGCTCAAATGTCCTATTTAACCAACAGCTTTCTGTTCTCTCTGAGATTTCAATTTTTGACCCTGAAAATGTGAGAACTGGGTATCAATGTCTTCATAGGAAATGTAGGTCTATGTCTTAGCTTCAAAATAAAATTTACCTCGATCCGATATACCTAGCTACAGTTATGACCAAAACACCGAAGGATGACCAATCTGCCACCTATAATTTCTTCTCTAAATTGGTTTCCAACTTTGATATCCATGGTGATAAGTTATTATTTGGTATGTTTGGTTAGTTTTGAGGCCTTGACTAGACGTATGTTGTTGGTTATCACTTGTGGTTGAATTGGAGGTTTGTTGGCTTGTGAATCCAAGTTGTACTTGGATGGGAAAAGTAAGAAAATAGGGGAAATGCTGCCCAAATTTCTATTACTGCTCTTATGAATATTAGTGAGATATAAGGTTTGATTTTGGGTTAGTCAGATCTTAAGTTACATATGTATCCGTGAATGCACTTCACTAGTAGTATATGAGTTGTTTTTAACCAAGATTTGGTATCAACTAAGATCCAAGTGTAAGTTTTATCTCGAAAACTTTGAATTACATTTACTCCCTTCAATTTGGGATTGGTTGTTCTTTCAACTACTAATTTCTCGAATTTTCTTCCGTTACGTTTGAATTTGAGAAATGACTAATGTTATTATTCACTTTAAAACTGTATTTTCATATTTGCACAAGTAATTTCTGGATTTTTGATGGTTCATCTAGATTTTGATTAGTTGAACCATAATACCTTCCTTTGACTGATCTAGGTTTCTTTGGTGATCCGGAGTACAACCGGAAGGAAACTTTTGACATATCTCTTGCTCATATTGGTGAGTGGTCCTTGCAGGTGTGTGTTTTAAATGACTACGTGAAATGTTGTCTGTCTGTTAAATGCTTTCCGATGATTGCTAAATGGATTTTCAATGGGCGAGTGTGTACTTTATCGCACTCGACCAAAGGAAAAGCGCATTTTCAATAATTGAATGCTACTTGTGCATCAGTCTTTTGGCTAAACTGGGCCCTTGCCCTTCATTGCCAGTCGACTCGAGCCAGAAGCGGACTCGGTCGGGCGGTTGGTGACTCTGGAACAGTGTTTTGGTATACTCGAGTATTACCACGAAATCTGGTGGAGAACTGGCCAGTGGATTCAATGCAAGGATCTCAATGAATGCGTGACCAGAACACTGAAGGAGTTTTCACTTGCAAACATTTTCTAATATTGGAGGGATAAGGAAAATGGTTGGCGAATGAATGGCTCTAAGGGAGCATGTATCCTTTCACTTCTACTTGAATATTCCAAGTTTTTACATATGAACAACTTGCTACTTGGGTCTGCATGAAGTTTTGGAACCTCATTGGGCTTTTAGCTCATTCCTTTAGTTTGTTTTCCTTACAGGGGGGTACGAGCATAGGCGTGAAGCTAGAAAGGCTAGTTTTGTCTAGATTTTTAACGTTTGTAAATCTACTAGTGCAGTGCTTGATTAGGGTTAAAAGTGCAACTAGAACTTGACGCTCTTGTTATATTTGGATATGTATGAATGGTTGAGATAGAAATGAATGTACATGTACATTCTAAGCTTGGGAACTGTTGTTTCCTTTTCTTTTGAAGTTGCAACTTATTTTCTTGACGTGAATAAGTGAGTCCTGGCCATAGGTGGGCAGGCGGTCCGCTAAATCCTGGGGTACGCCCTAGGGAGAGATGGGGTCGTCACATGGGGTACTCAATCGGAAGCAAACGCTGCACGTCGGTTCAAGCCGATTTTCCTTAACTCTCGCGTACTTGTGTTTTAACTTATGATTCACTAACTTATTAATAGCATTTCCAATCACACACTTCCTCCTATCTAAAACTCACTCTTAACCACCAAATTTAGTACACACATCTCACCAATTAATCACACTACACAATACGTAAAAACTCTATTTTACCCGAACTATAAAACTAAGGGTAAAACTATTAATTCCATTATTTAGTACAACTAATGAGGGAGTAAAGATATTATAAAGTAATTTATTCAAAATAAAAGGAAATTTTACAAAAATATGAAGAATTTTGCAAGTCCTCACACTCTCTCCCCCTTAAACGAATTTCGTTCTCGAAATTCTAAGCTTCATAAGATTTTGGAACGGGTTGTTGATCCAAAGAGTATACTCTAGCTGAAGCCCTGGATCTGTTTCCTCTTTCTTGGATTGGCCTAGAGGTAATCTGATCCCTTTGCTACACATTCAACCCTCTTTGTTGCTTCTTCGGACAATTGTGAAGTTGATGATCAGCACTTCCACATATCAAGCATTTCTTTCCTTTTACCCATCATGCATCCTCAGTATGATTTGTTTCCCCACAGTAACCACAAGCTAATCGAGGAGCTTCTATTGGATTCTTTAGAGAGATTTCCTCTTGTCGTTCTCTTCCTACCTGACTTTCTCTTGTCGAACTTCCCTCATATTGTCCTTGCATCCATGGTGGGTAAGGTGGGTAAGGTGGAAGATGGAAGGTTTACTCCTCAAGCTCACTACTCGCCGCACCTCTTTTTTGTGTTTGGAATTTTTTACTTGCGCCCTCGCAATTTCAACCCTTTGGGCTTTCTCAAGAACTTCTGTGAATGTAGTGATTTGAGCCGCCGCAAGAGCTTCCTGGATTTTCACATTTAATCCCTGTACAAACCGTCTTACTCTTCTTTACTCCATAGTTACTAATTCAGGGGCAAATTTAGATAACTTAGTGAATTGGGTTCATATTCTGACACACTCTTGGAGCTTGGAGCTTTGTGCATGCAATTCAAGGCCAATTTGGAGCATATAGTGCAATCGAAGGGCTTGATCAAGACAATATGAAACTTGTGAGTCTTCTTCAAGTGGTTGATGATACTGATCAAATGTCTTAAGAAATCTGTGAGCTTCTCAATAATTTAGGGTTTGCTAGAAATTATTCTTCGTTAGTTTTACTTTGTGTGAATTAGCTCATGTTGAACAAATAGAGTCTGAGTAGTGTACTTAGTACTTAGTCGTTTCTATTTGTGAGTATTAGGAGTTAAATGTCACAAAATCCTAGTGTTAGTAGGATTTAATAAGTTGGCCAGCTTGTATGGAACAATGTAGCAGCCCCATCTCCCCCTAAGGCGAACCAAAGGGTTCGGCGGACTGCCTGCCCAGCTCTCGCCGGGACTCAGTCGTTCACCACTACAATCCTCAAATGAATTACAATATAAATCTCAAATATGGCATCAAATTCTCCAATAATTACATATCATAAGCGAAGCGGAAACAATTCCCAACTATACATAAAATGATTCCAAATCCAAACTGTACAACATAACGGCCATCCAATCACACGCACAAGTACTACAAGCCTTCCTTCGCTTTGAGCCCTGTGGAGGGGAATAAAACATTTTTGGGGTGAGCTAGAAGCTCAGCGAGTAACCAGAAAATCAGTAATCAAATCGGTTTAACAATATTTCTTTTCAATGATGTCATAAATCAAATGATAAGTCCAGAAACAATTACAACATTTACAAAACATTAAATATGGAGTATCAATAATTCAAGAAACATGTACAATGGAAAGCGATAGTAACATTCATGAAAAGATACGTTCGTTCTCCTGTCATTTCCCTTTTTTTTCATTTGAAATTGCATCATTTTCCACCAACCTCCACCAACCTACAAAGGTAATACTCGAGTATACCAAACGTTCACCCAGGTCCCTAATCGCCCGACCGAGTCCGTTTCTGGCTCGAGACAACCGGTAACAAGGGGCAATGGCCAGTTCAGCCCAAAAGGCTTACATTCATGCGCAAGTAGCATTTAATCATTTATCATGAAAATTTCACATTGATTTAGGTCGAGTGCGATAAAATACACACTCGCCTAGAAAGCTCGTTTTGGAATCATTCAAAGCACGTAACACGTTAGCAATCAATAATACAAGTCATGAAGTCAAGGAAATATATCAAACAAGGAACACTTTCATATAAGCACGCATGATATGCAAGAAAACAGTTCAAAAGTAGCTTTGGAAACAGTTCAAAAGTAAATAATGTAAGAAACATTTCACAAGTACTTTGGAAATAGTTTAGGGTCACTCACCTCCACGGCTCCGAAACCATCCATCATGTATCATTGCCTTGCTCAAATCCAAGTCTTAAATCACAAACTCAATGCAAATAAATTCCTTCAAAAGTTCGGACAGCACTTCCCCTGAATTTGCTTACTTTTCCAGCCGTCACGGCTTCATTATTTCCTCATTCCAACCCAAAGGTACACACACAACAACAAGTTCATCCAATAGCCATTCAGCAAGCTCCAAGAAGTACGAAGACAAGTCAAGCTAGGGAAAAGTCCGGAAATGAAAGTTAAGCTCAAAACCAGAAAAACAGTTTTGACGTCATTTTGCGGTAATGGTATCAAAGGCGCTACGATTGTCGGATGGAGGTCCAAGATCCACCGTTTCGAAGCTAAGAACCAGGGCTACAACAATGTAGAAGGTCACTCAGTACAAATCCCAGCACAACTAAGTCAAATATGCCAAATAACAAACCAGAATCGTAATTGCAGGTTTACAAATTACACTATGCTGTAATCAGTACAACTCAGTCTAAACAGGTCCAAATGCAGAAATTCCAAAGGCATATGGTATCTAGGAAATCAAGCTACATTTCATCAGAAGACCTCAACACCCAAATCCAAAACAATTCCAGTCAAAACAACCCATTACAGGCGCAGTTCTTACATCCTGATGAACCCAGAACAGCAACAGTAAATTCGGCTTATCTCATTCTACACTACTCCAATTGCCCTGAAATTTTACAGGCACCTCTAAAACATCAATACCTACAACTTTCATGTTTTAAGTCAAGGCCAATTCGGCCTCTATATAGGACCTAAAATTTCGGACAGAATGAAGAACCAAGAACCCTAATTTTCCAGATTTCTTCCAAAACAAAATTTACTTGCAATCTTCCACTTTTTCCACCTTCTAGAATCATTAAACATCAATTCCCATCATCAAGGATAGCCACAACATCACATTCATATTAAACCAGAAAATTCATCACTAAATTGAAAACTTCACCAATTCATCTCAAACCAAGAAATAAACCACAAATTTCAGCACTTTAGCTACCACTAAGCACAACTTAAGCTTCATTAAGTGTAGGAGGAAGTTCAATCACCACTCACCTAGTAAACAAGAGAGGGAGAGTTGTTGGACACCTTAGCTTCCCAAAACACTTCACCAAACCACTTACTAGCACCAAATGGAAAGGTTTTATGGAGTAGAAACAAGATCAAATGGTTGGATGGTTACACTCAAGCAAAATGGAAGCAAGAATCTTGGAGAGTTTTTCTTTCTTCTTGGCTAGAAAGGGCCGGCCACAAAGGTGAAAGAAAGAGTGAATTTTTGGTAAATTTTGAGATATTTAATCAATTGGTAAGAAAGGTCAAAAAGTCAAATAAGTTACAACCACTCTTAAGGTGACACATGTCATTTCATTAATGCATTCCTATCCTTCTTTTTTCCTCTCACATCAATCACATCACAACCTCTATTTATCTCTTAATACCCGATAAATTTCAACCAGTATCCGAAACTTAACCTTATTGGCCGAATTTTTCCGAACTTTTCGCCCTAGTGGGTCCCACATCCGGTATACACTCTTAATTTCTCAAAACCTATTTGATACTAGAAAAATCATCCAAAAACTATATCTGCTCCTTAAAAATATCTAGAAAATTTCCCTACTAAAGAAAACGCAGAAAACAAGCCATTAAATAAATAAAACCCTAGAAAATGGGAAAAGTACGGGTTCTCACACTTATACTTTTCGGGGCGTCACAAACAAACAGCCACTTAAGGTGTTTCCAAGTCACGTTCGGTTTTGGTCTTGTACGCATATAAAAAAGCCTCTTATTGTGCATTAATCACATAAGTAGAATTTTTCAAAAAATATTGAGAGTTTTCTCTTGGCTTCTTGCAAGCTTTTCTTGAATATCTTAGAATTGTTCTTAGGTATTCAAATTTGACTTATCAATCTAGAAACACACCAGATTGTGGTGTCTTCTAACTATACCAAAGTTCGTTAACCACATAATTAATGGTTGAGGTCTTCTGCTTCCAAACTCGATACCAAATTCTAGATCCTTAGATTTGTCTTTTATGGGTTTCATCACAAGATTGACGATGTTCGTATCAGTTGGCATCAGAGCCGGTTGAAGGTATCTTGTTATATCCTTTTATTGTGTCAATTTTTCCTTCTTCAATTCATTTTTAGGGTTTTGTTTCTAGGATTTCAGTTTTACATTTGTTCTCGATTCATTCCAATCGTGTTTTGCAACTTTCTTGTATTGTTTCTTTGTGTTTCAAATATGTTGTCTTGTATTTAATCTTCCAGAGTTTTGTGTTTAAGTAAAAAAAAATCGTACTGTTCACCAATCACTGTTGTGTGTTATCTTTCTTGTATTTTGTGTCTAGTTCAATCAAAAAAAAATCTGGTCATGTAACTTACCTTGTGCCTGTAGTAGTTTCTTGTTTTGCTTGTTGTCCATTCCTTCTTGATCGTGTTTCTCTTGTTTCTTGCACTAAATTTTGTTGATTCTTGTTGTTGTGACGCCCCCACTTCTTCCTAAGGTGAACCAAAGGGTATCGGCAGGACGCCTGCTCAGCTCTCGCCAGGACTCAATACAATACCAGTTCAAACTTAAAGGTACAATACTAACAATGAAATCGGAATAAAAGTACGAAATCATTTCCATACATGAGCATTCAACGTTACATCACAAGTTCAAGGTACATTCCCTTTTCAAAATATACAACTTCCAAATTGTCTAGTCAAATACATTCAAATCCCTAATCGAAAGTTCAACCAAAAAGCTTCTTCGAGTGTCACTCCATATCGGTTCCTGTTAAGGAAAACAAATCTACTGGGTGAGCGATTGCTCGTGAGGCCAAGAAACACACATGCAAGCACGTTGTCCAAGTAACAATCCCATTTAACAAGTAAAACAGTAATATTCAAGTAAATAACAATTCGGGCGAGAAAATAGACAGAAACAATTCAAGGATATGGAAGCTCTCAGGAGCTAAGTTCCACTTGCTTTGTCAATGCTCGATCAATTACCTCCCCGCAATGACACTCGTCAACTGGATCGGTATTTAGTCCGTAGAAACTTCACTTACACGTTCCCCATTCACCATTACATACCCCAGTACCGGGCCCGTTCTTCTTTATATGAGGCGATACTACTCGAGTATGCTAAGTAAGATCTCTTAATAGATCAAGCTTATGTTTTCTCATGGCTCGACAAGGTTCCCAACCAAACCCATGCCGGCTCGAGTCCAAGGTCGGCCAGTGAGATTTGGGCGTCCCCCACTATTACCATTAAGAGTCGAGGAGATTCACTCTAAGCGCATTATGCAACCATAGCATAATGAATCATTGAAACACTTCACTTAAATATTCACTTCTAGTAATTCATTTCAAGTAATTCAAATACACTTCACTTAAATGAGAATGAGTGCGATAAAGTACACACTCAACTCGGCATTTTCATAATACTCAATCACTAATAACAATTAAGCATGTAACATTTTTTCACACACTTGACACTCACCTAGTCAAAATGAGAGAGAGTGGTGCACAATTCAAGTGTTTAAGTGTCCGTTGTGAGGTCCTCTTGAAGGCCCCCTTGAATGCCTGAGCACACAATAATTATCTATCACACACTATCGCTTAAAACCCCCAATTATCAAGGAAGATTGTACACTTGTACAATCTAAGAAAATATCATGAAAGAGAGCCTTAATGATGAGAACATGAAGATTTGGATTCCCTTCAAATTCAAGAAAATTCGATTGATGGTTGATGGTGCAATCAGGTTCAAGAATCATTGAAGATTTGTCATGCTTATTTCTTGTTATTTATTTAAGTAAGTTTCCAGCAATACTTGTTAGTTAGTCTTGAGTTATTAAGGGAAATAAAGGCTAAGGTCATGTTGACCATAGTTAAGCCAATTGAGTCAGTTAATTTCCTATTCTAATTGAATTAGAGTTTTAGAAAAGTAGTTAATTGCTTCCAAATTTATTTAGGAAGTTGTGTCAAGTCAAATTAGGAAGCTTGTATTGTTTCCAATTTAGATTAGGATTTTGAGTCTTGTAAGACTATAAATAGCCAACTTTATTTAACTATTGAGACAGATGATATTGAAGATGAATTAATAAAAAGAGAGTTGTCTCCTTTTATGGAGTTCCTTGATGGAACTTGAGTTTCTTCTTGAACAGTATCAAGTATTTAGCTTGGATACTTGTGGTGTTCAAGGCAAGATGATCACATCATCTTGTTCTTTCAAGCCAATAACCAATCCACTAGGTTTTTAGAGACGGGTTCTCTTTAGGTCTAGTAAGGTAGTTATTGTTTCTTAACCAATAACCAATCCACTAGGTTTTTAGAGACGGGTTCTCTTTAGGTCTAGCAAGGTAGTTATTGTTCCATAACCTGATCAAGATAGATCCTTCCGCTGCCTGATCGACTTGGTTCTTCAAGACAGGTTCTTGCTGGGTCGAGTTCGTATCATCTGGTATCAGAGTTTCGGCTCTTGATTCAGGTTAATATCCTTTTCTTTTCTTTTTTTTTTCTATTTATTTTTCTACCAAAACCCTAGCCACCTTTTGATTTAAAAGAATCAAAATTTATTTTGTTTCTTGTTTTCTTGATTTGTCACTTGAGTCTAACCTACCCTGTGATTGATCGAGGTTGAAATTTTTTGGTGTGATTACGTTCTTGAAAACTGGTTTTTCAAGGGTTTAACTCCCATTAAATTTCTTCTAAGTAAAGTCGTAACCTTGTGTTGAGTCGTCAAAAGCAAAAAAAAAGAAAAAAAAATTGGAACTGTTCACTGCGGTACTGTTCATCGAGACTGTTCATGACTGTTCCAGTCGGCCGCTACTGTAGTAGTACTGTTCATCCGAATTTTGTTTTTGCCTTGTGTTTGTTTCTTGTAGTTGGTTTGGTAATTTCTTGAAGTTCTTGGATTGCATAGTGGGCTCTTGAAAAAAAAAATCTTGATACTTTGAAAACCCTAAAAATCATCCTCTTGAATCTTGAAGCGCGACTACCTTATTTTCTTGAATTGGAAAGTTAGAAAAACAAAAAAAAAGAAGAAAGAAGGAAAAAAAAAAGGCAGCCTTGCCTTGAATGGTTTCCAAATCTTGATTGATATCTTGATTGATTTCCAAATCCTGATTGGTTTCCAAATCTTGATTGATATCTTGATTGATTTCCACATCTTGATTGATATCTTGATTGATTGCCAAATCTTGGTTGATTTCCAAATATTGGTTGACTTCCAAAGAACCTACCGATCTAACCATTCCCAAAACACTCCCAACCCAGTTTCCTAACCCGCTACAAAGACCTATCCCTACATTTTAGCCACCACTTCTCCTACTTTTTAGGGTTGTCCTTAGCCCATTCATCTTATCCTCACATTCGGCCATCTCTTCCTATATTTTAGGGAGTTAGGCCGCCACTTGTCATCCCTTTTCAGGAGAGCAATTCAGACAAACAAAGACAAGAAAAGGCAACCTTGCGTTGGATTTGTAAATTGAGAAGGATTTGGAATCTTGTTTCCAAATTCTTGATTTCTAATTCTTGTTAGACTTGGTTCATATTATCAGCTGCCAAAATCCAAAAATTGATTTCCAAACTGAACTTCCAAATTCTAGCCAAGTACAATTGGGTGAAGATATTCTTTGACAAATGGAGCATGTGCAATGGTTCGTGTTCATAATCAAGTTGACTTGGCGACATGCTTCTTGGATTGCATTTATCAAGACATTCTCCGAGTTACTCCTTTGTAAGCAAGCACTCGATTTGAGGACAAATCGTCTTTCAAGAGGAGGGGAATGATGAGAACATGAAGATTTGGATTCCCTTCAAATTCAAGAAAATTCGATTGATGGTTGATGGTGCAATCGGGTTCAAGAATCATTGAAGATTTGTCATGCTTATTTCTTGTTATTTATTTAAGTAAGTTTCCAGCAATACTTGTTAGTTAGTCTTGAGTTATTAAGGGAAATAAAGGCTAAGGTCATGTTGACCATAGTTAAGCCAATTGAGTCAGTTAATTTCCTATTCTAATTGAATTAGAGTTTTAGAAAAGTAGTTAATTGCTTCCAAATTTATTTAGGAAGTTGTGTCAAGTCAAATTAGGAAGCTTGTATTGTTTCCAATTTAGATTAGGATTTTGAGTCTTGTAAGACTATAAATAGCCAACTTTATTTAACTATTGAGACAGATGATATTGAAGATGAATTAATAAAAAGAGAGTTGTCTCCTTTTATGGAGTTCCTTGATGGAACTTGAGTTTCTTCTTGAACAGTATCAAGTATTTAGCTTGGATACTTGTGGTGTTCAAGGCAAGATGATCACATCATCTTGTTCTTTCAAGCCAATAACCAATCCACTAGGTTTTTAGAGACGGGTTCTCTTTAGGTCTAGTAAGGTAGTTATTGTTCCATAGCCTGATCAAAATAGATCCTTCCGCTGCCTGATCGACTTGGTTCTTCAAGACAGGTTCTTGTTGGGTCGAGTTCGTATCACTTAATTACTCGTAAATCGAGACTCAAAAGTGGGGTTTAATAATACAAGGAAAAACTGATTTTCATCTTTGAAATCAAGTGTAAAACGGTCAAGCAATATCGAAGGAAAATGGAGAGTTCTAAAAACTCAATCTCCTTAAGTTCAGAAATTTCAGATTTGAGGTGTACTTTTTGAAAAATCATATCTCACTCTCTGTAGGTCCAAAATTGGAAAACTTGGTACCTTTGGAAACTATTTCTAAAGTACTAAAAGTTCCTAGAAGACACTTTTCCATGATTCTAAATGGAAGACACTCAAATTTCAGCTTAAAGCTACTGACTTGCACTTCCAAGACAGATTCGGGGTTGGTTTTTGGCAAACTTTGGAAATTCGGTAAAATTCACAGAATGTGAACTAGCCTATAAAATTTAAAAATCCATTGGAGTTACAATCAAAGTTTAAAACACAATAAATGGAACAAGAATTGGAGTTTTGAGCGCCAAGATATAGCAGCTCAAAGTTGGTTCAAAATGAGGACTGTTGGGAAATTTTCCAGATTTGGAAGAATAACTTTGGTAACTTATTTGTACATCAAAACAGTCTTAGAATGACACCAAAATTGGCACAATTCAACTTCCATATGAGGAATACTCTACCAAATTTCATTTGAAAATTCACAAGGGAAGGTAGTTAACTAAACTACCAAAGTTTGAGGAAATCCGAAGACAAAGCTGCCTTCATGCTTTCGTTTTTCTTTTTCGAACCTTTGGCCAAGGAAATCATCTCAAACATGGGTCATTTATGAAGAAAAGGTCTAAGAAATATCCAACATACATTTGGTAGGTGATTGATACCAAAATTTTCAAAATAACAAGTCCCAATTCGAGCTAAGCCATTCGGCTAGCCAAAATTAAGGTTTTCTATCACTGGTGCAGTTATGTAATTTGGCCATAACTCAGTCAAATAAACTTGGAATTGGGCATGGTTGGTGGCGTTGGAAACTAAATTCATAAGGCTACATTTCATCAGAAGAAATCATTATGAAATTCATTTCATAGCTAGCTCAAATTCAAGCAACAAATCCCAGCATATCACTGACTCTCGAGCAGAGCAATAAAACAGAATGGGTAACTTTAAAGAACTGGTATGGCTCACTCAAGTTGAATCAGGGGATACATTTTATACCGTTAGAAAAATAGAATTGTCTAGTTTCAAATGCTGCAAACAGCACTTGATTTTGACATCTGAACAGAGAGATATGCTCAATCAAAAATCACTGCCAAGAGACCCCTGTTACGCGATTTCCGGTTTTGTTCTTGTCCAAAACTCAACTTTTTCTTAACCAAATCAAGTAATTTTTTGTGGAAACTTTCCACAAAACCTATACAACATATATACAAGAAATTCAAGGTCATTTGATGACAAAAAAATTGAACCAAGGGCTCTGTAAAAACAGGGCAGAATCGGCTAAGCTTCTCATGCAACTTTCCTTTGATTTTCTTTCCACTTTTTCAACTTATATCTACTTGTTTAACACTTAATCAACATAAATAACAACCATAATCATCATATCAGTCGAACATGTCCATTGTGGGATTTCATAAAGCCCACTCAAATGATTTTCAACCAAATAAAGATACCCACATGAAGCTACAAGCTTCCAAGTCAAATTTAACTCACTAGAACCAAGTTTAAAGGATTGGATGATTGCTACCTCTTGGATGATGAAAACTCAGAAATTTTTGGTCACTAAGAGCTCCAAGAAACCGTAAGAAAGGTGCTCTCTTCCTAGTCCAAGTGAGTCACCAAGTTGTTGGGAGTTTGTGTGATGATTTTGGAGTGAAATGGTTGGATGATTTGAGGTGAAATGAGATGAAATGTTTGCTCCTTCTTTGCCTTGAATTTTCGGCCAGCTTGAGAGGATGAGAGTGAGTGAAAAATCTGATAGCGAAGCTTCTTGGAGAAGCTTGGTAGTTGTAGTTCAAATTTTGGCACAAAAGTCAACTCTCAATAGTGCGCGTACGCGCGCGTTTCGTGCCCGATTCCTCTCGGGTTTGTTTCACTTGTGCACTAAACCTCTAATACACTTCCTTTAACACTATTATTATTCATTCTTAGTAGTCTAACAATAATTTTCTAAAATCTTTCAACTTGTCGCGCGCGTGAAAACGCGAACTTCCGACTTATGCACGATAAATTGCAATTTCTAAGAAATTCTTGTAACGATAGTATAACTAACTAATACTTGGGTAATTAATCATGAAAATAACTATTTTAGGGTAAACCAATAAATAAGTGAATAAATCGATAAAATAAATAAATAAAATAAAATAAATTACGAGTCCTCATATCCTCTCCCCATTAAGAGAATTTCGTCCTCGAAATTTTTACCTTGATTTGAGAATAAGTCTGAATATTTTTCTCGAATTTCTTCTTCAACTTCCTAGGTTGCTTCCTCTAGTCCGTGATTCCTCCAAAGAACTTTCACCAACGGAATTCGCTTGTTCCTCAATTCTTTCACCTTACGATCTAGAAGCTTGATCGGTTTCTCCTCATAAGTCGGGGCTTCATCAATTTGAATACTCTCCGGTTGAAGAATGTGAGACGGATCCGGATGATATTTCTTAAGCATCGGTATGTGGAAAACATTGTGGTTCCGAGATAAACTTGGTGGCAATTCCAACTTATAGGCCACATTTCCTATACGTTGGATAATCTTGTTCGGCTCTACGAATCTCGGTTGTAACTTCTTTCCTTTTCCGGACATTAAACTAGCTTTCAGATGAGTAATTTTAAGAAAAACTCGATCTCCAACCGCAAATTCTAAGTCCTTCCTTCGGTAATCTACATAACTCTTCTGACGACTTTGTGCGGTTTGAATCCTCTGGCGTACCAATTTCACTTTTTCGTTTGCCTCCTCAATCCAAGGCACTGTAGTCGGGTCTAAGATCTTTCATTCATCTACTTCATCCCAACAAATCGGAGGTCTATACTTCGGACCATAAAGTGCTTCGTACGGGGCCATTTGAATAGAAGAATGAAAGCTATTGTTATAGGCGAATTCCACCAATGTCAAATACTTACTCAAACTCTCCCCAAAATCCAAAACACAGGTTCTCAACATGTCTTCAAGAGTTTGAATCGTCCCCTCAGATTGTCCATCGGTCTGGGGATGGTATGTAGTACTAAAATTCAATCTAGTTCCCAACACTTCTTGTATCTTTTGCCTGAATCTCGAAAGAAATCTAGGGTCTCTATCGGACACAATACTTACAGGTTTCCCGTGTAACCTTATGATTTTATCCAAGTATAACTTAGCTAACTTCTTCAACCGGTATTTCATACTAATCGGCATAAAATGAGCCGATTTGGTCAACCTATCCACTATTACCCAAATGGCATCATGACCTCTTTGTGTCGTAGGTAACCCTGATACAAAATCTATGGTGATGTTTTCCCATTTCCATTCGGGTATCTCCAGAGGTTGTAAAAGTCCCGATGGTTTCTGATGTTCAGCTTTATGTGAGAACCCGTAAAACCCTAATATTTTTTTCCTAGGGTTTATTTCCCCTTAATTGCATGTTTTCTGCATTTTCTGGCTTAGGAATATTTTCCTGGTGAATTTTATGAGTAATTATAGTTTTAAGATGAGTTTTCTCGTATTGGATAGTTTTTAGAAAATTAAGAATATATATTGGACGTGGGACCCACGAGTGCGAAAAGTTCGGGAAAATTCGGCCAATACGGTTAAGTTTCGGATACTGTGAAAAATTTATCGGATGTTACGAGATAAGTAGAGAGTGAGATTTGATTGATGTGAGAGAGAAAAGAAAGGATAGGAATGCATTTATTAGAGTGCCAAGTGTCAATTTTCCATTGGTTTGACTTTAAGAGTTACTATTCACTATTTTGACCTTTGACCAAAATTGGTTAAATATCTCCAAAAATTCACAAAATTCACCATTTTCTTCCCTTGTGTTGGCCGAACCTCTCATCAAAGAAGAAAGAAAAACTCTTCCAAGTTTAAGCTTCCAACAAGCTCAAATCACCCAACTCAAGTCCTTAAACTAGAATCTACTCCATGAAATTCCTTCCTTTGGTGCTCTTGAGTGTATTAGTGAAGTTGATTTGAAGAGCTAAGGTGTCCACACTCCCTATCTCTCTTGATTGCTTGGTAAGTGATGCTTGAACACCCTACTACATCTAATGATGCTTATGTTTGGCTTAGAAGTGGCTAAAGTGATGGATTATATGATTTATTTCTTGGTTTGGCTTGATTTAGTGAAGTTTTCCATTTTATGAGGAATTTTCTGGTTTCATATGATTTTGATGTTGTGGACTAGTATGATGGTTAGTAATAAGGGGCTTTGACTCTAGTAGGTATGAATTGTTGTTAAATGCAATCAATTTTGGATTTGGAATGAAATGTGAGAAGTTAGGGTTCATGAACCCCTATTCTGTCCGAAATTTTAGGTCATAGCTAGAGACCGAATTGGACTTTGGTCAAAACATGAAAGTTGTAGGTATTGATGAGTTTGATGTGCCTACAAAATTTCAGGGCATTTGGAGTAGTATAGAGAGAGTTATGCCGTTTTTACTGTTGCTGTTTTTGGTGAACAGAATGTCCGAACTGCGATAGTAATCGATTGTTTTGACTGGAATTGGTTTGGATTTTGAAGTTGGTGTCTTCTGATGAAATGTATCTGGATGTCTTAGCTTTCATGTGCCTTTGGAATCAATGCATTTGGATCTGTGTAGGCTGAGATAGACGTATTACAGTTTTCTGTGATTTTGGAACCTGCAATTACGGTTCTGGCTTGGTTTTCTGTATTGTTGACCTAGTTGTGCTAGGATTTGGACTGAGAGGCCTTCTACATTGTTGTAGCCCTGTCTGTTAGCTTCGAGATGGTGGGTCTTACGCCCTCATCCGAGAAGCGTAGCGCATTTTGTGCCATTACCGCTTTTGGAGGCCAAAAACTGTTTTTGTAGTTGGGACGAATGAGTTCCAATGCTTGATTTTTCTGGTTTGCTATTATGCTTGTTTATGCATATGAAACCCTATTGGGTTATAATTGGCTTGGCTTTGTGACTCGTTATCGAGTCTTATGGTAATTGTTCACTTGTTCTAGGAGGAAACGGTGGTGCACAACGTTCTTTTGACTAAAGTGTTTGAAACCGCATTGTGCTAGCTTGGTGAGTGTACTACTCACTTATGTGCTATTACATGGCTTTGATCTTTGTACTCGAGATGTTGAATGTTGATTGATCCAAGTGAGAGTGTACTTTATCACTTTCATTTATTGTTTCGCATGTTATTGGAAAGTTATATGAAATGTTATATGAAATGAAATACATGACTTCACATATTATCCATGAGCTCAACCCCATTGGTTATTGATTGAATCGAGCCGGCGAGGGCTTGGTCGTGCCAATTAATGTGCCTTGGGGCAACATCATAGGGAATCTTGTAGTATGAGAGACTCTTGATTCCGGTTTACTCGAGTAATACCACAATGCAAGTGTTTGGATTTCGGGCCCGGTTGAGGAATGTTAGGAGGAAGGGAATGGAAGTTAAGAGGAGTCTACGGTTGGTTACCTTTCAGACATTGACGGAGAGTCAATGAGACCTGATCAAGAATTCAAACGAGGAAAAGGGCTCTTGAGAGCCACCCGTATCCTTTTATCCTCATTATTAATGTGTGGCTTTATTTATTTTGGTAAATTGGACTGTTAAACTTGATGTATCCATGAATTTGGTTGCTTGAGTTGTATTCTCACTGGGCAATTAGCTCACCCCGTTCCTTTTGTTTTCCTTACAGGAATATGACTCTTTTGGAATGAATTTTGATAAATGGTTGCCGAATGAACTAGATGAATGACTCTTTTGTATTGTATATAAAATGGGACCCTAAATGTATCATTAGGGCCGTTTTCACTTTTGTTTTGGCAAACCATATATGTAGCGACTTTTGTATCACTTTTAAATGTCATTTTTGGTTTGTAAAGGCTAAATGTTATGTGGTTTATGTAATTCGATGTTTGGTTGGGTTCGGACGAGTCGGTTACTATTCATGGCCGACTCCGGATTTTGTTTCTTTTATTTTGGGTTATTTTGCCCTTTTGCCTTATTTGCGCGCGTTATAAGTTCCGGAACGTGAAAGATCGCTCTATACTGCACCGTTAGTCCTGGCGAGAGCTGGGCAGGCAGTCCGCTAACCTCTTTGGTTCGCCTTAGGGGAAGGTGGGGCTGTCACAGGTGGTATCAGAGCCACTTCGCGTGGTCTCTGCGCGGAGTGAGCCTAGGGCCAAGTGGTGTTATGGTCCTGAATTCATGGAGATGTCTAAGTGCTCGTTTGAGCGTAAGTTATGAATGGGGCATGTTATAAGTGTAAAAATCTTTATTATGCAACTTGAGGAAGATAGATATGTATGTCGGGTAGGAATCTATAATATGGACGATTTACGCTTGGGACCGGCCGGCTCGAGTTGTGAATTATCCTAAATGGGATTCTTGCGCCCGGATACGAGAGTCTAGGTTAGAAAGAATGGGGCGAACTAGAAATTACGATTCTATGGATGACTTTATATGTACTTGACTGACTGTTCTGTATACATGTTGATACTGTTATGTGTTCTCTGTATATGTGTTATGTGTTTAACTGCTCGACGAGGGAGGGGAGTAGTTAATTGTTGTTGTTTACTTGTTCCTGTTTCGGGCTGCGAAAAGGAGGGGTTAGGTGCCCATTGCCCATTAACAGTATTTATTTTGTGACCTAGATCGACTTAGATTGTATGGACGGCACACGTAGTGGACGGGGCCGTGGGCGCGGGAATAGGCAACCTACGCCAGACCGGGGTACTGGAGAAACCTCCTCTGGACCCCATCCTGAACCGAGAGTTGACCCTAATGTACAGATAGTTGCCGCTATGCAGCAAATGACAAACCTGTTGGCACAAGTGGTGCAGCAACAAGGCCAGAATCCAAACCCTAATCCTGGAAACCCTGGCAATCATGTTGAGAGCGAAGACAGAGCTCTGGAACGATTTCAAAAGTTTGCCCCACCCAAGTTCATCGGGGGACCTGATCCGGATGTTGCCGAAAGGTGGCTCGAAAAGATGGTCGATATTTTTGCCGCCCTGCACTATACCGAAGAACGGCAGGTGACTTTTGCCGTTTTCCAGCTGGAAGAGGCGGCCCGCTCCTGGTGGAATGTCATTCGGCAAAAATGGGAGAGGGAACAAACGCCCAGGACTTGGGTAAATTTTATGAGGGAGTTTAACGCGAAATTCTTCCCTCCTCTGGTTCAGGAAAGGAAGGAAGATGAGTTCCTCCGACTCCGCCAAGGAGCTCAATCGGTGGCGGAATACGAGAGCCAGTTCACCCGCCTGTCCAAATTTGCGCCTGAGTTGATTGTGACGGAGCAACGTCAAATTAGGCGTTTTATCCAGGGCCTAAACGTGGAGATTCAGAAGGACCTCGCAGTGGCTCAAATCAATGCTTTTAGTGAGGCCGTTGAGAAGGCCCAACGGGTAGAGAGTGCCAGATTGCACGTAAGAAATTTCCAGGCGAAAAAGCGAGGATTTCCTGGAAATAATTCGGGGCAGGGGAATGAGAGTACCCCTTCCAAGTTTGGGCGAGGAATTGGGGAAGAAAGGGTACCGGGAGTGTCACGAGAGAGCCCGTCACGAGGCAGCCAGTTGGGGAGAGGCCAGAGAGGAGGCTCGGCTTCTGCAGCACGCGGACCTTGCGGGTATTGCGGAAAGTCGAATCATTCTGAAGACAATTGCTGGAAGAAAGGAGGCAAATGTCTGCGTTGTGGAAGCGCAGACCACAAGCTTGCTACCTGCCTACTTATGACGCAAGAAGGAAGAGGAGCTCAAACTATGTCAAAGACCAACACGGGACCGGATAAGGGGAATGGGACGAAACCTAAGGTAGCAGCTCGAGTGTATTCACTGGAGCCACAACAGGTCCCCGATTCTCCTGAGATTGAGGAAGGTACGATTGCGGTATTTCTGCGGAAATATTAGTAGATCCCGGTGTTACTCATCCATTTGTCAGTCCCAATTCTGATGGACGAAATAGATATCACGCCTACCTGAAAGTAGTAATCCTTTGGGGAAAATCATCGTTTGAGTCTTGGTATGGTTTGTAAGGATCGTAGGGTTTGGGTAGGAGAGAGAATAGTGTTCGCGGGAAAAAAAAAAAAAATCATGGGATAGAAAAGGCTACCTGAGAGGTGGAAAAAACAATACCCTGAGCTATTTGTGAATCAAGGTGAGAAAATTTCGAGGACGAAATTCTTTTAAGGGGGGGAGAGTGTGAGAACCCGTAAAACCCTAATATATTTTTCCTAGGGTTTATTTCCCCTTAATTGCATGTTTTCTGCCTTTTCTGGCTTGGAAATATTTTCTTAGTGGATTTTATGAGCAATTATAGTTTTAAGATGATTTTTCTAGCATTGGAGAAATTTTAGGAAATTAAGAGTAAATAATTAATGAAGATTATATTGGACTGGGACCCCCACGAAGTTCGCAAAAGTTCGGGAAAAATTCGTCCAATACGGTTAAGTTCGGATACTGTGGAAAATTTATCGGATGTTTACGAGATAAGTAGAGAGTGAGAATTTGATTGATGTGAGAGAGAAAAGAAAGGATAGAAATGCATTTATTAGTAGTGCCAAGTGTCAGATTTAATTTTTCCATTGTTTGACTTTAAGAGTTACTAATTCACTATGTTTACCTTATGACCAAAAAATGTTAAATATCTGCCAAAATTCACAAAATCACTCATTTCTTCCTTGTGTTGGCCGAACTATCATCAAAGAAGAAAGAAAAAACTCTCCAAGTTAAGCTCCAACAAGCTCAATCACGCCAACTCAAGTCCTAAACTGAGAATCTACCTCCATGAAATTCCTTCCTTTGGTGCTCTTTGAGTTAATTAGTGAAGTTGAATTTGAAAGAGCTAAGGTGCCACAACCCCCTATCTCTCTTGATGCCTTGGTAAGTGATGCTTGAACACCCTACCTTACACGTCTAATCGATGCTAATGTTTGGCTAGAAGTGCTAAAGCTGATGATTATATGATTTAATTTCTTGGTTTGTGCTTGATTTAGTGGAAGTTTTTTTCATTTTATGAGCGAATTTTCTGGTTTCATATGAGTTTGATGTTTGTGGACTAGTAGTGATGGGTGTAATAACGGGCTTTGACTCTAGTAGGTATGAATTGTTGTTAAAATGCAATCAATTTTGGATTTGGAATGAAAGATGTGAGAAGTTAGGCGTTCATTGAACCCCTATTCGTCCGAAATTTTAGGTCATGAGCTAGAGCCCGCAATTGGACTTTTCTCAAACCATGAAAGTTGTAGGTAAATGAGAGTTTGATGTGCTGCAAAATTTCAGGCGCATTTGGAGTGAGTATAGAGAGAGTTATGGCCGTTTTACTTTTGTCTGGTTTGGTGAACAGAAGTCCGAACTGCGATAGTATATCGATGTTTTTTGACGTGAATGGTTCGGATTTTGAAGTTGGTGTCTTCTGATGAATAGTAGCTGATGTCTAGCTTTCATGTGCCTTTGGAATCAATGCATTTGGATCTGTGTAGGCTGAGATAGACGTATTACAGTTTTCTGTGATTTTGGAACCTGCAATTACGGTTCTGGCTTGGTTTTCTGTATTGTTGACCTAGTTGTGCTAGGATTTGGACTGAGAGGCCTTCTACATTGTTGTATCCCTGTCTGTTAGCTTCGAGATGGTGGGTCTTATGCCCTCATCCGAGAAGCGTAGCGCATTTTGTGCCATTACCGCTTTTGGAGGCCAAAAACTGTTTTTGTAGTTGGGACGAATGAGTTCCAATGCTTGATTTTTCTGGTTTGCTATTATGCTTGTTTATGCATATGAAACCCTATTGGGTTATAATTGGCTTGGCTTTGTGACTCGTTATCGAGTCTTATGGTAATTGTTCACTTGTTCTAGGAGGAAACGGTAGTGCACAACGTTCTTTTGACTAAAGTGTTTGAAACCGCATTGTGCTAGCTTGGTGAGTGTACTACTCACTTATGTGCTATTACATGGCTTTGATCTTTGTACTCGAGATGTTGAATGTTGATTGATCCAAGTGAGAGTGTACTTTATCACTTTCATTTATTGTTTCGCATGTTATTGGAAAGTTATATGAAATGAAATACATGACTTCACATATTATCCATGAGCTCAACCCCATTGGTTATTGATTGAATCGAGCCGGCGAGGGCTTGGTCGTGCCAATTAATGTGCCTTGGGGCAACATCATAGGGAATCTTGTAGTATGAGAGACTCTTGATTCCGGTTTACTCGAGTAATACCACAATGCAAGTGTTTGGATTTCGGGCCCGGTTGAGGAATGTTAGGAGGAAGGGAATGGAAGTTAAGAGGAGTCTACGGTTGGTTACCTTTCAGACATTGACGGAGAGTCAATGAGACCTGATCAAGAATTCAAACGAGGAAAAGGGCTCTTGAGAGCCACCCGTATCCTTTTATCCTCATTATTAATGTGTGGCTTTATTTATTTTGGTAAATTGGACTGTTAAACTTGATGTATCCATGAATTTGGTTGCTTGAGTTGTATTCTCACTGGGCAATTAGCTCACCCCGTTCCTTTTGTTTTTCTTACAGGAATATGACTCTTTTGGAATGAATTTTGATAAATGGTTGCCGAATGAACTAGATGAATGACTCTTTTGTATTGTATATAAAATGGGACCCTAAATGTATCATTAGGGCCGTTTTCACTTTTGTTTTGGCAAACCATATATGTAGCGACTTTTGTATCACTTTTAAATGTCATTTTTGGTTTGTAAAGGCTAAATGTTATGTGGTTTATGTAATTCGATGTTTGGTTGGGTTCGGACGAGTCGGTTACTATTCATGGCCGACTCCGGATTTTGTTTCTTTTATTTTGGGTTATTTTGCCCTTTTGCCTTATTTGCGCGCGTTATAAGTTCCGGAACGTGAAAGATCGCTCTATACTGCACCGTTAGTCCTGGCGAGAGCTGGGCAGGCAGTCCGCTAACCTCTTTGGTTCGCCTTAGGGGAAAGTGGGGCTGTCACAGGTGGTATCAGAGCCACTTCGCGTGGTCTCTGCGCGGAGTGAGCCTAGGGCCAAGTGGTGTTATGGTCCTGAATTCATGGAGATGTCTAAGTGCTCGTTTGAGCGTAAGTTATGAATGGGGCATGTTATAAGTGTAAAAATCTTTATTATGCAACTTGAGGAAGATAGATATGTATGTCGGGTAGGAATCTATAATATGGACGATTTACGCTTGGGACCGGCCGGCTCGAGTTGTGAATTATCCTAAATGGGATTCTTGCGCCCGGATACGAGAGTCTAGGTTAGAAAGAATGGGGCGAACTAGAAATTACGATTCTATGGATGACTTTATATGTACTTGACTGACTGTTCTGTATACATGTTGATACTGTTATGTGTTCTCTGTATATGTGTTATGTGTTTAACTGCTCGACGAGGGAGGGGAGTAGTTAATTGTTGTTGTTTACTTGTTCCTGTTTCGGGCTGCGAAAAGGAGGGGTTAGGTGCCCATTGCCCATTAACAGTATTTATTTTGTGACCTAGATCGACTTAGATTGTATGGACGGCACACGTAGTGGACGGGGCCGTGGGCGCGGGAATAGGCAACCTACGCCAGACCGGGGTACTGGAGAAACCTCCTCTGGACCCCATCCTGAACCGAGAGTTGACCCTAATGTACAGATAGTTGCCGCTATGCAGCAAATGACAAACCTGTTGGCACAAGTGGTGCAGCAACAAGGCCAGAATCCAAACCCTAATCCTGGAAACCCTGGCAATCATGTTGAGAGCGAAGACAGAGCTCTGGAACGATTTCAAAAGTTTGCCCCACCCAAGTTCATCGGGGGACCTGATCCGGATGTTGCCGAAAGGTGGCTCGAAAAGATGGTCGATATTTTTGCCGCCCTGCACTATACCGAAGAACGGCAGGTGACTTTTGCCGTTTTCCAGCTGGAAGAGGCGGCCCGCTCCTGGTGGAATGTCATTCGGCAAAAATGGGAGAGGGAACAAACGCCCAGGACTTGGGTAAATTTTATGAGGGAGTTTAACGCGAAATTCTTCCCTCCTCTGGTTCAGGAAAGGAAGGAAGATGAGTTCCTCCGACTCCGCCAAGGAGCTCAATCGGTGGCGGAATACGAGAGCCAGTTCACCCGCCTGTCCAAATTTGCGCCTGAGTTGATTGTGACGGAGCAACGTCGAATTAGGCGTTTTATCCAGGGCCTAAACGTGGAGATTCAGAAGGACCTCGCAGTGGCTCAAATCAATGCTTTTAGTGAGGCCGTTGAGAAGGCCCAACGGGTAGAGAGTGCCAGATTGCACGTAAGAAATTTCCAGGCGAAAAAGCGAGGATTTCCTGGAAATAATTCGGGGCAGGGGAATGAGAGTACCCCTTCCAAGTTTGGGCGAGGAATTGGGGAAGAAAGGGTACCGGGAGTGTCACGAGAGAGCCCGTCACGAGGCAGCCAGTTGGGGAGAGGCCAGAGAGGAGGCTCGGCTTCTGCAGCACGCGGACCTTGCGGGTATTGCGGAAAGTCGAATCATTCTGAAGACAATTGCTGGAAGAAAGGAGGCAAATGTCTGCGTTGTGGAAGCGCAGACCACAAGCTTGCTACCTGCCTACTTATGACGCAAGAAGGAAGAGGAGCTCAAACTATGTCAAAGACCAACACGGGACCGGATAAGGGGAATGGGACGAAACCTAAGGTAGCAGCTCGAGTGTATTCACTGGAGCCACAACAGGTCCCCGATTCTCCTGAGATTGAGGAAGGTACGATTGCGGTATTTCTGCGGAAATATTAGTAGATCCCGGTGTTACTCATCCATTTGTCAGTCCCAATTCTGATGGACGAAATAGATATCACGCCTACCTGAAAGTAGTAATCCTTTGGGGAAAATCATCGTTTGAGTCTTGGTATGGTTTGTAAGGATCGTAGGGTTTGGGTAGGAGAGAGAATAGTGTTAAAAAAAAAAAAAAAAAAATCATGGGATAGAAAAGGCTACCTGGGAGGTGGAAAAAACAATACCCTGAGCTATTTGTGAATCAAGGTGAGAAAATTTCGAGGACGAAATTCTTTTAAGGGGGGGAGAGTGTGAGAACCCGTAAAACCCTAATATTTTTTTCCTAGGGTTTATTTCCCCTTAATTGCATGTTTTCTGCATTTTCTGGCTTAGGAATATTTTCCTGGTGAATTTTATGAGTAATTATAGTTTTAAGATGAGTTTTCTCGTATTGGATAGTTTTTAGAAAATTAAGAATATATATTGGACGTGGGACCCACGAGTGCGAAAAGTTCGGGAAAATTCGGCCAATACGGTTAAGTTTCGGATACTGTGGAAAATTTATCGGATGTTACGAGATAAGTAGAGAGTGAGATTTGATTGATGTGAGAGAGAAAAGAAAGGATAGGAATGCATTTATTAGAGTGCCAAGTGTCAATTTTCCATTGGTTTGACTTTAAGAGTTACTATTCACTATTTTGACCTTTGACCAAATTGGTTAAATATCTCCAAAAATTCACAAAATTCACCATTTTCTTCCCTTGTGTTGGCCGAACCTCTCATCAAAGAAGAAAGAAAAACTCTTCCAAGTTTAAGCTTCCAACAAGCTCAAATCACCCAACTCAAGTCCTTAAACTAGAATCTACTCCATGAAATTCCTTCCTTTGGTGCTCTTGAGTGTACTAGTGAAGTTGATTTGAAGAGCTAAGGTGTCCACACTCCCTATCTCTCTTGATTGCTTGGTAAGTGATGCTTGAACACCCTACTACATCTAATGATGCTTATGTTTGGCTTAGAAGTGGCTTAAGTGATGGATTATATGATTTATTTCTTGGTTTGGCTTGATTTAGTGAAGTTTTCCATTTTATGAGGAATTTTCTGGTTTCATATGATTTTGATGTTGTGGACTAGTATGATGGTTAGTAATAAGGGGCTTTGACTCTAGTAGGTATGAATTGTTGTTAAATGCAATCAATTTTGGATTTGGAATGAAATGTGAGAAGTTAGGGTTCATGAACCCCTATTCTGTCCGAAATTTTAGGTCATAGCTAGAGGCCGAATTGGACTTTGCTCAAAACATGAAAGTTGTAGGTATTGATGAGTTTGATGTGCCTGAAAAATTTCAGGGCATTTGGAGTAGTATAGAGAGAGTTATGCCGTTTTTACTGTTGCTGTTTTTGGTGAACAGAATGTCCGAACTGCGATAGTAATCGATTGTTTTGACTGGAATTGGTTTGGATTTTGAAGTTGGTGTCTTCTGATTAAATGTATCTGGATGTCTTAGCTTTCATGTGCCTTTGGAATCAATGCATTTGGATCTGTGTAGGCTGAGATAGATGTATTACAGTTTTCTGTGATTTTGGAACCTGCAATTACGGTTCTGGCTTGGTTTTCTGTATTGTTGACCTAGTTGTGCTAGGATTTGGACTGAGAGGCCTTCTACATTGTTGTAGCCCTGTCTGTTAGCTTCGAGATGGTGGGTCTTACGCCCTCATCCGAGAAGCGTAGCGCATTTTGTGCCATTACCGCTTTTGGAGGCCAAAAACTGTTTTTGTAGTTGGGACGAATGAGTTCCAATGCTTGATTTTTCTGGTTTGCTATTATGCTTGTTTATGCATATGAAACCCTATTGGGTTATAATTGGCTTGGCTTTGTGACTCGTTATCGAGTCTTATGGTAATTGTTCACTTGTTCTAGGAGGAAACGGTGGTGCACAACGTTCTTTTGACTAAAGTGTTTGAAACCGCATTGTGCTAGCTTGGTGAGTGTACTACTCACTTATGTGCTATTACATGGCTTTGATCTTTGTACTCGAGATGTTGAATGTTGATTGATCCAAGTGAGAGTGTACTTTATCACTTTCATTTATTGTTTCGCATGTTATTGGAAGTTATATGAAATGTTATATGAAATGAAATACATGACTTCACATATTATCCATGAGCTCAACCCCATTGGTTATTGATTGAATCGAGCCGGCGAGGGCTTGGTCGTGCCAATTAATGTGCCTTGGGGCAACATCATAGGGAATCTTGTAGTATAAGAGACTCTTGATTCCGGGTTACTCGAGTAATACCACAATGCAAGTGTTTGGATTTCGGGCCCGGTTGAGGAATGTTAGGAGGAAGGGAATGGAAGTTAAGAGGAGTCTACGGTTGGTTACCTTTCAGACATTGACGGAGAGTCAATGAGACCTGATCAAGAATTCAAACGAGGAAAAGGGCTCTTGAGAGCCACCCGTATCCTTTTATCCTCATTATTAATGTGTGGCTTTATTTATTTTGGTAAATTGGACTGTTAAACTTGATGTATCCATGAATTTGGTTGCTTGAGTTGTATTCTCACTGGGCAATTAGCTCACCCCGTTCCTTTTGTTTTCCTTACAGGAATATGACTCTTTTGGAATGAATTTTGATAAATGGTTGCCGAATGAACTAGATGAATGACTCTTTTGTATTGTATATAAAATGGGACCCTAAATGTATCATTAGGGCCGTTTTCACTTTTGTTTTGGCAAACCATATATGTAGCGACTTTTGTATCACTTTTAAATGTCATTTTTGGTTTGTAAAGGCTAAATGTTATGTGGTTTATGTAATTCGATGTTTGGTTGGGTTCGGACGAGTCGGTTACTATTCATGGCCGACTCCGGATTTTGTTTCTTTTATTTTGGGTTATTTTGCCCTTTTGCCTTATTTGCGCGCGTTATAAGTTCCGGAACGTGAAAGATCGCTCTATACTGCACCGTTAGTCCTGGCGAGAGCTGGGCAGGCAGTCCGCTAACCTCTTTGGTTCGCCTTAGGGGAAGGTGGGGCTGTCACACTTTAACCCGTTGACAAATCCAAAAGTTTTGGACAAATTGAGCAATCTCCTTTTTCATGCTCTCCCACCAATACAAATTCTTCAAGTCTTGGTACATTTTATTCCCTCTAGGGTGTACCGTAAACTTCAATCGGTATGCACCTTCCAAGATTTCCTTCTTAAGCCTTCATCCTTTGGCACTACAATCCGATTCCGAAACGTCAATATACCATTCGTTCCCATGTTAAAATCCGACTTTCTCCCTTTTTGACTTTCTCCAACCACTTTTACACCTTAGGGTCCTTTTCCTGGGCTTCTTTGATACATTCCAACAAAGTGAAATTCACGACAATATTCCCAAGAATTGATTTCCTCGGTTCAAGTCAAGAGTTGCACACACTAACCTCCTCCAACAAGTGTATTTCTTTAATCATTAATCCTGCCACTTGCACTTGACGACTCAAAGCATCGGCCACTACATTAGCTTTCCCTGGATGGTACTTTATCGTGCAATCATAGTCTTCCAAAAATTCCATCCACTTACGTTGTCTCAAATTTAGCTCTTTTTGAGAAAACAAATACTTTAGGCTTTTGTGGTCAGTGAAAACCTCAAACGTTACTCCATAAAGGTAATGTCTCTATTTCTTTAAAGCAAACACTACAGCCGCTAACTCCAAATCATGAGTCGGGTAATTTCCTTCGTGCCGTTTTAATTTCCTAGAGGCATACGCTATCACTTTCTCATTTGCATTAATACACACCCCAAACCTTCCTTTGAAGCATCAGTATAGACCACAAAACTATCCTTCCCATTTGGCAGAGCTAATACGGGTGCTCTTGTCAAGCGTCTTTTTAACTCTTGGAATTCACACTTAGGAATCCATATGGAATTCACACTTTTCTTTATTAACTCAGTCATGGGTCCATCAATCTTAGAAAAATTCTTGATAAATCTCTGGTAATACCCTGCTAACCCTATAAAACTTCAAACTTCAGTAGGGTTTTCCGGTCATTTCCACTTAGCAACAGCTTCAAGTTTAGCTGGATCCACTTTAATCCCGTCCTTAGAATTATGTGTCCCAAGAATGTCATTTCTTTCAACCAAAACTCACACTTGCTAAATTTAGCATACAATTGATGTTCCCTAGAGTTTGTAAAACAATTCTCAATTGCTTCTCGTGATCCTCTGCAGTCCTAGAGTACATCAATATATCATCAATAAATACCACCATAAAGTGGTCCAGATAAGGCTTAAAACCCTGTGCATCAAATCTATAAAAGCAGCAGGTGCATTGGTCAATCCAAATGGCATTACTGCAAACTCAAAATGTCCATACTTCGAGTTAAAAGCAGTTTTGGGTATATCTTTTTCCAAAATCCTCAATTGATAATAACCCTGTCTCATATCCAACCTAGAAAATACTACTGCCCCTTGCAATTGGTCAAACAATTCATCAATGTGGGGCAATGGGTACTTATTCTTAATAGTGACATCATTTAAGTCTCGATAATCTATGCACAACCTTAAACTCCCATCTTTTTTCTTAACAAATTGGACCAGGGCTCCCCACTATGAATCACTCTCCTATATAAAATCCCGCTCTAGTAGATCCTGTAATTGTAATTTTAACTCTTTCAATTCAGCTGGAGCAATTCTATACGGTGTCTTAGAGATAGGTTGTGACGCCCCGGAAAAAAATGAGTTTTAGAACCCGGAAATTGTCTAATTTTCTAGGGTTTATTTTTTTTAAACGCCCGCCTTTTCTACATTTTCTTTATTAGAAAAATTTCCCAGATAAAGTTTATAAGCAAAAATAGTTTTAAAATGATTTTTCTAGCATTGGGTAGTTTTTGAAAAATTAAGGATATAGAAAGGACGTGGGACCCACTAGTGCGAAAGTTCGGAAAAATTCGGCTAATTAGGTTAAATTCCGGATACTGTGTAAAATTTATCGGGTGTTAAGAGATAAGTAGAGTGTGTGAAATGATTGATGTGAGAGAGAAAAGAAAGGATAGGAATGCATTTATTGTAGTGCCACATGTCACCATGATATTGGTTAGGACTTAAGACTACTATTCATGGGTTTGACCTTTTGACTTATGGATTAAATATCTTCAAAATTCACAAAAAAATTACCATTTTTCACCTCTTGATGGCCGGCCCTCTCTAGCAAGAAGAAAGACAAAACTCTTCAACATCTTGGCAAATTCCTAGCTCAAATCATCCAAACTACTTGCCTAAATTAGTTTTTACTCCATAAAATCCTTCCACTTGGTGTTAGTGAGTGTTTTGGTGAAGCTTTTTGGAGAACTTAAGGTGTCCAACATCTTCCTCTCTCTTGTTTACTTGGTAAGTAGTGATTGACTATCCTCTTACACCTAATGATGTTGAATTGATGCCTAATGGTGGCTATAGTGTTGGAAATTGTGGTTTATTTCTTGGTTTGAAGTGATTTGGTTAAGTTTTTATTTTTTTGAGGAATTTTCTGGTTTTATGTGATCTTGATGGTGTGGTTGTTTTTGATGGTTGGTAATAAGGGGTTATGGCTCTAGTAGGTGCATATGATAGGAAATTGCAATCAATTTTGGGTTTGGATTGAAATGAGAAAAGTTAGGGTTGATAACCCCTAATTCTGTCCGGTTTTGGATCATAGGGTTATAGGCCGAATTGGACTTTGCTCAAAACATGAAAGTTTTAGGTATTGATGAGTTTGAAGTGCCTGAAAAATTTCAGGTTATTTGGAGTAGTGTAGAGTGAGATATGTCGATTTTACTGTTGCTGTTCTGGGTGATCAGAATGTGCGAACTGCGATTGTAATCGTCTGTTTTGACTGGAATTGCTTTGGATTTGGATGTTGGTGTCTTCTTATGAAATGTAGCTTGATGTCTTAGCTACCGTATGCCTTTGGAATTTATGCATTTGGACCTGTATAGACTGAGTTAGACGAATTACAGCATTATGTGATTTGGGAACCTGCAATTACGGTTCTGGGTTGGTTTTCTGCATTTTTGACTTAGTTGTGCTGGGATTTGGACTGAGTGGCCTTCTACATTGTTGTATCCCTATCTCTTAGCTTCGAAACGGTGGGTTTTGTACCTTCATCCGACAATCGTAGCGCCTTTGGTGCCATTACCGCAAAAGGACGTCAAAACTGTTTTCTGGTTTTGAGCAATTGTGGTTAATTGCTATGTGATTGGGTTTGATTGTAGGTTGGAAAATAAAGGAATTAAGGGGAAATGCTGTCCGATTTTAATAGCGTTGGTTACCTTAAGTTTCAAGTGAAAGGCTTGGACTTGAATGATGGAATTGGCTATATTGAACAAGGATTATGAGCCGTGGAGGTGAGTGACCTTAAACTACTTGCAACGTTACTTTAAAATGTTTCTTGCATCGTTTCTTTGATTGCATATCCTGTGTGCCGGCATATAAGTTCTTGACATGTTTTGGCTCAAATGAGTACTTGGAATTCGTGTGCTAGACTCCGACGTTTCCTCCACCGTTTAATGTTCCTGTAGAGCACCAATGGGCTCAATGTTCAATGTTCAATGTTAATGTTCAATGTTAAATGATTGTTTGGAGCGTTGGACGTCTAAGTACCATGATTTCACTGGCTCATGAGAGAAGTGAAAGTGCATTGATTGTTGAAGCATGACATTATTGAAATGAACGATTGTGAAACTGATTTGATAACTGAATTTCTTGGTTACTCGCTGAGCTTCTAGCTCACCCCAAAATGTTTTATTCCCCTCCACAGGGCTCAAGGCGAAGGAAGGGCTTGTAGTGTTTATCATGGATTATCTCATGTATGGATTGATGGATTGAACTTGGATTTACTTTTGTGTAATCGTTCATATTGGGATTGTATTGAACGTTTAGAATTGATTGGATGTGTAATAGTCTAGCTTTGGACTTCCTCCTGTATAATAGTTGGTATCAAGGATCAGAGTGGCGCAGTGGAAGCGTGGACGCTTCGCTTTTGATATGTAAATGTTGGAATATTTGATTTATAATTGAGATTTTATTTGAGGACTGTAGTGAACGACTGAGTCCCGGCGAGAGCTGGGCAGGCGGCCCGCCGAACCCTCTGGTTCGCCTTAGGGGGAGGTGGGGCCGTCACATAGGTACCACTCCTGGAGTCACATCAATCTTAAAAGCTATATCTCTTTCCGGGGGTAAAGACTCTAATTCTTCAGGTAAGACAACCGGATACTCTTTCACTACAGGCATGTCCTCCAGTCTCACTTTATCACTAGGAGTATTGATAAGAAAAGCCAAATATCCCTGTGCTCCCTTAATTAACATTTTCCTAGCTCGGATCCTTGATATAAGTGCAGATGAGGCTAATCTACCCCTTACATCCAATTTCAGGGTTGCCTCTCCTGAAATGCACAATTCTACTATTTTTGTCTTATAGTTCAACTGAGCATTATAACGGGTTAAGCCGTCCATTCCTAGGATCACATCATACACCTTAATCGCTAAACCCATCAGATCGGCCAGTAATTTCTGTTCTCCAACCCATATCTCACAATTCTTATACACCAAATTAGCTAGTAAACTTTGATCCCCAGTAGGTGTTCTAACCTCTAAATCATAAGGTAACTTAATTGGTTTCAAATCTATTCCACTCATGAAATTAGGGTTTATAAAATAATGGGTTGCACCCGGATCAATTAAAATCTTAGCCAAACGGTGAAAAATAGGGATCGTACCTTCAACCACCTCAGTCGCATCAGGAATCTATTGATGATCCAGTACATAAACTCTAGCTGGTACTCTAGGTCGACTTCCTCCAGCGCTAGTCTGCTTAGAGGTTGACTTTTCTGGCCTTTGATTGCTACCTCCAATTTTTGGCGCCTTCGGACAACTTGCGAGTTGGTGTTCAGCACTACCATAGAACAAACACTTTCCCGACTTCCTCCAACAATCATTTTTCGAGTGGTTTGATTTGCCACAATAACAACAAGTAACTTGAGGTGTCACTGCCGAACCACTAAAAGGCACTCCTCTCGCTTGAATTGGCCCACTACGACCTCCTCTGGGTAAAGCTCCCCTTGAAGCTCCAGCAGTCCTTACTCCTCCCATTCCTCTTCCTATCTTGAAAGGTGGAGCACTCTTACTAGCCTGTCTGGAAGTATGACTAGAAAAGTTCCTTTTCTTATTGTGGAAATCCCTAACTTGTATTCTCGTACTCTCGACTCTTTGCGCTTTCTCTAGAGCCTCAGTAAACGTAGAGATTTGGTCCGTAGCCAAGCCCTCCTGGAAACCCTTGTACAAACTGTCTTATCCTTTTCCGCTCGTTGGTCACCAATTCGGGAGCGTACTTAAACAGTTTAGTAAACTTCCCTTCATACTCCGCTGCACTAAGAGTTCCTTGTTTCAACTTTATGAACTCGTCCTCCTGTTTCTCTTAGATCAGAGGTGGAAGGAACTTCTCGTTGAACACCCTCGTGAAATTCTCCCAAGTCCAAAGGGTTTGGGCTCTCTCCCACTTTCCCTTCATCATGTCCCACCAGGCACGTGCCACTCCCTCAAATTGAAAGGCAGCAAAATTCACTCGCCTATCTTCGGTATAGTCTAAGACGGCGAATATGTTGGTCATTCTCTCCAACCAATTCTCCGCTGCCTCGGGGTCGGGCTCTCCGGTAAATTTAGGCGGGTTAAATTTCAGGAACCTCTCCAAAACCCTATCTTCCCCTCTATCCTGGCCCCCAGGTTGGTTAAGTGGTCCTGGACCCTGTCTCTCGGCTAACCGCTCAAGGATATCGGTCATCCTATTAATGGCAGTAGCCACTTGATGACCCTTTCAAATTTTCTTGTCCCTGAGTCGGCCCAGTTGCCAATCCCTGATTATCTCCTTGAGGTTGGCCTTGCCTAGACCCTCGCCCACGACCTCGACCACTCCTTCGTCCGACCATAATTCTAATGGTGCCTAGTGTAAAAATAAAAGTGATTACGCAAGGAAATATTCAAAACAAGAGCCAATCGAGAACCATTGAAAATAACAATAATTTACATTCATTAACACTTCAAAGTTCATACAATTAGCAAGTCATGGGGGAATTACAAAAATATAGCACACAGGTGCCACAAAAGTATTTTTAGTCACATACGACTAAAGTAAAGTCAAGTGCCTCAAAAGTAGGCCACACAGTCAAACAAAAATACAATGGCCTTGGCACTAGCATCACCACAACTAATTCTAATTACATCAGTCAAAATGTCGATCACTCTAAGCCTAGTCCTCAGGGGCTATCAGGTGGAACATTCTCCTCAGGGTCCTCATCTGGATCCTCCTCCGGATCCTCCTCAACGCCCTTCTGAACTGGACTCTTTACAGTCTCTATCACCTCGTCAATCAGCATAGTGGCATCGGCCATGATCCCGGAAGCCCGATCACGGACCTCCTCACCTATCCTAGTAAGTCGAGCCCTAACTCTCTGAAACTCATCACGGGTGGCCTCAGCCCTAGCCACCTAGTCCACTAGTGTACCCTCCAACTCAGCAATCCTAGCGCTCTGACCATTCACCATAATACTCAGTTCCTCAACCTCCTGGAGCAAATCTCGGTTGGCATCCACTAATTGACGGCGCTCATCATCAAGAGCAAATACAAGGTGGTTCGGGTAAGCATGTGTCCTCCTACAGACACATTTGGGGAACCTAGTAGAGGGTGAGTAGCGTACACGAGTTCCTTCGCCCCGTGCGCTATAGTGAATGGATCTAAGAGACTCTACATGGCCATTACCATGGCCATCACCATCAGCAGCACGTCCTCCGTTCCCATTCTCAATCCTTGTAAAACAACCACAATTTCTAGATTAGAAACTTAAAGTTACGAATACACTCAAATATTAAGTCATCTCATCCCAAATCTTAAGGGTAAAGTCCCTAATACATCTCCCAATTTGGTCTCTAACCTAGTGCTCTGATACCAACTGTGACGCTTGTGACAGCCCCACTTTCCCCTAAGGCGAACCAAAGGGGTTAGCGGACTGCCTGCCCAGCTCTCGCCAGGACTACGGTACAGTTTACATCGTTCTATAACGTTCCGGAACTCACCAATCACGCAAACAAGTCAAAATCACAAAATAAAAAAAAGAAAATTTTTCGCCGAAGATGAATAGTGCAGGACACGTCAGAATCCGGCCGGATTAGCGGCCGGATTCTCGGCCGGATACAAGGCCGAGAGCAATCCAAAATTTTTCCAAAATCCTTCCCAATCCGGCCGGCAATCCGGCCAGTTTCTGGCCGGATTCCTGGCCGGATTCAGTCCAGTGTCTTTTCGTTCAAAATTTTCCTTTTGTCGTTTGAAAGCTAAATCGATTCAAAGTTCATCCAAACATTAACCAAGCATATATATACATTGAAATTCAACTTCTACAACCATAGTGTCATGCCAAAAACCATCTATCATGAATATACATACTCGGTTTGCCAATCAAAGAAAATGAACCCAATACACAATAGGGTTTCATTCGACAAGCTAAACAAATGCCATTTACACTAGCTCAACTTGGCAATTGACTATCCAAATCAGTCCCAAAAGTAATTATATCCCTGTAAGGAAAACAAATGGAACGGGATGAGCTAAAGCCCAGTGAGTTACTACCACGTAAGCAACTAAGAGCATATAGCATAACCTTTCATTTCAAGTACACAATTAAGGAATGAAACACATCGATAAAAGGATACGGACGGCTCTCAAGAGCCCATTTCCACTCTTCCATTCTTGATCCAACCTCATTGACCCTCCGTCAATGTTGAAGAGTAACCAACCGTAGACTCCTCTTCTCTCCCATTCCTTCCACCAAACATCCCCCTACCGGGCCCGCACTCCAAACACTTGCACTGTGGTATTACTCGAGTATACCGGAATCAAGAGTCTCTCATACTACAAGATTCCTTATAACTTTACCCACGGCTCATTAATTGTCACGACCAAACCCTTGTCGGCTCGATTCAATCAACTACCAATGGGGTTGAGCTCAATGATAACATTTGTAGTCGTTGGATACTTGTCCAATCGATACCAAGTCATGTATTTCATTCCATATATCAGTTCATATAACTTTCCAATAACTTTCCAATAACTTTTCAATAACATGTGAAACAATAAGTGAGAGTGATAAAGTACACTCTCACATCAATCCATTAACATACAACATCTCAAGTTCAAATATCAAAGCCATATAATAGCACATAAGTGAGTAGTACACTCACCAATCAATTAAGTGCTATTTCATGCACTTCCGTCAGGAGAATGTCGTGAGCTATCGTCACGCCCTAGAACATGTAAACAAATACCATAAAACTCGATAACGAGTCATAAAGTCAAACCAATTATCGCCCAATAGGGTTTCATGCATGGAAATTCAAGGGTTAAATACTTAACCTTTACTCAAGTCGAGAATATAGTTTTCTAAATCTCGAGTAAAAATTCGGGCAGCATGCCCTTTGTGTTTACCAAATTTTCCAGCCATAAGGCTTCATTATTTTTTCTTCAATCACAACCCAACAACACACATATAAGCATTTCATGTCAAGAGCCGTTCCATAGCTCACAATATCATAAAACAAGAAACCATACCGAGCCATAAACAACACCAATTCACAACCCCAATAGGGTTTTATAAACATATACAAGCATGAAAGCAAACCAGAAATTAAGAAAGGCTTTAATGTTGGCCTTGATAAGAAAACCGGTTTTGACGTCATAATGCGGTAATGGCACAACTCTCACTACAATAATCGGTTGGGGGTGTAAGACCCACCGTTTCGAAGCTATGAAACAGGGCTACAACAATGTAGAAGGCCTCTCAGTCCAAATCCTAGCACAACTAGGTCAAAAGTGCCAAATACCAAACCAGAATTACCAAAACAGATTTGCAAAACACACAAAACTGTAATACGTCAATCTCAGCCTACACAGGTCCAAATGCCGAAATTCCAAAGGCATAAGTTAGCTAAGACATCCAGCTACATTTCCTCAGAAGACACCAACTTCAAAATCCAAACCAATTCCAGTCAAAACAGGCAATTACTATCGCAGTTCGGACATTCTGTGCACCAAAAACAGCAACAGTAAAAACGGCATAACTCACTCTACACTAGTCCAATTGCCCTGAAATTTTGCAGGCACACTAAACTCATCAATACCTACAACTTGCATGTTTTGAGCAAAGTCCAATTCGGCCTCTAGCTATGACCTAAAATTTCGGACAGAATAGGGGTTCAAGAACCCTAACTTTTCACATTTCATTCCAAATCCAAAATTGATTGCATTTAACAACAATTCACACCTACTAGAGCCAAAGCCCCTTATTACCAAGCATCATACTAGTCCACAACTTCAAAATCATATGAAACCAGAAAATTCCTCATAAAATGGAAAACTTCACCAAATCAAGCCAAACCAAGAAATAAATCATATAATCCAACACTCAAGCCACTTCTAAGCATAATATAACCATCATTAGGTGTAGTAGGGTGTTCAAGCATCACTTACCAAGAAATTAAGAGAGATAGAGAGGTTGGCCACCTTAGAGCTTCAAAATAACTTCACTAATACACTTACAAGCACTAGAAGGAAAGATTTTATGGAGTGAAATCTAGTGTAGGCTTTTGTTCTTGCAAGATTGAGTGAAATGGAAGCTTGAGAGTTGAAGAAATTTCCTTTCTTCTTGAGCTTAGAGAGCCGGCCACCAAGGAGAGAAAAATGGTGAATTTTGTGAATTTTTGAGATATTTATTTAATTGGGTCAAAAGTCAAAAAAAATGTCAAAAGGTGAATAGTGTTTCTTATGTCAAATCCAATGGCTAGGTGACACTTGTCACCACCATAAATGCATTCTTATCTTTCTTTTCTCTCTCACATCAATCACTTCACACACACTACTTATCTCTTCACACCCGATAAATTTTTCCCAGTATCCGAAACTTAACCTTATTGGCCGAATTTTTCCGAACTTTTCGCACTAGTGGGTCCCACATCCAATATATATTCTTAATTTTCTAAAAATTCACCAATGCTAGAAAAATCATCTTAAAACTATAATTACTCATAAAATCCACTAAGAAAATAGTTCTAAGCCAGAAAATGCAGAAAACATGCAATTAAGGGGAAATAAACCCTAGGAAAATAATTAGGGTTTTACGGGTTCTCACACTCTCCCCCCCTTAAAAGAATTTCGTCCTCGAAATTTTCCTTCAAATTTAAAGTAACCAATGGCCTGTACCTTCTCCGTCTTCAGAGTCAGAAGAAACGAGGTTCTTCATTCCAGTCCCTTCTCCACTTGGCGGTGCAGGGTCGGTCTGGGTTGGTTGTTGAGTTCTTTTCTTTTTCCGCACTTTAATCGGGCAATATGCAATTCGATGCTCGATGCTCCCACAGCGCAGACATCTCCTCCCCTTTCTCCAACAATCATTCTCAGTGTGATTGGCCTTTCCGCAATAGTCACAAGTCAAGTGGACAGTCATCTTTTTGCTTTTCGGAGAAATCTCCCCCTGTCTGGTTTGGCTTTCATTGACAAATCTTTTATCTACTGCCCCCATTATCCATGGCGGCCCGAATAACTGGTTCACTTTCTGTACTTTAGAAGGTGTCATTGCTTCGCTAGGTTCCTTACTCACGCTACCCACTGCACCCCTTTTCCGTATTTGGGAAACTTTCACTTGCACCTTTGCATTCTTGATGCATTGAGCCTTTTCCAGGGCCTCCTCGGAAATCCCTTCATATTTCCTTTTTAGCTCTAAGTTTTTGTGCAGGAGCTCAATTTTCTCTGTATACTCGTGCTTCCAGCGCCCTTCCCAGTATGCGACTAGGTTCTTTTGGACTTCTATTTCGTCTCGAAGACCCCCGATTTCATTATACATCTCAACCCTACGTGCCATTTTACAGAGTTGCTGGTCCTCAGATGGTAGCCTGTCGGCAAAACAATGGGTCATAAGAAAGTCTTGATTACAAGTAGCACTCTTGGTCCATGTTCGGTTCAGGTGTTGTTTCCTCCCTTTCTTCTCTTTGACTCTTGGTCTCGTTTTGTGTCACTGCTATGACCATGTCCGCGGGTTTTTTTTTTTTTCCAAAAGGGTACTTCCATGCATGAATGCAATAAATTGACTAACATAACAAAATCTATCATACCAATAACATATCGCATATAACACGTTATATTAAAAGACGGATAAGCAGGTAAGCAAATATAGACTTAGTCATATACAGTCGAAAAGTCATCCCAGTACCAGCCCGTCTGGTCTCTCACGTCACTTACTATCCAAACTAGATGTCCATTGATCTCTTGTGCTCATTTTAGTCAGACAAAGCCTGTTCACGTGTCCAAAATACAAGGCTTGTTTCCAAAACACAGGGTTCAAATACCTAGTAGCTTGCATCACCTCAATTCTGGGGTACTCGGGCACGAGAATCCGAAATAAGATAGTTCACATCTCGAGCTGGCCAGTCCCAAGAGTAAACCATCTACAAATCAAAATTCCTGTCCGACATACTTATCTAGGGTCCTTAAATACCATGAGAAAGATTAAATACCTATAACACTTCAAGGTTCATAACTTATGCTCAAACGAGCACTTAAACATATTCATGAAATTAGGACCACAACACCACTTGGCCCAGTCTCACTTCGCGCAGAGACCACGCGACGTGGCTCTGATACCACCTGTGACAGCCCCACTTTCCCCTAAGGCGAACCAAAGGGGTTAGCGGACTGCCTGCCCAGCTCTCGCCAGGACTACGGTACAGTTTACATCGTTCTATAACGTTCCGGAACTCACCAATCACGCAAACAAGTCAAAATCACAAAATAAAAAAAAAGAAAATTTTTCGCCGAAGATGAATAGTGCAGGACACGTCAGAATCCGGCCGGATTAGCGGCCGGATTCTCGGCCGGATACAAGGCCGAGAGCAATCCAAAATTTTTCCAAAATCCTTCCCAATCCGGCCGGCAATCCGGCCAGTTTCTGGCCGGATTCCTGGCCGGATTCAGTCCAGTGTCTTTTCGTTCAAAATTTTCCTTTTGTCGTTTGAAAGCTAAATCGATTCAAAGTTCATCCAAACATTAACCAAGCATATATATACATTGAAATTCAACTTCTACAACCATAGTGTCATGCCAAAAACCATCTATCATGAATATACATACTCGGTTTGCCAATCAAAGAAATTGAACCCAATACACAATAGGGTTTCATTCGACAAGCTAAACAAATGCCATTTACACTAGCTCAACTTGGCAATTGACTATCCAAATCAGTCCCAAAAGTAATTATATCCCTGTAAGGAAAACAAATGGAACGGGATGAGCTAAAGCCCAGTGAGTTACTACCACGTAAGCAACTAAGAGCATATAGCATAACCTTTCATTTCAAGTACACAATTAAGGAATGAAACACATCGATAAAAGGATACGGACGGCTCTCAAGAGCCCATTTCCACTCTTCCATTCTTGATCCAACCTCATTGACCCTCCGTCAATGTTGAAGAGTAACCAACCGTAGACTCCTCTTCTCTCCCATTCCTTCCACCAAACATCCCCCTACCGGGCCCGCACTCCAAACACTTGCACTGTGGTATTACTCGAGTATACCGGAATCAAGAGTCTCTCATACTACAAGATTCCTTATAACTTTACCCAAGGCTCATTAATTGTCACGACCAAACCCTTGTCGGCTCGATTCAATCAACTACCAATGGGGTTGAGCTCAATGATAACATTTGTAGTCGTTGGATACTTGTCCAATCGATACCAAGTCATGTATTTCATTCCATATATCAGTTCATATAACTTTCCAATAACTTTCCAATAACTTTTCAATAACATGTGAAACAATAAGTGAGAGTGATAAAGTACACTCTCACATCAATCCATTAACATACAACATCTCAAGTTCAAATATCAAAGCCATATAATAGCACATAAGTGAGTAGTACACTCACCAATCAATTAAGTGCTATTTCATGCACTTCTGTCAGGAGAATGTCGTGAGCTATCGTCACGCCCTAGAACATGTAAACAAATACCATAAAACTCGATAACGAGTCATAAAGTCAAACCAATTATCGCCCAATAGGGTTTCATGCATGGAAATTAAAGGGTTAAATACTTAACCTTTACTCAAGTCGAGAATATAGTTTTCTAAATCTCGAGTAAAAAATTCGGGCAGCATGCCCTTTGTGTTTACCAAATTTTCCAGCCATAAGGCTTCATTATTTTTCTTCAATCACAACCCAACAACACACATATAAGCATTTCATGTCAAGAGCCGTTCCATAGGCTCACAATATCATAAAACAAGAAACCATACCGAGCCATAAACAACACCAATTCACAACCCCAATAGGGTTTTATAAACATATACAAGCATGAAAGCAAACCAGAAATTAAGAAAGGCTTTAATGTTGGCCTTGATAAGAAAACCGGTTTTGACGTCATAATGCGGTAATGGCACAACTCTCACTACAATAATCGGTTGGGGGTGTAAGACCCACCGTTTCGAAGCTATGGGACAGGGCTACAACAATGTAGAAGGTCACTCAATCCAGTTCCTGACCCAACTAGGTCAAAAATGCCAAACACTAAACCAGAATCACCAAAACAGGTTTGCAAAACACAGAAAACTGTAATCGGTATATCTCCGTCCATACAAGTCCAAATGCCGAAATTCCAAAGGAATAAGTTATTTAAGACATCCAGCTACATTTCATCAGAAGACACCAACTCCAAAATCCAAACCAATTCCAGTCAAAACAGGCAATTACTATCGCAGTTCGGACATTCTGTGCACCAAAAACAGCAACAGAAAAAACGGCATAACTCACTCTACACTAGTCCAATTGCCCTGAAATTTTGCAGGCACACTAAACTCATCAATACCTACAACTTTCATGTTTTGAGCAAAGTCCAATTCGGCCTCTAGCTATGACCTAAAATTTCGGACAGAATAGGGGTTCAAGAACCCTAACTTTTCACATTTCATTCCAAATCCAAAATTGATTGCATTTAACAACAATTCACACCTACTAGAGCCAAAGCCCCTTATTACCAAGCATCATACTAGTCCACAACTTCAAAATCATATGAAACCAGAAAATTCCTCATAAAATGGAAAACTTCACCAAATCAAGCCAAACCAAGAAATAAATCATATAATCCAACACTCAAGCCACTTCTAAGCATAATATAACCATCATTAGGTGTAGTAGGGTGTTCAAGCATCACTTACCAAGAAATTAAGAGAGATAGAGAGGTTGGCCACCTTAGAGCTTCAAAATAACTTCACTAATACACTTACAAGCACTAGAAGGAAAGATTTTATGGAGTGAAATCTAGTGTAGGCTTTTGTTCTTGCAAGATTGAGTGAAATGGAAGCTTGAGAGTTGAAGAAATTTCCTTTCTTCTTGAGCTCAGAGAGCCGGCCACCAAGGAGAGAAAAATGGTGAATTTTGTGAATTTTTGAGATATTTATTTAATTGGGTCAAAAGTCAAAAAAAATGTCAAAAGGTGAATAGTGTTTCTTATGTCAAATCCAATGGCTAGGTGACACTTGTCACCACCATAAATGCATTCTTATCTTTCTTTTCTCTCTCACATCAATCACTTCACACACACTACTTATCTCTTCACACCCGATAAATTTTTCACAGTATCCGAAACTTAACCTTATTGGCCGAATTTTTCCGAACTTTTCGCACTAGTGGGTCCCACATCCAATATATATTCTTAATTTTCTAAAAATTCACCAATGCTAGAAAAATCATCTTAAAACTATAATTACTCATAAAATCCACTAAGAAAATAGTTCTAAGCCAGAAAATGCAGAAAACATGCAATTAAGGGGAAATAAACCCTAGGAAAATAATTAGGGTTTTACGGGTTCTCACAGTTACCGATCGACTCGAGCCAGAAGCGGATTCGATCGGGCGATATGGTGACCCTGGGTGAATTTGGTATACTCGAGTATTACCTAGAATTCTGGTGGAGCCTGGCCAACGTCCAGGAAGGGGGTGAACGAAATGAATGAACGAACGAGGGTTTTATTTGCAAAAATACATTTTCAAATGATTGGAGGAATAAGGAGAAACGACAGGAGAACGAATGAACGAACGAATGAATGGCTCCCTATGAGCCCGTATCCTTTTAATGAATGTGTTTATCGCTTTATATTGTACATGTATCTTGAATTATTGGTGATATGTAGTGAATGCATTGGATTTATTGTTTGCCTATGTGTTCGGAACCTCACTGAGCTTTTAGCTCACCCCTTTAGTTTTGTTTTCCTTAACAGGGGGATGCGAGCAGGGACGAGAGCCCAGTGTACTCGAGCTGTCACGACCCCACCTCCCCCTAAGGCGAACCAGAGGGTTCGGCGGGCCGCCTGCCCAGCTCTCGCCGGGACTCAGTCGTTCACTACAATCCTCAAATGAATTACAAGAATAAACCTCAAATATACATCACAGTCTCCAATAATTACATGTCACAAATGCAGCGGAAACTAATTCCCCAAACTATACATAAAATGATTCCACATCCAAACGGTACAAAATATAACAATTCCAACTAAGCCATCCAATCACGTGAATAAGCACAACAAGTCCTTCCTTCGCTTGAGCCCTGTGGAGGGGAAATAAAATATTTTTGGGGTAAGCTAGAAGCTCAGCGAGTAACCAGTAAAATCATTAAACAAATATATTTCACAATGTTGCATTTCGATCATTTCGATGATGTCATGATTCAGAGATCAAATGTACGTTTAGTGCTCTCGTGAGCCGGTGAAATCACAGCACTTGAACACCCAATGCTCAAATAGATCATTTAACATTAACATTGACACTAGGAGGGAGCCCCTTTTTGAGCTCCGGAGCCATTTGCTCCATCATGTCACGAACTCACGAAAATGGTGGAGACGTTGGTGTCCAGCACAAGACTTTCCCAGAACTCATTGAAGCCAAATCATGTCATGAATTCACATGCAAGCACGCATGAGATGCAATCGAGTACATAATGCAAGAAACATTTCACAAGTACTTTGGAAATAGTTTAGGGTCACTCACCTCCACGGCTCAGAAATCATCCAGCATATAACATTGCCTTGCGCAAATCCAAGTCTTAGATCACAAACTCAATGCAAACAAATCCCTTCAAAGTTCGGACAGCACTTCCTCTGAATTTGTTAACTTTTCCAGCCATCATGGCTTCATTATTTCCTCATTCCAACCCAAAGGTACACACACAACAACAAGTTCATCCAATAGCCATTCAGCAAGCTCCAAGTAGTACTAGTACAAGTCAAGCTAGGGAAAAGTCCGGAAATGAAAGTTAAGCTTAAAACCAGAAAAACAGTTTTGACGTCATTTTGCGGTAATGGTATCAAAGGCGCTACGATTGTCGGATGGAGGTCCAAGACCCACCGTTTCGAAGCTAAGAACCATGGCTACAACAATGTAGAAGGTCACTCAGTCCAAATCCCAGTACAACTAAGTCAAATATGCCAAATAACAAACCAGAACCGTAATTGCAGGTTTACAAATCACACTATGCTGTAATTAGTCCAACTCCGTCTATACAGGTCCAAATGCAGAAATTCCAAAGGCATACGGTAGCTAAGACACCAAGCTACATTTCATCAGAAGACCTCAACAACCAAATCAAAAACAATTCCAGTCAAAACAACCCATTTCAGACGCAGTTCTTACATCCTGATGAATCCAGAACAGCAACAGTAAATTCGGCTTATCTCATTCTACACTACTCCAATTGCCCTGAAATTTTGTAGGCACCTTTAAAATGTCATTCCATACAACTTTCATGTTTTGAGCTAAGGCCAATTCGGCCTCTATATAGGACCTAAAATTTCGGACAGAATGTTCATCACAAAACCCTTACTTTTCAATTTTTGGTCCAAAACAGAAATTGGTTGCAATTCATCACTTTTCCACCTTCTTGCTTCCTCAACTATCATTTCCAATCATCATTCATAACCACATAATAACAATCATATGAGAACAGAAAAATCCTAATTAAACATAAAACTTCACTAATTTCAACCAAAATCATGAAATCATCCATAAAATCACTTATTCAACCACCACCAATCACTAATTGAACATTATCAAGATCAAAGGAAAGCTTCCTTAGTCACTTACCATGCAAACCCAAGGAAAGACCCAACTTAGCACCTTTGCTTCTCAAACCACTTCACCACACACCTTAATACCACCAAGAGAAAGGTTTTTATGGAGCAAATCACGGTTTTAACGGTTGGTTTGTGAGATTGGGCAAGAAATGAGAGGTTTTCGGCCAAGCTTGCAGAAATTTAGGTGCTTTTTGGGTCAAAATTGAGTATTAGTAAAGGTAAGAAATAATGGTCAAAGTCAAGGTTGAATAGGAAGGTGACACTTGTCACCCTTTAGGTTTAAAACTTATCTTTTTGTCTCTCCAAATACAAATATCTTAACACTTTGTAAAATAATATCACTTAATACAAAAATTCCAACAAGTTGTCAAAAAATATAATGCATTTATTGCACTTGCGGGTCCACGTTCAAAATACGCTTTTAATTTCTCAAAAACTAACCGATACTAGAAAAATCATTTTAAAACTATCTTTGCTCATAAAATTTATCTGGGGAATTTTTCTAATAAAGAAAATATAGAAAAGGCGGGCGTTAAAAAAATAAACCCTAGAAAATTAGAAAATTTCCGGGTTCTCAAACTCATTTTTTTTTCGGGGCGTCACACGAGCCTAGTCTAGTTTTTTTGGTTTGTAATGGTTCTCGCCCTAGTGCTTGGCACGGGCTGGATGTATGATGAATTGAGAACCTTTATATATTCGATATTTGTACTCCCTTTTGAGATAGAAATGTATATAAGTTTCACTTTAAGTTTTGGATTGTTATTTCGTTTGATCTTGTGGTTTTATTTCGGATTTGATTGAGGTTCGACTGAGTCCCAGCGAGAGTTGGGCAGGCGGTCCGCTGAACCCTTTGGTTCACCTTAGGGTGAGGTGGGGCTGTCACACACACACACATATATATATAAGCAGCTTATATCTAACTCAAGAGAGTCGAGATATTTGAGATATTTCAACAAAAGCTTTTCCCAAGCAATATATATACACCTTACTTGGAAACATCGTAGTAATAATATACTTTAAACAGCTTGCAATAGTGCTGGCTTTCGCTGCCCATGCACCTAGCTAGTTAAAGTTAATCATTACACGAGTTGACACCTAAAGATAACCTTTTTTTTTTTGGGTAAGATGAAGATTTCAAGTTCAAAAGCAGGTCATTTTTTTAAATCTAATTGTTAACTATCTTTGGAAGTCACTACTTACTAAATACCACAATTTGTGCTAGTGCTTCCTATAGCACGTGATGATTCTTCGTGCAACGTAGTGGTGTTTTCTTGTTCACAATCTCCAACTGTATGCATACACTAAAGAAATAGCAGCAGTGTATCTTAGGATTTGACATTTTATCAAAACAAGGAAAAATAGGGAGGACTTGACATTTTATCGAATAGGTTATGGGCAGTAAGTACATAACAAAATAGTCACATGAATCAAGTAAACAACCGAGAGGAATAAAGCTGAACAACTAGTGTATTCAAATCATAAACTGTTATTACATCCATTTCAATCTCAAACAGATGGGACTTATCTCAAATGTAATGAATTTAGGGCAAACTTTGAAACTTAACCCTCATAATTCAACACAATACAGTACACAGCTTCAAGAATAGCTAATAATGTCCAATAAAATCTCAGAAAAAAAAGAGAACAACATGAAGAATGGACAGCTTCTTTACAGCGACATTTAGCAAAAACATTATCTAATTGCTAAAAAAATAAAAAAAAATTTCATGCAATTACATACCTTAAATGGGAAAGCAAGGAAAGTTTGTTTGCAGGAAGATTCAGCAGAAAAAAACTCCAAGTGTTTTAGCTGAGAGATAATTTGCCGAGGACAGTTTGTTGAGGGAAGAGTGTTTCTTGTGAGAGAGATGAGATGAAGTAAAATTTGACTAAGTCTTTTGGCCGGCAATTTGAAAGTTTTGAGTATTTCATGGCAAATGAATCTTCCGCCAAAACAAGCCGATGTCATTTAGTGTCTTTCTTTTTTTTTATTTGGGTGTATCTCACATTTTCTCAAGTGTCATGATAGGTAGTCTAATAGCACATTATTATTCTTATATCAGATAAAATAAAAAAAATAGAGTATATATTATTGAGTTGATAACAAGTGTCATGATAGAAGTGCTATAATGACACAAACCATCAAGTGTCCTTATAGGCATGTCAAGAAAGGCCATTTTTGTTATAGTAAGATTAGTTCAAATAAAAAAGTAGCATATGAGAAGATATTAAATGTTGTTAACAATGATATGCCATCAACATTATTCATAGATGGCCCAAGAGGAATGATGAAATCATTATTACACAAAGCTCTTTTTGTAGCAATAAGATCAAAAGGAACATTTGTGACAGCCCCACCTTCCCCTAAGGCGAACCAAAGGGGTTAGCGGACTGCCTACCCAGCTCTCGCCAGGACTAACGGTTCAGTTTAGAGCGATCTAATACGTTCCGGAACATACAAACACGCGTAAACAATTCAAAATGTCAAAATTAAAAAAAAATGAAACCGGAGTCGGCCATGAATAGTAACCGACACGTCAAAACCCAACCAAACATCAAACAAATATTTACATGTTGAAATTAAGCATATACAATCCAAAGTGGCATACAAAAGTTATTCAAAAGTTGATACATGTACGGTTTGCCAAATCAAAAGAGAAACAGACCCAAAAGTACATTTAGGGTTTCAATCAAGGAGCTATACAAAAGATATGTCCACCTAGCTCAATTCGGCAACCAATTATCAAATCCAGTCCAAAAGTATTTATTTTCCTGTAAGGAAAACAAAAGGAATAGAGTGAGCTTACGCCCAGTGAGATAATACCACTCAAGCAACCAAGTTCATATAAGCATCAAACTTTTCATTCCAATACATCAAAAGTAAGCAAAGGCACACATCAATAGTGGTGATAAAAGGATACGGGCGGCTCTCAATAGCCCTTTTCCTCGTTTGCATTCTTGATCGAACCTCATTGACCCTCCGTCAATGTTTAAGAGTAACTAACCATATGCTCCACTTTACTTCCATTCCTTCCACCCAACATACCTCTACCGGGCCCGAACTCCAAACAGTAGAAATTTGGTAATACTCAAGTATACCGGAATCAAGAGTCTCACTACTACAAGATTCCATATAACAGTCCCCATGGCTCGTCAATTTTCACGACCAAGCCCTCGCCGGCTCGATCCAATCGACTACCAATGGGGTTGAGCTCAGTCGTATCAGTAATGGTCGTTGGATACTCGTCCAAGCGACACCAAATTCATGAACCAATTCAGTATTTCATGTATCATTCAATCATTACAGTAAAACAGTAGACAGTCATATGAGATACCAAATGGGTGAGGGCGATCAAGTACACCCTCACTCAATTAAGTTCAACGGAGCAAATAAGCCTTCAAGGCATCAAGTTCACATATACCAAAGCCACATTGTAAACAACAAGTGAGTGGTACACTCACCAATCAAGCAAATAATATTTCATGCACTTCCGCCTAAGAGCGTCTTGGACCACCGTCACGTCCTAAAACATTCAAATAAGCACAATAAGACTCGATTACCGGTCATAAACCAAGTCCAAATACCACCAAAATAGGGCTCCATAAGAATACATAAGCACTAGAGTAAACGAGGAAAATCCGGAAATGGAATTAAGCTCTACCCCAAAAAAATAGTTTTTGACATTATTTTGTTGTTTTAGTACCATTGGCACTAAGATTATCGGATAGAGGTGCAAGATACACCGTTTCGAAGCTAAAAGATAGGGCTACAATGTTGAAGAAGGATACTCTGCCCAGTTTCGAGTGTAACTAGGTCAAAAATGCAAGATACTAAACCAGAACCGCAAAAACAGGTTCACAAACCACATTCTGGTTCAAACATCATAAGTCAGGCTACCTAAGTCCAAATCAAGTGATTCCAAAGCCATCCGAAAGCTAAGATACAAGGCTACAATTCATCAGAAGTCACCAACAACCAAATCAGAAGCATTCCCAACCAAATTACCCAATTACAGACGCAATTATCAAATTCGGGTAGAACCAGGGCAGCAGGGGTATTTCAGTCTTTTCACAAGCTACGTTGCTCCGATTGACCTGAAATTTGTCAGGCATCTCTAAAATATCATTCCCTACAACTTTCATGTTTTAACCCAAGGCCAATTCAGCCTCTAACTATGAGCTACAGTGCCGGGCAGAATGTAAGAACATGAAACCCTAACTTTCCAAATTTCTTCCAAAACAGAAATTTCCTGCAATTAACCACTTTTTCCACCTTCTAGCTTCCTTAAATATCATTTCCAATCATCATACATGACCCCATAATAATAATCATATGAAAACAGAAAAATCACCAATAATTATAAAACTTCACCAATTCAACCAAAATCAAGATATAATCCATAAAATTACATCTTAAACTACCACAAATCATGAATTAAACATCATTAGATGGAGGAGAGGGGTCCTTCACTACTCACCTTAGTAATACAAGAGAGAGAGCAACTAATCACCTTAGCCTTCCAAACAACTCTACTAAACACCTCACAATCACTAAGTAAAGGGGTTTTATGGAACAAATGCAAGATCAAATGGTTGATTGGTTGAATTTGAGCAAGATGGAAGCAAGTATTTGAAGAGCTTTTCCCTTTCTTTTTTCTTGAAGTGTCCGGCCAAGAAGAGGAAGAAAAATGGTGAATTTTTGGTAATTTTTTGATTTATTTGGTCAAATGGTAAAAGGTGAATAGTGGTCATCAAGTACAACCAATCTCTAAGTGACACTTGTCACTTCATTAAATGCATAGCTATCACTTTGTTTCCTCTCACACCAATCCAAATAGCAACCTCTAATTATCTCTTAGCACCCGATAATTTAAACCCAGTGTCCAAAACTTAATCTAGTTGGCCGAATTTTTCCGAACTTTCCGCACTGGCGGGTCCCACGTCCGGTATACGCTCTTAATTTCTCAAAACCTAACCGATACTAGAAAAATCATCTAAAAACTATATTTACTCATAAAAATTATCGGGAAAAGTTTCCTAATAAAGAAAATGCAGAAAACATGCCATTAACGAGAAAAACCCTAGAAAATGAGAAAATTACGGGTTCTCACATGTTTCGCGTGATCTCTGCGCAGGGTGAGCTTGGGCCAAGTGGTGTTATGGTCCCAATTATGTGAATAAGAATAAAGGACTAAGTGCTCTTGTTGAGCGTAAGTTGTGAATCATGAAAGTTGTAGGTATAAAACCTTTATCTTGATACTTGAGGAAGATAGATATGTACGTTAGATAGGAATCTTAAACTTGGTTGATTTTCCCTTGGGAGCGTACGGCCTAAGACGTGAATTCTCCTAGTTTCAGATTCTTGTATCTGAGTACCAAAAGTGGAGAGCACTAGAATAATAGTCGATATCTTGACTGCACTTGAGATAAATTTGGATGGCAAATGTCAAGGCATGAAAGATTCTAGTATTGAACTTGAGATTGAACTGATTAAGCAGAGTGGATCAATGAGTGTCGTCTTGGACTAGTCTTGTGCATGTCGAGCTAGGGTTTCTATACATGATGGCTAGTTTTGCGGTCGTCATGAATGTTTAAGGTGCTTGTATTGCAGCTTGTATCATTTCTCCAGTACTTGTGTATCTTTGTTTCGTGTTTCCTTGATTTTGTTGCGATTTGATCACAGTTACATATCTATTTCTTTTAATTCTTACTTGACTACCATTTTCTATTTCCTACCCTTCTATGATACCCCATACGAACTTGGCTTTGATTCCTATTTTTTTCTCCAAGTTTTGGATTATATATGGGATTTTGGGGACAAAAGCGTGAGTTCTATACTTGTATGCAAATTTTGCCAGAATGAGGATGAACGTCTTGATGAATGATGGTACAGGGCACTAGTGAGAGTAAGAGGTTGTGGTTTCTTGTTGAACAACTTTGTAAGTGAATAATGGAGAGTGAGTTAGGGTGTGGAGCTTTTGTTTTAAGGAATATGATTCTGTATTCTATTATGTGTATAAGCGATGATAGTGATCTTTCTGGGAAGGCACAAGAACTCATCTATCTCAGGTAGAGAATAGTTAAGATTCATGTTTCTTGGGTAACCTGTAAGAAAAAGAACGGAAGAGTAATATGGCTAAAGTTTCCAATTGTGATTAGTTATTCATTCTGATCCTTTGATTTGCCTGGCAGGCCATCATTTAATTTAAGTAAATCGGTGAGATGACAAATATGGGAGATATGCATAAGGAAATAGATATCTTTTGAATGGAAGTAGAATTTCAAAAGAAATTGCTGACTTCTGGAAAGGAGGATGGAAACAAGAATATGCGGAGAAAATTGAGCTGCTACACAAGAACGTGGAACTGGAAAAGAAATACAAAGGGATCCCAGAAGAGGTGCGGAATAAGTTTGCATTGGTGCATTTGTCTAGTCAAGTAGCATCTCAAGACCTTCAAAATAAAGTATAATGGTTAGGATAAAGTAGGATTATGTGTCTCATTTCCCTCCCTTTGATCCATTTTTGATAGGTGTTAAAGAATAGAATTTGGATGATGAGTTGTCCTCGTACTATCCAAAACTTGGAGAGAAAAAAAAGAAGAAAAAATCCATACAAAAAATCAACCCAAAATTTCCAACTATTCTGTATTATTACTGGTTCGTTGCATGAAGAAGAAGAAATTGCGCGTGTGCAGTGAAACCAAAAATTTTTTTTTCACAAACCTACAAAATAAAAGTTAAAATAATCATTCAAACAATTTAAGTGAAAAATAGCACACTTGAAATTAAAAAAAAAAATTTGGTGTCTACGGCTTCAATAGAAGAACAGATGACGGATTCTCTTTCAATCTCAAATCGACGATAAGGAATAATTTCATTGTTACTTTTCCATAATTGAGATCCTGAATTTCCAACTATTCTGTGTTATTGCTGGTTCGTTGCATGAAGAAGAAGAAATTGCGCGTGTGCAGTGAAACCAAATTTTTTTTTTCACAAACCTACAAAATAAAAGTTAAAATAATCATTCAAACAATTTAAGTGAAAAATAGCACACTTGAAATTAAAAAAAAAAAATTTGGTGTCTACGGCTTCAATAGAAGAACAGATGACGGATTCTCTTTCAATCTCAAATCGACGATAAGGAATAATTTCATTGTTACTTTTCCATAATTGAGAATCCTGATGATCTTTTAGTGGTGCACTCCCGCTAGTCAAAGATTCACTTCCACTATTCTTAACATCTATTGGTACTTTATCATGCTCAGTTAATGTTGATATATCTTGGTAGGATTCCTATGATTCATACTATTCTAGATTCCTTTTCAATTCAACAATACTTGAATAATCATCCTTTAGAAAATTTACATCACGAGACTTTATTTCCTTCTTTCGTCCATCAGCGTGTTTACCATACATTATATGGCCATTTGACTATTCAAAATATCTTATAAAAATAGTCTTAGTAGCCTTCGGACCCAATTTCTCATGCTTATGGGAAAAGTTGTGAACGTACCCTGTATAATCCCATGATCATAAATCCATCAAATGAGGTTTCCTACCATTCCGAAGTTCACAGGGCATAGAAGGATAGAAGGAATAAACTTGCAGTACTCTATTGAGCACATAAGCAGCAATGAAAAGTGCATCTCCCTAATAGCTTATTGGGAGATTGGCCTGTGCAGTCATAGACATTTTGGTAATAGGTTTGGCATCCGTCGCTTGCCACTTGAGGATCTCCAGCAACTATGGATGAAATGGGCCACGTCGCTACCGCGCCTCCCCACACACCATATCAGGTGTCTCCTTCCAATCTTGATATCTTGGTTCATCTGGCAGGGACGAAATAAGGCCAGGTTCGAAGAACAAGCCTTCTCGGCCCAGAGGGTTATACGAGAGGTGGTGAACTTCATACAGGACATAGGAAGGGCAAAGAAATTGGAGAAGGCACAGTTCTATGGCGATTTAGATTGTGAGTGGGCAAGCTTGGCTTGGACGGGGACCCGTAAACGGCAGGCGGTGGCTGTTACATGGACTAAACATCTGGCCCAGCGATACAAATTAAACACAGATGCTAGCATGGTTAATGGAAGGGCCAGTGGAGGAGGGGTGCTTCGAGATTCTAATGGCAGACTTGTGTTTGCTTTATATAAGGAATTTGGGGAGAGGGGGGTCTTGCAAGCCGAGGCACTACCAGTTTTGCAAGGGTTACGAGTGTGCACAGAACGGGGTTTCGGGAGGTTTTAGTGGAGGTGGTGTGACGGCCCCACCTCCACCTAAGGCGAACCAGAGGGTTCGGCGGGCCGCCTGCCCGGCTCTCGCCGGGACTCAGTCGTTCACTACGGTCCTCAAATGAATTGCAATATAAATCTCAAATATACATCACATGGTCCACAAATATACATCCAAGTCTCCAATAATTACATGTCACAATTGCAGCGGAAACAATTCCCAACTATACATAAAATGATTCCAAATCCAAATTGTACAACATAAAGGCCATCCATTCACGTGAACAAGCACAACAAGTCCTGCCTTCGCCTTGAGCCCTGTGGAGGGGAATAAAATATTTTTGGGGTGAGCTAGAAGCTCAGCGAGTAACCAGAAAATCAGTAATCAAATCGGTTTAACAATATTTCTTTTCAGTGATGTCATAAATCACATGATAAGTCCAGAAATGATTACAGCATTTACAAAACATTAAATATGGAGTATCAATAATTCAAGAAACATGTACAATGGAAAGCGATAGTAACATTCATGAAAAGGATACGTTCATTTTTTATAAATAATCCCTCGTTCATCTTTTTATTCGTTCATCTTTTTTTTTTTCCGGACATTGGCCGGTCTCCACCCATCCGGACGTAGCCGGACTCCACCCATCCGGACGTAGCCGGACTACAAGGTAATACTCGAGTATACCAAATTCACCCAGGGTCACCATATCGCCCGACCGAGTCCGCTTCTGGCTCGAGTCGATCGGTAACGAAGGGCAGTGGCCAGTTCAGCCAAACGGCTTACATTCATGCGCAACTAGCATTTAATCATTAATCATTGAAAATTTCATATTTATTTAGGTTGAGTGCGATAAAATACACACTCGCCTAGAAAACTCGTTTTAACAATCATTGAAAGCACTTAACACATTATCAATCAATAATAACAAGCCAATAAATCAAGGAATACAACCAACAAGGAACACTCATATGCAAGCACGCATGATATGCAAGAAAACAGTTCAAAAGTAACTTTGGAAACAGTTTAAAGGTAAATAATGTAAGAAAACGGTTCGAAAGTAACTTTGGAAACAATTCAAAAGTAAATAATGCAGGAAACGATTCATAAATAACTTTAGAAATAGTTTGAGGTCACTCACCTCCATGGCTCAGAAATCATCCATCATATAACATTGCCTTGTGCAAATCCAAGTCTTAGATCACAAACTCAATGCAATCAAGTCCTTTCAAAGTTCGGACAGCACTTCCCCTGAATTTGCTTACTTTTCCAGCCATCATGGCTTCATTATATCCTCAGCCAGTCCCAAAGGTACACACACAACAACAAGTTCATCCAATAGTCATTCAGCAAGCTCCAAGTAGTACTAGTACAAGTCAAGCTAGGGAAAAGTCCGGAAATGAAAGTTTAGCTCAAAATCAGAAAAACAGTTTTGACGTCATTTTGCGGTAATGGCACCAAAGGTACTACGATCATCGGATGAAGGTGAAAGACCCACCGTTTTGAAGATAAGAGATAGGGGTACAATATTACAGAAGGTCACTCAACCCAGTTTCGAGTGTAACCAGGTCAAAAATGCAAGAAACTATACCAGAATCACAAAAATAGATTCACAGAACGCATTCCAGAGGAAACATCATAAATCAGGCTCTCCAAGTCCAAATCCAGAAATTCCAAAACCAGATAAAAGCTAAGAAACAGGGCTACATTTAATCAGAAGACCTCAACAACCAATTCGGAAGCAATTCCAGCCAAAACAACCAATTACAGTCGCAAATCCCAATTTCGGGTAAACCAGAACAGCAATAGTAATTTCGACTTTTCTCACTCTACGCTACTCCGATTGACCTGAAATTTTGTAGGCACCTTTAAAATGTCATTCCCTACAACTTTCATGTTTTAAGAAAAGGCCAATTCGGCCTCTATATAGGACCTAAAATTTCGGACAGAATGAAGAACCAAGAACCCTAATTTTCCAGATTTCTTCCAAAACAGAATTTACTTGCAATCTTCCACTTTTTCCACCTTCTAGAATCATTAAACATCATTTCCAATCATCATACATAACCACATAATCATACTCATATTAAAACAGAAAAATCCCCAAAAATAATAAAAGTTCATCCATCCAACCACAACTCAAAATATAATCCATCAAACCATCTCTTTAGCCATCACAAGTCTCTAATTTAGCATAATCAAGAACAAAGAAAGGATGGCTAGACATGATACCTTCAAATATCAAGAAAGGTGATGACTTAGGGATTTTTCTTCCAAAACAACTCCACCAAGAGCTTCAATCTTCCTTAGCTAGCAAGTTTTATGGGGTGATTTGCAATTTAATCGGTTGGAACTCAAGATTTGGACAAGAAATTGAAGTGCAAGATGATGGATTTTCTCTCTCTTTTTCTCTCAAAATTTCGTCCAAGACAAGCTAAAATGGAGAGAAATTGGGTCCAAATTGGTTTTAGTAAAGTTAGAAAAGTCTTGGTCAAAAGTCAAGGTCCAATGGTTTTGTGACAAATGGTCCTTTAGGGTTTTAATCTTATCTTTTTGTCTCTCCAATACAAATATCTTAACACATTGTAAAATAATATCACTTAATACAAAATTCCAACAAGTTGTCAAAAATATAATGCATTTACCGCACTTGCGGGTCCCGAGTCCAAAATACGCTTTTAATTTCTCAAAAACTAACCGATACTAGAAAAATCATTTTAAAACTATCTTTACTCATAACTTTATCTGGGGAATTTTTCTAATCAAGAAAATGTAGAAAAGGCGGGCGTTTAAAAAATTAAACCCTAGAAAATTAGAAAATTTCCGGGTTCTCAAACTCATTTTTTTTCGGGGCGTCACAAACTCCCCTCCTTAAAAGAATGTCGTCCTCGACATTCCCTCTTGTACCAATCAAGTCAAGACATCCCGCAAAAATCTCTCAAGAGTCAAATCAAACCCACAGTCCGGCATCCTAAACTTCAAGCCTAGGATACACTACAGAGATCTGAAGCCTAAGCTCTGATACCAACTGTGACGGCCCCACCTCCCCCTAAGGCGAACCAGAGGGTTCGGCGGGCCGCCTGCCCAGCTCTTGCAGGGACTCAGTCGTTCACTAAAGTCCTCAAATAAATTACAAGATAAATCTCAAATATACATCCAAGTCTCCAATAATTACATATCAAAAGCGAAGCGTCCACGCTTCCGCTGCGCCACTCTGATCTTTGATACCAACCATTCACATGGAGAACTTTAATACAAACGTTTCCTTCGCCTCGAGCCCTGTGGAGGGGAATAAAACATTTTTGGGGTGAGCTAGAAGCTCAGCGAGTAACCAGTAAAATCCTTAAACAAATATATTTCACAATGTTGCATTTCGATCATTTCGATGATGTCATGATTCAGAGATCAAATGTTCGTTTAGTGCTCTCGTGAGCTAGGGAAATCATAGCACTTGAACACCCAACACTCAAATAGATCATTTAACATTAACATTAACATTAAGAGGGAGCCCCTTCTTGAGTTCCAGATAAACATGAACATGAACCATAAACAGAGTGGAGACGTTGGTGTCCAGCACAAGACTTTCCCAGAACTCATTGAAGCCAAATCATGTCATGAACTCATATGCAAGCACGCATGATATGCAATCGAGTACATAATGCAAGAAACATTTCACAAGTACTTTGGAAATAGTTTAGGGTCACTCACCTCCACGGCTCAGAAATCATCCAGCATATAACATTGCCTTGCACAAATCCAAGTCTTAGATCACAAACTCAATGCAAACAAATCCCTTCAAAGTTCGGACAGCACTTCCCCTGAATTTGTTAACTTTTCCAGCCATCATGGCTTCATTATTTCCTCATTCCAACCCAAAGGTACACACACAACAACAAGTTCATTCAATAGCCATTCAGCAAGCTCCAAGTAGTACAAGTACAAGTCAAGCTAGGGAAAAGTCCGGAAATGAAAGTTAAGCTCAAAACCAGAAAAACAGGTTTTGACATCATTTTGCGGTAATGGTACCAAAGGCGGTACGATTGTCGGATGAAGGTGCAAGATACACAGTTTCGAAGCTAAGAGATAGGGCTACAATATTGAAGAAGGTCACTCAACCCAGTTTCGAGTGTAACCAGGTCAAAAATGCAAGAAACTACACCAGAACCGGAAAAATAGATTCACAGAACGCATTCTAGCGGAAACATCATAAAGCAGGCTATCCAAGTCCAAATCCAGAAATTCCAAAACCAGATGAAAGCTAAGAAACAGGGATACATTTCATCAGAAGACCTCAACAACCAATTCAGAAGCATTTCCAGCCAAAACAACCAATTACAGGCGCAATTCTTACATTCGGGTAAAACCAGAACAGCAATAGTAATTTCGACTTTTCTCATTCTACACTACTCCGATTGACCTGAAATTTTGTCGGAACCTTTAAAACATCATTCCCTACAACTTTCATGTTTTAAGCCAAGGCCAATTCGGCCTCTATCTATGATCTATAAATTCGGACAGAATGAAGAACATTGAAACCTAGTTTTCCACTTTTCCTTCCAAAACAGAAATTGATTGCAATTGTCCACTTTTTCCACCTCATAGAGTCCTTAAACATCATTTCCAATCATCATAAATGACCACATAATCATGTTCATATGAAAACAGAAAAATCCCCAATAATTATAAAACTTCACCAATTCAACCAAAATCAAGATATAATTCATAAAAGTGCATCTTATACCACCACCAATCATGAATTGAACATCAATTAAGGGAGGAGAGTGGTTCTTCACAACTCACCTTAGCCATACAAGAGATAGAGCAACAAATCACCTTAGCTTTCCAAACAACTCCACAAAACACCTCAAGACCACTTAGCAAAGAGATTTTATGGAATGATTTGGAGTTTTATTGGTTGGATTTGAAGATTGAACAAGAAATAGAAGGAAGAAATTGAGAGCTTTTCTTTCTTTCTTGAGCAAGAACATTCGGCCAAGAAGCTTGCAAAATGAAGCTTATTTTGATCAATTTTTTTGTATTTATTTGGTAAAGGTAAAGGTAAAGTCAAATGGTCAAAGTCCAAGATTAAATCACAAGGTGACACTTGTCACCTTTTGGTTCAAAACTTATCTTTTTGTCTCTCCAATACAAATATCTTAACACCTTGTAAAATAATATCACTTAATACAAAAATCCAACAAGTTGTCAAAAATATATTGCGTTTACCGCACTTGCGGGTCCCACGTTCAAAATACGCTCTTAATTTCTCAAAAACTAACCGATACTAGAAAAATCATTTTAAAACTATCTTTGCTCATAAACTTTATCTGGGGAAATTTTCTAATCAAGAAAATGTAGAAAAGGCGGGCGATTAAATAAAATAACCCTAGAAAATTAGAAATTTTTTCGGGTTCTCACACTCGTACTTTTCAGGGCGTCACAAACTCCCCTCCTTAAAAGAATGTCGTCCTCGACATTCCCTCTTGCACCAATCAAGTCAAGACATCCCGCAAAAATCACTCAAGCATTCCAAGTAAACACTAAGAGTCAAATCAAACCCACAGTCCGGCATCCTAAACTTCAAGCCTAGGATACACTACAGAAATCTGAAGCCTAAGCTCTGATACAAACTGTGACGGCCCCACCTCCCCCTAAGGCGAACCAGAGGCTGTGGCGGGCCGCCTGCCCGGCTCTCACCGAGACTCAGTCGTTCACTACGGTCCTCAAATGAATTGCAATATAAATCTCAAATATACATCACATGGTCCACAAATATACATCCAAGTCTCCAATAATTACATGTCACAATTGCAGCGGAAACAATTCCCAACTATACATAAAATGATTCCAAATCCAAATTGTACAACATAAAGGCCATCCATTCACGTGAAAAAGCACAACAAGTCCTGCCTTCGCCTTGAGCCCTGTGGAGGGGAATAAAATATTTTTGGGGTGAGCTAGAAGCTCAGCGAGTAACCAGAAAATCAGTAATCAAATCGGTTTAATAATATTTCTTTTCAGTGATGTCATAAATCACATGATAAGTCCAGAAATGATTACAGCATTTACAAAACATTAAATATGGAGTATTGATAATTCAAGAAACATGCACAATGGAAAGCGATAGTAACATTCATGAAAAGGATACGTTCATTTTTTATAAATAATCCCTCGTTCATCTTTTTATTCGTTCATCTTTTTTTTTTTCCGGACGTTGGCCGGTCTCCACCCATCCGGACGTAGCCGGACTCCACCCATCCGGACGTAGCCGGACTACAAGGTAATACTCGAGTATACCAAATTCACCCAGGGTCACCATATCGCCCGACCGAGTCCGCTTCTGGCTCGAGTCGATCGGTAACGAAGGGCAGTGGCCAGTTCAGCCAAACGGCTTACATTCATGCGCAACTAGCATTTAATCATTAATCATTGAAAATTTCATATTTATTTAGGTCGAGTGCGATAAAATACACACTCGCCTAGAAAACTCGTTTTAACAATCATTGAAAGCACTTAACACATTATCAATCAACAATAACAAGCCAATAAATCAAGGAATACAACCAACAAGGAACACTCATATGCAAGCACGCATGATATGCAAGAAAACAGTTCAAAAGTAACTTTGGAAACAGTGTAAAGGTAAATAATGTAAGAAAATGGTTCGAAAGTAACTTTGGAAACAATTCAAAAGTAAATAATGCAGGAAACGATTCATAAATAACTTTAGAGATAGTTTGAGGTCACTCACCTCCATGGCTCAGAAATCATCCATCATATAACATTGCCTTGTGCAAATCCAAGTCTTATATCACAAACTCAATGCAATCAAGTCCTTTCAAAGTTCGGACAGCACTTCCCCTGAATTTGCTTACTTTTCCAGCCATCATGGCTTCATTATATCCTCAGCCAGTCCCAAAGGTACACACACAACAACAAGTTCATCCAATAGCCATTCAGCAAGCTCCAAGTAGTACTAGTACAAGTCAAGCTAGGGAAAAGTCCGGAAATGAAAGTTTAGCTCAAAATCAGAAAAACAGTTTTGACGTCATTTTACGGTAATGGCACCAAAGGTACTACGATCGTCGGATGAAGGTGCAAGACCCACCGTTTCGAAGATAAGAGATAGGGGTACAATATTGCAGAAGGTCACTCAACCCAGTTTCGAGTGTAACCAGGTCAAAAATGCAAGAAACTATACCAGAATCACAAAAACAGATTCACAGAACGCATTCCAGCGGAAACATCATAACTCAGGCTCTCGAAGTCGAAATCCAGAAATTCCAAAACCAGATAAAAGCTAAGAAACAGGGATACATTTCATCAGAAGACCTGAACAACCAATTCGGAAGCAATTCCAGCCAAAACAACCAATTACAGTCGCAAATCCCAATTTCGGGTAAACCAGAACAGCAATAATAATTTCGACTTTTCTCACTCTACACTACTCCGATTGACCTGAAATTTTGTAGGCACCTTTAAAATGTCATTCCCTACAACTTTCATGTTTCAATAAAAGGCCAATTCGGCCTCTATATAGGACCTAAAATTTCGGACAGAATGAAGAACCAAGAACCCTAATTTTCCAGATTTCTTCCAAAACAGAATTTACTTGCAATCTTCCACTTTTTCCACCTTCTAGAATCATTAAACATCATTTCCAATCATCATACATAACCACATAATCATACTCATATTAAAACAGAAAAGTCCCCAAAAATAATAAAAGTTCATCCATCCAACCACAACTCAAAATATAATCCATCAAACCATCTCTTTAGCCATCACAAGTCTCTAATTTAGCATAATCAAGAACAAAGAAAGGATGGCTAGACATGATACCTTCAAATATCAAGAAAGGTGATGACTTAGGGATTTTTCTTCCAAAACAACTCCACCAAGAGCTTCAATCTTCCTTAGCTAGCAAGTTTTATGGAGTGATTTGCAATTTAATCGGTTGGAACTCAAGATTTGGACAAGAAATTGAAGTGCAAGATGATGGATTTTCTCTCTCTTTTTCTCTCAAAATTTCGTCCAAGACAAGCTAAAATTGAGAGAAATTGGGTCCAAATTGGTTTTAGTAAAGTTAGAAAAGTCTTGGTCAAAAGTCAACGTCCAATGGTTTTGTGACAAATGGTCCTTTAGGGTTTTAATCTTATCTTTTTGTCTCTCCAATACAAATATCTTAACACATTGTAAAATAATATCACTTAATACAAAATTCCAACAAGTTGTCAAAAATATAATGCATTTACCGCACTTGCGAGTCCCACGTCCAAAATACTCTTTTAATTTCTCAAAAACTAACCGATACTAGAAAAATCATTTTAAAACTATCTTTGCTCATAACTTTATCTAGGGAATTTTTCTAATCAAGAAAATGTAGAAAAGGCGGGCGTTTAAAAAAATAAACCCTAGAAAATTAGAAAATTTCCGGGTTCTCAAACTCATTTTTTTTCGGGGTGTCACAGGTGGACTCTGCAGTTCTTGTGTCACTAGTTAAAACGTCGGCTCTGGGGGGTTGGTCATATTGTAATTTGCTAAGACGAATCCGTCGTCTCCTGGATCAAGTGTCTGTTTCATTTTTTCACATCTTCCGCGAGGTAAATTTGGTTGCCGACAGGTTAGCTGCTCTGCGAGGGTGTCCTAATATGGTCTTTGATTACGTACATTAGCTCCCAAGGGAAATTCGAGGCTGCCTAGCTATGGATGCTAGGGAAGTCCTGGGCCTGAGGCTAGTGCCTCTTTAGGTGGTAGGGCTCAGTCAGTTTATTTTCTATTGTATCTGCCGCACGTTGCCTTGGAATCAATAAAAATAAAATTTTAGTTAAAAAAAAGGCATGAAATATAAAACACCAAATAAGCTATGAACAGCCAAGCAAGCAAAATCAAAAGTGATTGTAGTTCTCTTAAAAACTTCAAAACTACTAATTACTAGCTTTTTCTTTTAATGATTCAAAATCTGATATTGGTCACTCTGATACCACTTATATATTTTCCAAAATTATATTAGATATTTGAATAAAACTATAATATAAATGCATACCATTCTTCTAAAATAGATTGAGAGGTGTGAGAATCTTGATCTATTTAACATTATGGTCTGCGTGCCTGGCATAGGTGGCCTCCTCTCCCTCTTTCGCTCCAAGTTTGGCATAGTAGCTATCAATGGAGCAAGCTACCCTAGCAATACAACACTAATACTATCGATGAAAGCAGCCTAACCTTTTATAGTGTATTCTCAATGAGAGTAACTTAACCTTTTATAACTATAGTGAGTTTCCCACCAAGGCAAACCTAATTTCAAGAACAGATCCTACATCTTACATATCACACTAAATAAATGACTAAAATAGATCTAGTCCCCAATTAGTGGATCATATTGTAGTGAACATATTATATGTATATGACTAAAATATGTATTTTGATAAAACTTATTTTAATAAACATATTATTTAATGTATCTAGGCCCCATTTATTTTGATAAAACATATTTTAATATTGTACATATTAATTAGTATTGGAACAAGCAAAGGTTTATCCCTATATATGAACATGTGATCATACATTTGCATGATATGTAGCACACAAGATTGAGTAAACTAGTGAAATGATACTACTATGATCACTCGATCGAGATATTTCCAACCATTCATTGATGTTCTCCTCTATGCCACACTCTTGATAGATTGACTACCGCACATGTATTTCGGTGTAAGGGTAAGTGAATCGGGTTGTAAGTTGAGAGCAACAGGATGTAAAATGCAAGCTCTCGGCCCTATGGAGTGCAACTGTGTATGGATCCAGGAACACTAAACAAGTGTCAAGAATCCTAGTGTCCTTAGTATAAGACACACACAAAAGGGAGGAAGTGGGCATTTCTCACTTAGTGTACAAGAACAAAATTAAATTACACCACTCTTCTGGATGGAGTGACTATCATAAATATATTTTGGCATAAGAGTAGAAGAATTAGGTGTAAGTCAAGGGCAACTAGGGGTAAGAGTGGGCTCTCGGGCCTATGAAACCTATCTGCGTACGGATTTGAGAACACAGAGTTGGTGTTGAGGACCATGGTGTAACTCTCACGGAAGACAGAAGCAAATCATAAACTTTTTTATGGGTTGATCCACAACTGAATCCTGATATCAGAGTAAATATGCACGTGCCTTGTGTGAATCTAAGGATATCTGGTGTAAGCGACTGGATCGTACAATTCGATATAGGTGAGCACTATTTGAAATACCGCTACTTTGGGAGGTGTTGTACTTGGGTTGTTGATACTTAGGAAAAAACAGATAAGTGGCCAATCCAATCTTAAAATTTTGGTAAGACTATTCAAAAATGGATATTAAAATTCGACTTCCAAGCTCCAAATCCCCAAATGAATTATGGAGTTGCATATTTTAATTGGATATTCTATATATTCCATTCCTACTAACAAATCATATTACTTATTTATGTATTAATCAGTACTGGAACAAGTTAAGATTTATGCCTATATACAAATATATAATCATACATGTATGTGGGGTGCAGCACGAGATTGAGCAATCTAAAGAAATGGTACTATTACAATGACCTGTGGCAATTCGAACCATTCATTAACATTCACCTCTACACAACTCCTCTATATGAATTGACTGAAGCAAATGTATTTTAGCGGTAAGGATAGATGAATTAGGTGTAAGTAGAGGGCATCTGGGCATAAAACACAGGCTTTCAGGCCTATGGAGTGCAATTTTGTACAGATCCAGGAACACGAAGTAGGTGTCAAGGATCTTGGTGTAAGACACACATAAAATAGCGGAAGTGGGCATCTCTCACTTAGTGTATAGTAATAAAATTCAAAATTACACCAGTCCTCTATGGACTAATTGCCATAAATATATTTTGATATAAGAATTGATGAGTCGGGTATAAGTCGAGGGCAACTAGACATAAGAAGCGAACTCTCGAGCCTATGAAGTGTAACTGCATATAGATTTAAGAAAATATAGTCAGTGTTAAGGGCCCTAGTGTATGTCCTGACAACGATAGAAGTAGATCACAAATATTTCGAGCTGAGTTAATCCACTGCTAAATCCTAATATCGGAATAATTATGCATGTGTGAATTTAAGAATATCCAATGTAATCGATTGGATTGTACAACTTGGTATGGGTAAACATTCTTTGAAATATGTATTAATATATTCTACACAATTCATTCCTACTAACATATCATTCTGTGTATGGTTATGGCAGGTTAGATTTGTCATCATTATAATGCATTACAATGTTGATTATGCAGGGGTCGGATGGGAAGGCAAAGAACCAATAAAAGGAACGATCGTTTAGGTGGAGAGGAAGTAATGCAAACAGCAGGAACAAGCGAGGTCACAAAACCAGTCCCATCATTGAATCCATGGATGAAGTTCAGATAAGAATATTGAATTTGAGGAAAAAATAATGCTACTAAATAACACAAATAACTTTGGAGTTTTGAACGTGGACAGGAAAGAGTATCAACGCATGGTTTCGGTGAAGGGTGTTAAGGTGATAGAGGTATGCTGGCCTAGCAAAATAAACACTGCAATCATTGAACTGATGGGCAGGCTAAGGAAAAAATAGTGAAACGAGCAATTGTTTTGGGTTCAGTTTAACGTGTCTTTTGACTTTGTTTATTCAATGTAGTACAATGACATTGCCCGAGCAGCACATAATAAGTTGAGTAAGGAAGAAGTGAGGAAGCAAAAGGAGGAGTATTTGAAAGAGAAAGAAGAGTACGAGAAAAAAATGGAACATCTTGGAAAGTCGATAGTTCGAAAAGCACGGGTTCAGGTTAAGGTAAATACACGTTATGATTCGTCAAACACTTCATGAAACTGTATTTATTTCTAATGCATATATCTAAAAAATGGTGTAGAATCAAATGTATATTATATGTTGCTTGCCAAAGCAGATGTCAAGCTTAGTTTCATGAATCGATAAAACAACGAAGCAACAGATTAGAGACATACGGTTTGGAGGACTGCTAGACATACAGTGTCACTAGATTTCTAATGGCATAGCTACCTGGCTAGTCGATAACTTTAATCCGATATTAAGCATTTTCAATGTACATGGAGATGGTGTGCTGCCTTTAACATCAAAGGACATTAGTTTAATCCTGGGGATCCCAAACGAAGGTCCCGTTCCAATTGAAGACACTGATACAAGTGAGGTTGGGGGAACCGGACCAAGTCACAGGACATACAAATGGAAAGAGCTGCCGAATGAGTTGGTAGCCATGAATGCAGGGGAAGAATTCATACGACCATTTGTTGCATTTTCTTGTGGATGTCTATTGATTCCAAGTAGGGCTGCAAACGAATCGAGCCGCTCGCGAGCGGCTCGAGTCAAGCTCGAGTCGAGCTCGAGCTCGAACTCGAGCTCAGAATATTAAGCTCGGCTCGCGATGTGATGACCCCACCTCCCCCTAAGGCGTACCAGAGGGTTCGGCGGACCGCCTGCCCAGCTCTCGCCAGGACTCACTCACTCGAATCACGTGCACACAACCATGAACCATAGATAACATTCACAATTCAAGCTTATAATTTACATTGATCGAATTCAGGGTACAAAGTCTCGATATCTTAAACTAGTTCAAAAGTATACAATCCAAGTACCAAAATGTTCCATTCTAGGAATAGCGCGAGTACAAAACCAAAATTCAAAACAAAGTCTAAAGTAACTAGACTACGCTAGCCTTTACACTTCTCACGCTTCTCTCGTACCCCTGTAAGGAAAACAAACTAATAGGGTGAGCCGAAGCCCAGTGAAGTTCCAAATATAAAATTGGCCAACAAAGCGAAGAATAACATAGTAATAGTGAAATAGCGAGCAAACAAGTCAAATCAAGGGAAAAGTACTTCAACTAGCCAAGTAATATCATGTTCGCATTCATATATAAGGATACAGTATTCACGTCTCGGTTCTATTCCAGCTTGATCAATTAGTAGTCGACACTCCGTCAACTTTCAAATAATAACAAATCCAAAATAAAACTTCACTACACGCCAATCCCCGTCCACCAATCAACCCCCCTTTTTTTTTTCGGGCCCGCACGCCACACGAAACACGGGTGGTAATACTCGAGTATACCGGATCGCCGAGGAGATAACAATCCACTCGACTTAACTAGTGACCCAGGGTTCGTTATCTAATCGACCAGGCCCTTGCCGGCTCGACTCGATTAACTAGCCTCAGGGTTTCTGGAATTCCAGGCAATATATATTTCAAGTACATGTAAAACAAGTCAAGTATATTCAAGTCAAGTCAAGTATATCCAATAGCAAGAACAAGTTATTTTAAGGCAAGTGCGGTAAAGTACACCCTTGCCCTATCATTCATTTTCACGTATTCATACAAGTCAAGTAGGGGGCACACGTAACAAGTACAATCGAATATTTGGAAGCACTCACCACAATGGTGCTCCTAGTTCTCGCGTCGAGGTGGTACTCCGGGTTTGGAGTCCAAATCTGCGAGAAAATTTCAGTTTGAGAACTTTGAAACACGAGTAGAATTCGAAACTTAAATGTTCCGTTCATTAAGAATCGACCAATTGAAATTCATTTGAAAGACACTCGTGAAAACTTGCTCGCTTTTCAAATCATAAGGTTTTGTAACATAGATGCTTGGAAATAATACTTGAGTTGAAAGTACAAGGAAATTCAAGTTTACATTGGCCATTAAGTCTTTTCCTCAAGGGTACAAGTTCGGCCAAGTCTTAACATATACACTCGAGACACATAGTAGCAAAGGTACTCGCTAGTTCAAGTGATAATCACTTAATCTTCACTCAAGTCGCTAATATAGTTTTCTAGTCCTCGAGTAAAAATTCGGGCAGCATGCCCTTTGTGTTTACCTAATTTTCCAGCCATTTAGGCTTCATTATTTTTCTCAAACACAACCCAACATCATACATATCAACAATTTATGTCAAGAGCCGTTCCATAGGCTCACAATATCATAATAATAAGATTCACATCAATAGCAAGTGCAGAAATTCCATGTAGCCAAAAGACAGATTTGACGTATAAAAGCGGAAATAACTTATCCGAGGCTACGCTTATCGGATTAAGGCGAAACCTATGCCCTTTCGAAGCTAAGATATAGAGCTACAATGTTAATGAAGGTCACTTAGTCCAGTTTCTAATGTAACTTGGTCAAATTCTCGAATTACTAAACCAGAAACCAATTCGTCGGCTATTTAAACGCAGAACACTGTAATGGTCATAACTCAGTGTACACAAGTCCGAATCAGGTGTTCTTAGAGGCATTTTGAAGCTACTTCAGAACACTACAACTTTAATGTTTTGGCCCAGAGCTAAATCAGAATGGATCCTGGTCAACAAACGCGATAAACTGGACTTAACTGAAGAAACGGACTGCTGGGAAATACTTAGAACATTAAGGGTATTTTGGACTTTTCACGTCCTACGTTGCTCCGATTGAGCTGAAATTTTGTAGGCACCTATAAAATGCCATTCCCTACAACTTTTATTCTTTGAACTAAGGCCAATTCGGCCTTTATCACATAGATACAAATTCGGACAGAATGTTGGGAAAATTTTCCAGATTTTGGAATTTTGAGTTTCTAGTGCAACTTTCCTTAATTTCTTGGTCTAATCACTACCACAACACCTTATAAAACTTCAATTGCAACATATAAGCATCTTACAACAATTTGGGCAGAATTTCCACAAGCCCTAGTTCATCAAATAAATTGGGGAAAACTTCTAAAACATGCTCATCATCCATGATCTCACCACAAGAGCAAGTTGCCAAGCTTAATTTAACAAAATTGAAAGTAAAACTTAGAGAGATAAGCTCTCTTACCTTGACTAGAAGTCACTACAAGTAGCCCAAGCTTTCTCTTCCAAAAATCACACCACAAGCCACTAGCTAATCACTCAAGGACAAGTTTAATCGGTTTACTTTGTTTGTTTTCTCACTAAGTTGTTGGATTTGATGATGAAATGGAATGTTTTCCTTTGGGTTTTCTCTCCTCTCTCTCTCGGCCAGCACCAGCAGAAATGAAGAAGAAATTGGCTAAGTGTTGGAGTTAAATGGATGGTAATGATCTTGGTTAAGAAGCCATGAGGTGGTGACAAGTGTCACCACCACCACCTCTTTTTTTTTTTTCTCTTTCTTTCTTGCCTTTCTTGGCCACTAATTTCGGTCAAGCTTGCTACAATTTAAGAAGATATTATGTACAAAAGTCAACAAACTTGTTGGGTAAGAAAAATGGTGGTCAAGTAGTGCGTTCAATCGGTAATGCGCGGGACCCGCCGGATCGCGCCGTTTTTCTTAAAAACTCACGTACTAGGGTTTTTACTTCCCATTCACTAACCTTATATCCTTGCCACTAGTCACATATTATTTCTCACTTAAAAGTCACTTTTAATCCCTAAATTAATTCTTACTCTGTACCGAAAATTCATCCGGCTAAAAATCGCGAAAACCCTAATTTCGCTCCAAACTTGAAACTGAAGCGTAAAACCCTATTTTCTAGGTTTATTTACACTTAGAGTGAAATATTTGGGTAGTGGCCTTTGATAAATACTAATTTTCAAATAAAAGGGTATTTTTGAGGAAAAATACAAGGAATTTGCGAGTCCTCACATTCTCTCCCCCTTAAAAGAATTTCGACCTCGAAATTCATACCTTTAGTCGTGAACAGGTCGGGGTATTTCTCTTGCATGTCTTTTTCTAGCTCCCAAGTTGCTTCTTCCACTTCATGATGCTTCCACAGAACCTTTACTAAAGGAATCTGCTTGGTTCTCAGGTCCTTCACCTTTCGATCCAATATTTGAATAGGTCGTTCTTCATAGGTTAGGGACTCGTCAAGTTCGACATCTTCAGGTGGCAAAATGTGAGTTGGATCCGGATGATATTTCTTAAGCAAAGAAACATGGAAAACGTCATGGATCCTAGACAAACTAGCTGGTAGCTCAAGTCGATAAGCCACTTTTCCTATTCGCTGAAGTACATTGAAAGGTCCTATATATCGTGGTTGCAACTTTTTCCCTTTTCCTGATCTGATCTTCCCTTTTAATGGTGTAATCCGAAGAAACACCTTGTCCCCCATTTCAAACTCCAAGTCTTTCCTTCTATGATCGGCATAGCTTTTCTGACGGCTTTGGGCTGTTTGAAGCCTCTGGCGAATCATTTTTACTTTCTCATACGCTTCCTCAACCCATGGTATTGTGGTCGGATCTATCACTTTTCTCTCTCCTACTTCCTCCCAATGGATTGGAGATCGACATCTTCGTCCATACAATGTTTCATACGGGGCCATTTGAATAGAGGAATGGTAACTATTGTTATACGCAAACTCAACCAAAGTTAAGTATTGGCTCCAACTTCCTCTAAAATCCACAATACAGGCTCTCAGTATATCCTCAAGAGTTTGGATGGTTCTCTCAGATTGTCCATCAGTTTGTGGATGATACGCTGTACTGTAACTCAATTTAGTCCCTAAAGCCTCTTGTAGTTTCTGCCAAAATCGAGATACAAATCTGGGGTCTCTATCCGATACGATATTCACTGGTACCCCATGTAATCTCACTACCTCATCCATATACAGTTTAGCAAGTTTCTCCAAAGGATATTTCATGTTCATTGGTAGAAAATGTGCAGTCTTAGTTAATCTATCAACTATTACCCAAATTGCATCATGCCCCTTTTGTGTTCGTGGCAATCCTGACACAAAATCCATCGTTATGTGCTCCCATTTCCATTCAGGGATCTCTAAAGGCTGTAACAAACCTAACGGCTTTTGATGTTCAGCTTTTACTTGTTGGCACGTAAGACATTTTTGCACAAACTGGGCAATTTCCGCCTTCATATTTTCCCACCAATACAGACTTCTAAGATCTCGGTACATCTTATTATTCCCTGGGTGTACTGTATACCTAGAGCAATGTGATTCCTCCAAAATCTCCTTTTTCAATTCCTCATCCCTAGGTACCACGACACGATTTCGAAACTTCAGGATTCCAGCAGGACTTAGATTGAAATTAGGTAACTCCCCTTTTTCCATCTTCCCTATCCACTTTTGTACCATTGGGTCCTTCACTTGACCCTCTTTGATTCGTTCCATCAATGCCGATTTCACCTCAATATTTCCAAAAATCACCCTCTTCGATTCTAAACGGGGTTTCCACTCACAGACATCTTCCAACAGGCTCCACTCTCTCACTAGGGAACTTGCTAGTTGAGCTTTCCGGCTTAAAGCATCTGCTACAACGTTGGCCTTTCCAGGATGGTAGTTAATTGTACAATCATAATCCTCTAAGAACTCTACCCACCGACGTTGTCTTAGGTTTAACTCCTTTTGAGAAAACAGATACTTAAGGCTCTTATGATCCGTATAAACCTCAAAAGTTACACCATAAAGATAATGTCGCCATTTCTTCAAAGCGAATACTACAGCTGCAAGCTCTAAATCATGGGTCGGATAATTCTGCTCATGAGGTTTTAATTTCCGAGATGCATAGGCAATCACATTCCTACTCTGCATCAACACACATCCTAGCCCTTCTTTCGAAACATCGGTATAAACCGTATAGCAATCACTTCCACTAGGCAAAGCTAAAACTGGAGCCACAGTTAATTGCTTCTTAAGCTCTTGGAAACTACTTTCACACTTAACATCCCAAATATACTTTCCCTGCTTCTTGGTCAAGTTAGTCAAGGGTCCTGCAATTCTCGAGAAATTCTTTATAAATCTGCGGTAGTACCCTGCTAAGCCTAGAAAACTTCGCACCTCTGTAGGATTTTCTGGCCGCTTCCACTTAGCCGGGTCTACAGCAAGGCCATCTTTCGAAATTATGTGACCTAGAAATGCCACACTTTCCAACCAAAATTCACACTTACTGAACTTAGCGAACAATTGGTGCTCTCTTAGGGTTTGTAGTACTATCCGCAAATGTTGTTCATGCTCCTCCCTTGACCTCGAATACACTAAGATATCATCAATGAACACCACTACAAACCTATCCAAGTAAGGTTTGAACACTCGATGCATCAAATCCATGAATGCCGCTGGGGCATTGGTTAAACCAAAAGGCATCACTGCGAACTCAAAATGCCCATATCGAGTATTAAATGCCGTTTTTGGCACATCCTCCTTTCTAATTCTCAACTGATAGTACCCTTGTCGCAGATCCAACTTAGAAAACACTACAGCCCCTTGTAACTGATCAAACAACTCATCGATGTGGGGCAAAGGATACTTATTCTTAATGGTTACTGCATTCAATCCTCGATAGTCAATGCACAACCTTAAACTCCCGTCTTTCTTCTTAACAAATAACACTGGAGCTCCCCACGGAGACTCGCTCTCATGAATAAATCCTCGTTCTAGCAAGTCCTGCAGTTGCACCTTCAACTCCTTAAGCTCAGCAGGTGCCATACGATAAGGAGTTTTAGAGATGGGAGTGGTTCCAGGTACTAAATCAACCTTAAATTCAATCTCCCTTTCGGGCGGCAAAGACTCCAACTCTTCCGGAAATACGTCCGGGTATTCACTGATTACTGGCATGTCTTCCACCTTAATCTTTTCTCCCGGAGTATTAATTAGAAAAGCTAGATAACCACGAGCCCCACGACTAAGCAATTTCCTAGCCCTTATACCGGAAATAAGCGCAGAAGAGGCTATCATACCCCTCACATCAAGCTTTAGAGTTGCCTCTCCCGGTATACAAAATTTGACTACTTTCATCTTACAATCTACCCGAGCATGGTAATGAGCTAGCCAATCCATACCTAGGATAACATCGTACCCCTTAATGGCTAGACTAATAAGATCCACTACCAATTTTCGTTCACCAACCCAAATATCACAATTCTTATACACCTCATTTGCCAGCAAGATTTGATTACCCGTAGGTGTTCTTACCTCTAAGTCATAAGGTAACTTTTCAACTTTCAAATCAATTCCAAACATGAATGCAGGATCAACAAAAGAGTGAGTAGCACCGGGATCTATCAAAATTCTGGCTAACCGGTGAAAAACAGGAATCGTACCTTCTACCACCTCCGTTGGTTCAGGCACGGATTGTTGGTCCAGCGAATATACTCTAGCCGGAACCCTCGACCTTGCCCCTCCAGCATTGGTCGGTTTTGGGTTTGACCTGGCAGTCGATTGGGTGTCACTAATCATCGGGCAGTTGACTATCTGGTGTTCCGTACTTCCACATCTTAGGCACTTCCGAGCCTTTCTCCAACATTCATCCTTAGTATGGTTCGGTTTTCCACAATATCCGCATGTTACTCGGGGAGTAGAGGTCTGGCCTCCCTGCGGAATTCCTCTACCTTGTCCTCTACCAACTGGGCCTCCCCTTTGGGCACCTCCCCTCTGGGTACCTCCTCTCGGAGCGCCTCCCCTAGATGCGCTCGAAAACCGTCCACCTCCAGCCCCACGACCAGACTTGGCAGGTGGTGCATTTTGATCACTACGCACAGACCCTTGAACTCCACTAGATCCTCATTTTCGTTTGGCGTGGAAATTCTTCATGTGGGCCCTAGCAGTTTCTATCCTTTGGGCCTTTTCCAAGACCTCCGTAAACGTATTGATCTGAGCTGCCGCTAAGGCTTCCTGTAATTCCACATTTAGCCCTTGTATAAACCTCCGTACTTTCCTTGGCTCCGTAGCAATCAGCTCGGGAGCGAATTTAGACAATTTGGTAAACTGAGTCTCATACTCAGTTACACTCATCATTCCTTGACGAAGTTTAATGAAATCGTCCTCTCGTTTCTCTTGGACAATAGGAGGAAGATATTTCTCGTTAAAATCCCGCACAAAGTTTAGCCAAGTCCATACAGTTCCTTCTCTCTCCCATTTGGCCCTTACTACGTTCCACCAGGCCCTAGCTGGTCCCTCGAACTGAAATACAGCAAATTGAACCTGTCTCTCCTCCGTATAGTTCAGGGCAGTAAAAATATTTATCATGGCCTCAAGCCACTTCTCAGCCTCATACGGGTCTGGTCCTCCTAAGAATTTAGGTGGAGAGAATTTCTGGAATCTCTCCAAGGCTCTATCCTGCCCCAAATCAGGATAACTAGATAAGGTACGACTCATATATCGCGTTGCAACAAGATAACTAGAGACAAGTAAACACGTAAGAAACAAGCACTTTATTTACATAACAAACTGGTCATATATACAGGCCAACAGGTCACATAGTCATAGGCTATCACAGCCAAGGAACATAGAACAAAAGATATTTACATCCACCGTGACACGTTTAAAACAAAAACAAAAGAAGACGTGTCGTGCCACTATGTCCCTAACTATCCCACAAAAACTCCTCAAACCTCAATCCTAACAAGTGGTCTGGCTAGACGCCGACCCAACTGACTCCGAAGACGCACTCAACTCCTCCTCCGAGTCCTCCTCAGGATCCTCCTCAGAAGCATCGGGAACGGCAGGAGCCACAGGCGCTTGGCCATCTCCGGCCAAGTCCTGGAGCACATCGTCAACTAACGCCTCACACTTAGTCAGAATACGACCAGTCCGATCTCGTACATCTCCAACTACTCGCATCAGACATCCAGTCGCCATCTGAGCCTGCTCGCGGAAAGCATCGGTCCGCTGCTGCTCCTCCAGAACCGAGGCCTCCAACTCTCGGATCCGGACTCCCTGGTCTCGTAGTGTAGCTCGAAGACGATCTATCTCTGTATAGCACCTACGATTGGTGCTACCCAATCGCCTCCGCTCGTCGTCCACAGCGAGCACCACTCGGTCAGGATAGGAGTAGGTCTTCCAGCAATCGCAGCGCCGGAACTTGCGCGCTGGGGACCACCTCTGTACCGGCCCACCAGGAACCTCCTGGTAGGCATGGCCACGGTTCCAGAACCGCCGATTCTGGTTCCAGAACCGCCGGTTCTGGTTCTTCAAAGAGGTAGAACCAGAACCGCACCATATAAGATGGTTCTGGTTCTGGTTCCAGAACCGGCGGTTCTGGTTCTTCAAAGAGGTAGAACCAGAACCGCATAGTTCTGATTTCGATTCCTTATGGTTCCGGTTCCGGTTCCGGTTCCGTATGGTTGTTTCTTTCTTCCGTAGAGAGCCCCCGAGAGCAAAAATTGAAGAAGCTCCCTTTTTTTCTTCGAATACAAGCTTTTTCTTTGGAGCCCTTCTTTGCAATTTTTTCCTCTTGGATCCGTTGAGAGCTTGGTCAAAAGGTTGTGGTGGATCATGATGATCATCATGATGTCTCTACTTTTATTATTTTTTATATTAATTATTTTTAATTTTTTTAACGGTTCTGGAACCGGCGGTTCTGGTTCTGGTTCTATTTTTTAGAGAACCAGAACCGGAACCTTTATCCAAGGTTCTACTACGGTTCTGGTTCCACGGTTCTGGTTCCGGTTCTGGTCCGGTTCCAAACGGTCCGGTTCCGGTCCGATTCCCGGTTCCAAATGGAACCATGGCCATGCCTACCTCCTGGTATGTAATCACGCGTGAGACGGGCCCCTCCAGATAGGGCTCGCCAGTAGGAGCGTCCAATGGTATGTCAGTAGGTACGGGCTGGGACGGCCCCGCACCCCCGGTAGCGTCAGCATCCGCCATCACCTATGTTTGCAAATAACATTGCAAAAGTAAGTACGCATCACGAAGAAAACAAGGCTAAAGGCTAAACTCAAGGATAAAACCCTAGCCTATCATATCAAGCACTCAATCTACCTAGATCAATCATAACCTAGGCTCTGATACCACCTGTGACGACCCCACCTCCCCCTAAGGCGTACCAGAGGGTTCGGCGGACCGCCTGCCCAGCTCTCGCCAGGACTCACTCACTCGAATCACGTGCACACAACCATGAACCATAGATAACATTCACAATTCAAGCTTATAATTTACATTGATCGAATTCAGGGTACAAAGTCTCGATATCTTAAACTAGTTCAAAAGTATACAATCCAAGTACCAAAATGTTCCATTCTAGGAATAGCGCGAGTACAAAACCAAAATTCAAAACAAAGTCTAAAGTAACTAGACTACGCTAGCCTTTACACTTCTCACGCTTCTCTCGTACCCCTGTAAGGAAAACAAACTAATAGGGTGAGCCGAAGCCCAGTGAAGTTCCAAATATAAAATTGGCCAACAAAGCGAAGAATAACATAGTAATAGTGAAATAGCGAGCAAACAAGTCAAATCAAGGGAAAAGTACTTCAACTAGCCAAGTAATATCATGTTCGCATTCATATATAAGGATACAGTATTCACGTCTCGGTTCTATTCCAGCTTGATCAATTAGTAGTCGACACTCCGTCAACTTTCAAATAATAACAAATCCAAAATAAAACTTCACTACACGCCAATCCCCGTCCACCAATCAACCCCCCTTTTTTTTTTCGGGCCCGCACGCCACACGAAACACGGGTGGTAATACTCGAGTATACCGGATCGCCGAGGAGATAACAATCCACTCGACTTAACTAGTGACCCAGGGTTCGTTATCTAATCGACCAGGCCCTTGCCGGCTCGACTCGATTAACTAGCCTCAGGGTTTCTGGAATTCCAGGCAATATATATTTCAAGTACATGTAAAACAAGTCAAGTATATTCAAGTCAAGTCAAGTATATCCAATAGCAAGAACAAGTTATTTTAAGGCAAGTGCGGTAAAGTACACCCTTGCCCTATCATTCATTTTCACGTATTCATACAAGTCAAGTAGGGGGCACACGTAACAAGTACAATCGAATATTTGGAAGCACTCACCACAATGGTGCTCCTAGTTCTCGCGTCGAGGTGGTACTCCGGGTTTGGAGTCCAAATCTGCGAGAAAATTTCAGTTTGAGAACTTTGAAACACGAGTAGAATTCGAAACTTAAATGTTCCGTTCATTAAGAATCGACCAATTGAAATTCATTTGAAAGACACTCGTGAAAACTTGCTCGCTTTTCAAATCATAAGGTTTTGTAACATAGATGCTTGGAAATAATACTTGAGTTGAAAGTACAAGGAAATTCAAGTTTACATTGGCCATTAAGTCTTTTCCTCAAGGGTACAAGTTCGGCCAAGTCTTAACATATACACTCGAGACACATAGTAGCAAAGGTACTCGCTAGTTCAAGTGATAATCACTTAATCTTCACTCAAGTCGCTAATATAGTTTTCTAGTCCTCGAGTAAAAATTCGGGCAGCATGCCCTTTGTGTTTACCTAATTTTCCAGCCATTTAGGCTTCATTATTTTTCTCAAACACAACCCAACATCATACATATCAACAATTTATGTCAAGAGCCGTTCCATAGGCTCACAATATCATAATAATAAGATTCACATCAATAGCAAGTGCAGAAATTCCATGTAGCCAAAAGACAGATTTGACGTATAAAAGCGGAAATAACTTATCCGAGGCTACGCTTATCGGATTAAGGCGAAACCTATGCCCTTTCGAAGCTAAGATATAGAGCTACAATGTTAATGAAGGTCACTTAGTCCAGTTTCTAATGTAACTTGGTCAAATTCTCGAATTACTAAACCAGAAACCAATTCGTCGGCTATTTAAACGCAGAACACTGTAATGGTCATAACTCAGTGTACACAAGTCCGAATCAGGTGTTCTTAGAGGCATTTTGAAGCTACTTCAGAACACTACAACTTTAATGTTTTGGCCCAGAGCTAAATCAGAATGGATCCTGGTCAACAAACGCGATAAACTGGACTTAACTGAAGAAACGGACTGCTGGGAAATACTTAGAACATTAAGGGTATTTTGGACTTTTCACGTCCTACGTTGCTCCGATTGAGCTGAAATTTTGTAGGCACCTATAAAATGCCATTCCCTACAACTTTTATTCTTTGAACTAAGGCCAATTCGGCCTTTATCACATAGATACAAATTCGGACAGAATGTTGGGAAAATTTTCCAGATTTTGGAATTTTGAGTTTCTAGTGCAACTTTCCTTAATTTCTTGGTCTAATCACTACCACAACACCTTATAAAACTTCAATTGCAACATATAAGCATCTTACAACAATTTGGGCAGAATTTCCACAAGCCCTAGTTCATCAAATAAATTGGGGAAAACTTCTAAAACATGCTCATCATCCATGATCTCACCACAAGAGCAAGTTGCCAAGCTTAATTTAACAAAATTGAAAGTAAAACTTAGAGAGATAAGCTCTCTTACCTTGACTAGAAGTCACTACAAGTAGCCCAAGCTTTCTCTTCCAAAAATCACACCACAAGCCACTAGCTAATCACTCAAGGACAAGTTTAATCGGTTTACTTTGTTTGTTTTCTCACTAAGTTGTTGGATTTGATGATGAAATGGAATGTTTTCCTTTGGGTTTTCTCTCCTCTCTCTCTCGGCCAGCACCAGCAGAAATGAAGAAGAAATTGGCTAAGTGTTGGAGTTAAATGGATGGTAATGATCTTGGTTAAGAAGCCATGAGGTGGTGACAAGTGTCACCACCACCACCTCTTTTTTTTTTTTCTCTTTCTTTCTTGCCTTTCTTGGCCACTAATTTCGGTCAAGCTTGCTACAATTTAAGAAGATATTATGTACAAAAGTCAACAAACTTGTTGGGTAAGAAAAATGGTGGTCAAGTAGTGCGTTCAATCGGTAATGCGCGGGACCCGCCGGATCGCGCCGTTTTTCTTAAAAACTCACGTACTAGGGTTTTTACTTCCCATTCACTAACCTTATATCCTTGCCACTAGTCACATATTATTTCTCACTTAAAAGTCACTTTTAATCCCTAAATTAATTCTTACTCTGTACCGAAAATTCATCCGGCTAAAAATCGCGAAAACCCTAATTTCGCTCCAAACTTGAAACTGAAGCGTAAAACCCTATTTTCTAGGTTTATTTACACTTAGAGTGAAATATTTGGGTAGTGGCCTTTGATAAATACTAATTTTCAAATAAAAGGGTATTTTTGAGGAAAAATACAAGGAATTTGCGAGTCCTCACATTCTCTCCCCCTTAAAAGAATTTCGACCTCGAAATTCATACCTTTAGTCGTGAACAGGTCGGGGTATTTCTCTTGCATGTCTTTTTCTAGCTCCCAAGTTGCTTCTTCCACTTCATGATGCTTCCACAGAACCTTTACTAAAGGAATCTGCTTGGTTCTCAGGTCCTTCACCTTTCGATCCAATATTTGAATAGGTCGTTCTTCATAGGTTAGGGACTCGTCAAGTTCGACATCTTCAGGTGGCAAAATGTGAGTTGGATCCGGATGATATTTCTTAAGCAAAGAAACATGGAAAACGTCATGGATCCTAGACAAACTAGCTGGTAGCTCAAGTCGATAAGCCACTTTTCCTATTCGCTGAAGTACATTGAAAGGTCCTATATATCGTGGTTGCAACTTTTTCCCTTTTCCTGATCTGATCTTCCCTTTTAATGGTGTAATCCGAAGAAACACCTTGTCCCCCATTTCAAACTCCAAGTCTTTCCTTCTATGATCGGCATAGCTTTTCTGACGGCTTTGGGCTGTTTGAAGCCTCTGGCGAATCATTTTTACTTTCTCATACGCTTCCTCAACCCATGGTATTGTGGTCGGATCTATCACTTTTCTCTCTCCTACTTCCTCCCAATGGATTGGAGATCGACATCTTCGTCCATACAATGTTTCATACGGGGCCATTTGAATAGAGGAATGGTAACTATTGTTATACGCAAACTCAACCAAAGTTAAGTATTGGCTCCAACTTCCTCTAAAATCCACAATACAGGCTCTCAGTATATCCTCAAGAGTTTGGATGGTTCTCTCAGATTGTCCATCAGTTTGTGGATGATACGCTGTACTGTAACTCAATTTAGTCCCTAAAGCCTCTTGTAGTTTCTGCCAAAATCGAGATACAAATCTGGGGTCTCTATCCGATACGATATTCACTGGTACCCCATGTAATCTCACTACCTCATCCATATACAGTTTAGCAAGTTTCTCCAAAGGATATTTCATGTTCATTGGTAGAAAATGTGCAGTCTTAGTTAATCTATCAACTATTACCCAAATTGCATCATGCCCCTTTTGTGTTCGTGGCAATCCTGACACAAAATCCATCGTTATGTGCTCCCATTTCCATTCAGGGATCTCTAAAGGCTGTAACAAACCTAACGGCTTTTGATGTTCAGCTTTTACTTGTTGGCACGTAAGACATTTTTGCACAAACTGGGCAATTTCCGCCTTCATATTTTCCCACCAATACAGACTTCTAAGATCTCGGTACATCTTATTATTCCCTGGGTGTACTGTATACCTAGAGCAATGTGATTCCTCCAAAATCTCCTTTTTCAATTCCTCATCCCTAGGTACCACGACACGATTTCGAAACTTCAGGATTCCAGCAGGACTTAGATTGAAATTAGGTAACTCCCCTTTTTCCATCTTCCCTATCCACTTTTGTACCATTGGGTCCTTCACTTGACCCTCTTTGATTCGTTCCATCAATGCCGATTTCACCTCAATATTTCCAAAAATCACCCTCTTCGATTCTAAACGGGGTTTCCACTCACAGACATCTTCCAACAGGCTCCACTCTCTCACTAGGGAACTTGCTAGTTGAGCTTTCCGGCTTAAAGCATCTGCTACAACGTTGGCCTTTCCAGGATGGTAGTTAATTGTACAATCATAATCCTCTAAGAACTCTACCCACCGACGTTGTCTTAGGTTTAACTCCTTTTGAGAAAACAGATACTTAAGGCTCTTATGATCCGTATAAACCTCAAAAGTTACACCATAAAGATAATGTCGCCATTTCTTCAAAGCGAATACTACAGCTGCAAGCTCTAAATCATGGGTCGGATAATTCTGCTCATGAGGTTTTAATTTCCGAGATGCATAGGCAATCACATTCCTACTCTGCATCAACACACATCCTAGCCCTTCTTTCGAAACATCGGTATAAACCGTATAGCAATCACTTCCACTAGGCAAAGCTAAAACTGGAGCCACAGTTAATTGCTTCTTAAGCTCTTGGAAACTACTTTCACACTTAACATCCCAAATATACTTTCCCTGCTTCTTGGTCAAGTTAGTCAAGGGTCCTGCAATTCTCGAGAAATTCTTTATAAATCTGCGGTAGTACCCTGCTAAGCCTAGAAAACTTCGCACCTCTGTAGGATTTTCTGGCCGCTTCCACTTAGCCGGGTCTACAGCAAGGCCATCTTTCGAAATTATGTGACCTAGAAATGCCACACTTTCCAACCAAAATTCACACTTACTGAACTTAGCGAACAATTGGTGCTCTCTTAGGGTTTGTAGTACTATCCGCAAATGTTGTTCATGCTCCTCCCTTGACCTCGAATACACTAAGATATCATCAATGAACACCACTACAAACCTATCCAAGTAAGGTTTGAACACTCGATGCATCAAACCCATGAATGCCGCTGGGGCATTGGTTAAACCAAAAGGCATCACTGCGAACTCAAAATGCCCATATCGAGTATTAAATGCCGTTTTTGGCACATCCTCCTTTCTAATTCTCAACTGATAGTACCCTTGTCGCAGATCCAACTTAGAAAACACTACAGCCCCTTGTAACTGATCAAACAACTCATCGATGTGGGGCAAAGGATACTTATTCTTAATGGTTACTGCATTCAATCCTCGATAGTCAATGCACAACCTTAAACTCCCGTCTTTCTTCTTAACAAATAACACTGGAGCTCCCCACGGAGACTCGCTCTCATGAATAAATCCTCGTTCTAGCAAGTCCTGCAGTTGCACCTTCAACTCCTTAAGCTCAGCAGGTGCCATACGATAAGGAGTTTTAGAGATGGGAGTGGTTCCAGGTACTAAATCAACCTTAAATTCAATCTCCCTTTCGGGCGGCAAAGACTCCAACTCTTCCGGAAATACGTCCGGGTATTCACTGATTACTGGCATGTCTTCCACCTTAATCTTTTCTCCCGGAGTATTAATTAGAAAAGCTAGATAACCACGAGCCCCACGACTAAGCAATTTCCTAGCCCTTATACCGGAAATAAGCGCAGAAGAGGCTATCATACCCCTCACATCAAGCTTTAGAGTTGCCTCTCCCGGTATACAAAATTTGACTACTTTCATCTTACAATCTACCCGAGCATGGTAATGAGCTAGCCAATCCATACCTAGGATAACATCGTACCCCTTAATGGCTAGACTAATAAGATCCACTACCAATTTTCGTTCACCAACCCAAATATCACAATTCTTATACACCTCATTTGCCAGCAAGATTTGATTACCCGTAGGTGTTCTTACCTCTAAGTCATAAGGTAACTTTTCAACTTTCAAATCAATTCCAAACATGAATGCAGGATCAACAAAAGAGTGAGTAGCACCGGGATCTATCAAAATTCTGGCTAACCGGTGAAAAACAGGAATCGTACCTTCTACCACCTCCGTTGGTTCAGGCACGGATTGTTGGTCCAGCGAATATACTCTAGCCGGAACCCTCGACCTTGCCCCTCCAGCATTGGTCGGTTTTGGGTTTGACCTGGCAGTCGATTGGGTGTCACTAATCATCGGGCAGTTGACTATCTGGTGTTCCGTACTTCCACATCTTAGGCACTTCCGAGCCTTTCTCCAACATTCATCCTTAGTATGGTTCGGTTTTCCACAATATCCGCATGTTACTCGGGGAGTAGAGGTCTGGCCTCCCTGCGGAATTCCTCTACCTTGTCCTCTACCAACTGGGCCTCCCCTTTGGGCACCTCCCCTCTGGGTACCTCCTCTCGGAGCGCCTCCCCTAGATGCGCTCGAAAACCGTCCACCTCCAGCCCCACGACCAGACTTGGCAGGTGGTGCATTTTGATCACTACGCACAGACCCTTGAACTCCACTAGATCCTCATTTTCGTTTGGCGTGGAAATTCTTCATGTGGGCCCTAGCAGTTTCTATCCTTTGGGCCTTTTCCAAGACCTCCGTAAACGTATTGATCTGAGCTGCCGCTAAGGCTTCCTGTAATTCCACATTTAGCCCTTGTATAAACCTCCGTACTTTCCTTGGCTCCGTAGCAATCAGCTCGGGAGCGAATTTAGACAATTTGGTAAACTGAGTCTCATACTCAGTTACACTCATCATTCCTTGACGAAGTTTAATGAAATCGTCCTCTCGTTTCTCTTGGACAATAGGAGGAAGATATTTCTCGTTAAAATCCCGCACAAAGTTTAGCCAAGTCCATACAGTTCCTTCTCTCTCCCATTTGGCCCTTACTACGTTCCACCAGGCCCTAGCTGGTCCCTCGAACTGAAATACAGCAAATTGAACCTGTCTCTCCTCCGTATAGTTCAGGGCAGTAAAAATATTTATCATGGCCTCAAGCCACTTCTCAGCCTCATACGGGTCTGGTCCTCCTAAGAATTTAGGTGGAGAGAATTTCTGGAATCTCTCCAAGGCTCTATCCTGCCACAAATCAGGATAACTAGATAAGGTACGACTCATATATCGCGTTGCAACAAGATAACTAGAGACAAGTAAACACGTAAGAAACAAGCACTTTATTTACATAACAAACTGGTCATATATACAGGCCAACAGGTCACATAGTCATAGGCTATCACAGCCAAGGAACATAGAACAAAAGATATTTACATCCACCGTGACACGTTTAAAACAAAAACAAAAGAAGACGTGTCGTGCCACTATGTCCCTAACTATCCCACAAAAACTCCTCAAACCTCAATCCTAACAAGTGGTCTGGCTAGACGCCGACCCAACTGACTCCGAAGACGCACTCAACTCCTCCTCCGAGTCCTCCTCAGGATCCTCCTCAGAAGCATCGGGAACGGCAGGAGCCACAGGCGCTTGGCCATCTCCGGCCAAGTCCTGGAGCACATCGTCAACTAACGCCTCACACTTAGTCAGAATACGACCAGTCCGATCTCGTACATCTCCAACTACTCGCATCAGACATCCAGTCGCCATCTGAGCCTGCTCGCGGAAAGCATCGGTCCGCTGCTGCTCCTCCAGAACCGAGGCCTCCAACTCTCGGATCCGGACTCCCTGGTCTCGTAGTGTAGCTCGAAGACGATCTATCTCTGTATAGCACCTACGATTGGTGCTACCCAATCGCCTCCGCTCGTCGTCCACAGCGAGCACCACTCGGTCAGGATAGGAGTAGGTCTTCCAGCAATCGCAGCGCCGGAACTTGCGCGCTGGGGACCACCTCTGTACCGGCCCACCAGGAACCTCCTGGTAGGCATGGCCACGGTTCCAGAACCGCCGATTCTGGTTCCAGAACCGCCGGTTCTGGTTCTTCAAAGAGGTAGAACCAGAACCGCACCATATAAGATGGTTCTGGTTCTGGTTCCAGAACCGGCGGTTCTGGTTCTTCAAAGAGGTAGAACCAGAACCGCATAGTTCTGATTTCGATTCCTTATGGTTCCGGTTCCGGTTCCGGTTCCGTATGGTTGTTTCTTTCTTCCGTAGAGAGCCCCCGAGAGCAAAAATTGAAGAAGCTCCCTTTTTTTCTTCGAATACAAGCTTTTTCTTTGGAGCCCTTCTTTGCAATTTTTTCCTCTTGGATCCGTTGAGAGCTTGGTCAAAAGGTTGTGGTGGATCATGATGATCATCATGATGTCTCTACTTTTATTATTTTTTATATTAATTATTTTTAATTTTTTTAACGGTTCTGGAACCGGCGGTTCTGGTTCTGGTTCTATTTTTTAGAGAACCAGAACCGGAACCTTTATCCAAGGTTCTACTACGGTTCTGGTTCCACGGTTCTGGTTCCGGTTCTGGTCCGGTTCCAAACGGTCCGGTTCCGGTCCGATTCCCGGTTCCAAATGGAACCATGGCCATGCCTACCTCCTGGTATGTAATCACGCGTGAGACGGGCCCCTCCAGATAGGGCTCGCCAGTAGGAGCGTCCAATGGTATGTCAGTAGGTACGGGCTGGGACGGCCCCGCACCCCCGGTAGCGTCAGCATCCGCCATCACCTATGTTTGCAAATAACATTGCAAAAGTAAGTACGCATCACGAAGAAAACAAGGCTAAAGGCTAAACTCAAGGATAAAACCCTAGCCTATCATATCAAGCACTCAATCTACCTAGATCAATCATAACCTAGGCTCTGATACCACCTGTGACGACCCCACCTCCCCCTAAGGCGTACCAGAGGGTTCGGCGGACCGCCTGCCCAGCTCTCGCCAGGACTCACTCACTCGAATCACGTGCACACAACCATGAACCATAGATAACATTCACAATTCAAGCTTATAATTTACATTGATCGAATTCAGGGTACAAAGTCTCGATATCTTAAACTAGTTCAAAAGTATACAATCCAAGTACCAAAATGTTCCATTCTAGGAATAGCGCGAGTACAAAACCAAAATTCAAAACAAAGTCTAAAGTAACTAGACTACGCTAGCCTTTACACTTCTCACGCTTCTCTCGTACCCCTGTAAGGAAAACAAACTAATAGGGTGAGCCGAAGGCCAGTGAAGTTCCAAATATAAAATTGGCCAACAAAGCGAAGAATAACATAGTAATAGTGAAATAGCGAGCAAACAAGTCAAATCAAGGGAAAAGTACTTCAACTAGCCAAGTAATATCATGTTCGCATTCATATATAAGGATACAGTATTCACGTCTCGGTTCTATTCCAGCTTGATCAATTAGTAGTCGACACTCCGTCAACTTTCAAATAATAACAAATCCAAAATAAAACTTCACTACACGCCAATCCCCGTCCACCAATCAACCCCCCTTTTTTTTTTCGGGCCCGCACGCCACACGAAACACGGGTGGTAATACTCGAGTATACCGGATCGCCGAGGAGATAACAATCCACTCGACTTAACTAGTGACCCAGGGTTCGTTATCTAATCGACCAGGCCCTTGCCGGCTCGACTCGATTAACTAGCCTCAGGGTTTCTGGAATTCCAGGCAATATATATTTCAAGTACATGTAAAACAAGTCAAGTATATTCAAGTCAAGTCAAGTATATCCAATAGCAAGAACAAGTTATTTTAAGGCAAGTGCGGTAAAGTACACCCTTGCCCTATCATTCATTTTCACGTATTCATACAAGTCAAGTAGGGGGCACACGTAACAAGTACAATCGAATATTTGGAAGCACTCACCACAATGGTGCTCCTAGTTCTCGCGTCGAGGTGGTACTCCGGGTTTGGAGTCCAAATCTGCGAGAAAATTTCAGTTTGAGAACTTTGAAACACGAGTAGAATTCGAAACTTAAATGTTCCGTTCATTAAGAATCGACCAATTGAAATTCATTTGAAAGACACTCGTGAAAACTTGCTCGCTTTTCAAATCATAAGGTTTTGTAACATAGATGCTTGGAAATAATACTTGAGTTGAAAGTACAAGGAAATTCAAGTTTACATTGGCCATTAAGTCTTTTCCTCAAGGGTACAAGTTCGGCCAAGTCTTAACATATACACTCGAGACACATAGTAGCAAAGGTACTCGCTAGTTCAAGTGATAATCACTTAATCTTCACTCAAGTCGCTAATATAGTTTTCTAGTCCTCGAGTAAAAATTCGGGCAGCATGCCCTTTGTGTTTACCTAATTTTCCAGCCATTTAGGCTTCATTATTTTTCTCAAACACAACCCAACATCATACATATCAACAATTTATGTCAAGAGCCGTTCCATAGGCTCACAATATCATAATAATAAGATTCACATCAATAGCAAGTGCAGAAATTCCATGTAGCCAAAAGACAGATTTGACGTATAAAAGCGGAAATAACTTATCCGAGGCTACGCTTATCGGATTAAGGCGAAACCTATGCCCTTTCGAAGCTAAGATATAGAGCTACAATGTTAATGAAGGTCACTTAGTCCAGTTTCTAATGTAACTTGGTCAAATTCTCGAATTACTAAACCAGAAACCAATTCGTCGGCTATTTAAACGCAGAACACTGTAATGGTCATAACTCAGTGTACACAAGTCCGAATCAGGTGTTCTTAGAGGCATTTTGAAGCTACTTCAGAACACTACAACTTTAATGTTTTGGCCCAGAGCTAAATCAGAATGGATCCTGGTCAACAAACGCGATAAACTGGACTTAACTGAAGAAACGGACTGCTGGGAAATACTTAGAACATTAAGGGTATTTTGGACTTTTCACGTCCTACGTTGCTCCGATTGAGCTGAAATTTTGTAGGCACCTATAAAATGCCATTCCCTACAACTTTTATTCTTTGAACTAAGGCCAATTCGGCCTTTATCACATAGATACAAATTCGGACAGAATGTTGGGAAAATTTTCCAGATTTTGGAATTTTGAGTTTCTAGTGCAACTTTCCTTAATTTCTTGGTCTAATCACTACCACAACACCTTATAAAACTTCAATTGCAACATATAAGCATCTTACAACAATTTGGGCAGAATTTCCACAAGCCCTAGTTCATCAAATAAATTGGGGAAAACTTCTAAAACATGCTCATCATCCATGATCTCACCACAAGAGCAAGTTGCCAAGCTTAATTTAACAAAATTGAAAGTAAAACTTAGAGAGATAAGCTCTCTTACCTTGACTAGAAGTCACTACAAGTAGCCCAAGCTTTCTCTTCCAAAAATCACACCACAAGCCACTAGCTAATCACTCAAGGACAAGTTTAATCGGTTTACTTTGTTTGTTTTCTCACTAAGTTGTTGGATTTGATGATGAAATGGAATGTTTTCCTTTGGGTTTTCTCTCCTCTCTCTCTCGGCCAGAACCAGCAGAAATGAAGAAGAAATTGGCTAAGTGTTGGAGTTAAATGGATGGTAATGATCTTGGTTAAGAAGCCATGAGGTGGTGACAAGTGTCACCACCACCACCTCTTTTTTTTTTTCTCTTTCTTTCTTGCCTTTCTTGGCCACTAATTTCGGTCAAGCTTGCTACAATTTAAGAAGATATTATGTACAAAAGTCAACAAACTTGTTGGGTAAGAAAAATGGTGGTCAAGTAGTGCGTTCAATCGGTAATGCGCGGGACCCGCCGGATCGCGCCGTTTTTCTTAAAAACTCACGTACTAGGGTTTTTACTTCCCATTCACTAACCTTATATCCTTGCCACTAGTCACATATTATTTCTCACTTAAAAGTCACTTTTAATCCCCAAATTAATTCTTACTCTGTACCGAAAATTCATCCGGCTAAAAATCGCGAAAACCCTAATTTCGCTCCAAACTTGAAACCGAAGCGTAAAACCCTATTTTCTAGGTTTATTTACACTTAGAGTGAAATATTTGGGTAGTGGCCTTTGATAAATACTAATTTTCAAATAAAAGGGTATTTTTGAGGAAAAATACAAGGAATTTGCGAGTCCTCACACGCGAGGTTGAGTATATATATATTTTTTTTATTTTTGTTTTTATTTAATAATAAAATTACGTATATTATTTTTATTTTTTTATTTTTTATTTTCATAGTAAAATTACGTATATATCCTTAATATTTTATTATTTATTAAGAAAAAAATATTATTTTATTTATTTTTTAAAAAATAAAATAATTATTTTTTATTTTTTTCGAGCTCGAACTCGGCTCGACTTGATTTGAGTCGAGCTCGAGCTTGAAAATTGCCGGCTCGTCAAGCTCGAGCTCGAGTTCGAGCTTGGTAAAATTCAGTCAAGGCTCGGCTTGATTAGTTCAAAACTCGACTCGACTCGGCTCGTTTGCAGCCCTAGTTCCAAGCACTAGAGTCGAGCACAAAATAAGGCTTTGGACCTGTACGCATTTGGTTGATTGGATGGCAACATTTAACTGGGCTGAGTATGTCAGCACCAATACGTTGGCGGTTGCATCTTCATTCTGCTGGTAAGATTAGGTACTTGTAGTCATGATTGAAGTCTGCTTTAATGGTTAGATAAGGCAACGATAAATCACTTTTGCGTGTATATAAACTACTGTCTGCATTTCCATGTTCTCTTGAAGTTAGTGTGACGGATTGATTATATTATGCTGAAATGAATGCATCTATAATGAGGCAAGCCAGGTCAAGTTTATTTGTAATTGAATTAATGGGTCTATTGTATTGCAAATTCATTATCTTGACCGAGTGCAAATACTAAAGCATAAAGTGCCAAGAACTATACCAAGAGCAAAGGCATGGACAGATGCTCTGATCTCTGAAAGGGATGCATTAGAGATTAAGAATTTTGGGGTTTATGGAAAAGGAAAGCTGATAACATGTTATTTATTGTTTACCTCATATCATATAAAAAGTAGGTGTATGTATTACGTGGCTTGCATATTGAAATGGCTGGTTTAATTTGATGTTAAAGGTTGGACCACATGATCCGGTAGAGAATGAATATGGTGCGTGGCATACTGAACTACCCCCTGATTTGGTAGGGATGATGATGGACAGCGAGCATGCTGATATCGGTGTAAGTGGGCCTGTTCCATGATTAACGAAATTTATGTAAACATTGACGTAATTACTGCATATTATTGTCAAGATTATGAGTTAAAGTAACGTACACGCTTGTAAAACATACAGCTACATGTTAATATATGAAACCAATTCCAATATTACATTGAACAAATAAGTTATCTTCAATTGCAATCACTTGCGTGTAAAACATAAATGTAGTGATCTTTTGGATAATCATGTTATAAATATATGAAAATTATAGGTTCGCTTTGACCATTTTATTGCATGTGATAGAACTTGCAGTTAATGTGTTATGCCGATAGTACAAATTTTAAATTAGGAACTTTCACTTAGATGTAGTACTATTGTTTAATTCAGTATTGTATTCTATTCTTGAGAGCATGTGGCTGATTTATGGATTGGTAATGTTGTCAGTTCAAAAACGAACTGCAGGCTGAGCTAAATGAGTTGTATAACATTGCTATTAGTAGCCAACGAAGAATATTAAAGATTGCAGAAATGCTCTGTTCTCATCCGAGAGCTAAAGCTGTATCGTTTGGGGCTGAAGCATTGGACAAAGGAAAAAATTCTATACAGAAAACAAATACAATGCACCAGGGTCCTGATACCGAAGAAGAGTTGGAATTTCAATCTGCAGAAGAAGGGGGCAACGATGAGGATGGTGCTGCTGATGAAATTGATGAGGAATGGTCTAAAAAAGGAGCAAATTGCAGTGCAGTAAGAGGAGAGGGATGTCGGTGAAGGTAATAGGACAAGCGAAACCAGAGAACTCCCAAAGCTGAATGAAGATGTAATGGACATAAACAATCTAATTTATACCTCATCAGTCGTGCCTGATAACATCAATCATGGGTACGAACAAGGGGAAAAAGGGACAACAACTGAGCAAGGAAGCAAAAAACACCTTCATGAGCAGGAGCAATATAACTCAAATGTCACAGAACCTGCCGAAGAAGGTCAATCTACGGTGCAACCAGCTTTGATTGCAGTTGCATCGACTTCACATCTGTATAAGCCACAAACACCACGTAGATTGCGGTCATATGGTCAAAAGCGGAAAGGTTGGTACTGTTGTATTATTCATAAGGTTCTAATTCAAGTAACATTACTATAAAAGCTATCCACATACGTTAACTGTGTTTATACCATAATGCTGCTAGTTTATGGGTCTGAATTATTCCGTCATGATCGAAAACTTGTAGGCTTATTGTCATAACACACCAATGTTAGCTGCATAAATCACGAATAGACAAACTGATATGACGATAATAATAATATGTGACTTTATTATCATTACATCCAAATAAGCAGTGTGTGTCATGTTATGTTAAAGTAAAGAAAAACTATTAGTCACACTGTGTTTGAAGACTATTACAAAATAGTTATTTGAAAGTTACAAATGGTTTACAATTTGTTACACAAAGGTAGATATGAAATCATATGAAATGCATGTTCTTTGTTTTTTAGGAGGCCTTGACATTGAGATAAAGAACAAGTCTACGCGTTCAACAAAGAAGAGCACCGTTTTCCGGTCAACTGAGTACAATCTACCAGCACATGTAACAGTAAGCTTGTATGATAAAAATATAGTTGTATATGCATGGCACCCAGACAAAAATCCTAAGTAAGTTTCTTGATTTCAGTATTAATTCTTACTTAATCCATTGTCAACATTACCGGGCATGTGGTTCATTGTACCATGGCAACGAAACATAGTATGAAAATGATATCATGTGTTCATATACAATACATGTCTGCTTTTTGGAGTACGAGTATTAATTATTAGTAATTCGTTAACATATTGTTCCCGGATCTGCCAAGGACATACTTATTCAAATGTTTCAATTCTCGCTAACATGGCTTGACTTGAAGACACTGGATAATGGCATACATGTGTCGAATCGGGTCAGTAGTTTATTACGATTACTCCAATTGTTTGATTATCAATTTATTGATTAGATTATTGATAAGTAACCGCAATTGTAACACTCAATATTTGTTCGATTTCAATTGAATATTGATTAGGTGATCAACATATTCGCCCGTCTCATGAATTGGGGTGGAAGAACTATCAAAAGTAGGAAGCTGTAACACTACATCGTTGAACCCATCGCAATTGTGAGTTTGAAATTTGGGGTGCATCTTATTATGTGTTAAATTTATTTAGCATCATATCTTAATTGCTTACAGAGCCAACGCACTATTAGTAATGCATTTTCAACCCTCCATCCTCTTGCCCATCTTATTGGTTGCAGGAAGGAATTTTAAAAATGGCAAAATTCGACAAGTTGTCTAATGCCAGTTTATCTGCTAAGCTTAAAAAGCTTTTCAAAGTTCGCAATAACAATACGGGGGTTGATCCAGCGAATTGTGAGTGGGTATGCAATTAGCACCTTTTGGTCAAGCTTTTTTATAAGATGTTGAATATCTAAAAATTGAATCAGGTTACATACCTTTTCTGTGTTGCTTTTTATATACCTCATTCATTTCAGATGTTTGTCCCGGTATGCATAGAGGGGTATTGGTTTGTCTACAGCTTTGATGTCTCACACAGAGAAGTGCACCTGCTAGACCCTAATAGCGATCAAGCAAAGAGCAAAGACATAAGTGTAGTTAATCAATTGGTTTGTTGTATCTGTCACCTAAATGCATTACAGCGAGACGACAATGAAACAGTAGTATTTCTAATCTGTTTTACATAATCGTTGGTGCTATAGAAACGTGTTTTAGGGTTAGTCGTGGCGACAAAGTTTGGCAAGGAAATTGACTTCTCAAGTTTTTTGTTTGCAGTTGCCGATGTCTCTCATCACTCACCAAATAAAGTGTAAATAGTTTGAATTCTCACATGATTATTCTTAGATATACCTATATTTTATTACAACATATATACTCCAACTGACTAATTAGAAGACGGCATGGACAGATGTGACAGTGGTGTCTTCATTATGATATTCCTAGAGCATTGGAGCGGAAGGTTGGCTGTTTGGCTTACAGAGGTAGTACAATTTCCGTATGTTTGGGCCTTTATATCTGGAATTGTGGTTTATAGTTGTTACCTTTACTTTCGAAGATACTTATTACATTTAAATTGGATAGGAAAATGTTGACAAGTATCGAGTGCTGTACACAGCTCGATTGTGTACCTCAACGGAGAATTTTAAGTTTCTGGACAGCTTTGCAAACCTGGAAGTACCAAAACGGCCGCGGTTGAATGTTGGTAATGCCTGAACTTTACATGTTGTGATGATTGTAGTTGGAAATATTTGGATATTCTCCCATTGTACATTGTTATGTGTCAAATGTAGCAAATGGATTGGTGTAGTCTAGCTTTTGGTCCGATGCACCAACTATATTAACCTTATTGTATGCATATGGAACATTTAAATTGACAGTCATCATATGTACATAAGGTTACCTGTTGTTAAATTTGGATGACGAAAGCCGAGCAGTACGTGGTCCATACGAAAAGTCTCCCTATAAATTGAACCGAAGGTTACCATTGATCGCTCGATTTTGAACCATTTTCAACGATGTTCATGTGGCCAATTGAATGTGAATTTTGTTTCAAAATTTCCGCAGTTACAATTGTCATTTCAGTAGGGAAGTAGTTACATTGCCATCCTATTGTTCGATGAAACCTCTAACACGAAACCTTTGACATAATCCACTAGGTGTTATTTCCAAATATCCCACTAATTTGGACCAAAGACACCATTTATTGTCAGTAATAACCTTACACGAAAATGACATTTTTTAACAACAAAGCGTAAGTCCATGCCAACTACATATCTTGCCATCCGTGTATTTAAGAGTTGGAGCAATTTCTTGAAGGCCTCGCTACATCAACAGAGCAAGGTTCGAAACGTTCATCTCTATATTCTTGGCCACACACATGGATAGGCGTCTTTGGGATTTTATGTGCTTGATCCAGAGATTATTAGATTGTATTAGATGGTATGTGTGAGGAGTGATCGACAAGTTCTTAAGGATTTATGGCCAAGATTTGTTATAAAAAAAGGCAAGGTCCTGTTTGGACCGAAGACTAGCTTTCGTATATCTAGTGTGTTACACAGAGCACATATAAAGTTTCATCTTATGCATTGTTATACACCATCGACCAGAACACATTACCTAACAAACAGGTTTTATAAAATTTGTATGCATTATTATCAAAGTAGAGTGGAAACTAGGAGGCCTTGCGTACACTAGCTTTTCTGTAACTTTGGAAAAATATATGTTCCTTATTTCATACTTACTCTGTGACGGCCCCACCTCCCCCTAAGGAAAACCAAAGGGTTTAGCGGACCGCCTGCCCAACTCTCGCCGGGACTCACTCACTACTACATTCCTCAAGTAAATTACAAGGTACAACTCGAATAATACATCCAATTCTCCAAAAATTACATATCATAAGCAAAGCGGAAACTAGGTCTAAGCGTCGAATGTAGATATACATCCGATTCAATTTCAAATATTTATACAGGTCCAAAAGTACATAAACCAAAATCAAATCTAAACTATACAAGATGTACGCCATCCAGCCACACAAAGATCCAAATACAAGTTTTTCCTTTACTTCGATCCCTGTGGGGAGAAGAAGATAATAGGGGGTGAGCTAGAAGCTCAGTGAGTGACCAGTAAAAGCAACAGCCAAGTATATTTCACAATAAAGCAATGATATGATGTCATGATGCAATCATCAAATGTTCATTTATTGCTCATGTGAGACAGTGAAGTTCTTGTACTTAAATATCCAACGCTCGTTTAGATCAGGTAACCGGGAAACAGAAGTAAGGAGCCATCGTACTCCAAAGAATGTGTAAACAGTAGTGGAGACATTGGTTCTAAGCACAAGACTTTCCAGGATCTCATTGGAGCCAAATTATGTCATGGCACACACCCAAGCCCAAATGATATGCAATGGAGTAATAAATGCAAGAATTAGTTCAAAAGTAACTTTGGAAATAGTTGAGGGATCACTCACCAACCACGACTCACGAACCTCATCCATCATTTATTATTGTCTTGCTCAAGTCCAAGCCCTAGATCACAAATGGAAATAAGAACTAAAACGATCAAAGCGGAAAAACAGTAAAGGAATGCATCGGGCGTGCGCGGAAATGAAAATGGTACAAAACGGTTTACACGATTTTGCCCATAACTGGAGCTGTGATTATCAGATCAAAATGTACTAGGCAGTGTCTCGAAGCTTAGACAAAGAGTTACAACTTTCATGAAGACACCTCAACCTATTTTTCAGTATATCCAAGTCAAATTTGCCAAATATAGAACTAGAACTCCAAAGGCTAGTTTATCTTTCTCGTGAAAATTTGGCAGCATGCCCCTTGTTTTTACCTAATTTTCCAGCCATTTATGGCCTCATTATTTTTCCTCAGCCAATCCCAAAGTCATACATATCATAGATTCAAGTAAATAGCCGTTCCATAGGCTCATAACAACATAAGAACAAAAATCAAAGTGATAACAAGTGTGGAAATGTAACCTAGCAAAAGACAGATTTGACGTGTGGTTGCGGAAAGAACACATCCGAGGCTACGCTTATCGGATTGAGGTGTAACTTATACTGTTTTGAAGCTAAGACACAGGGCTACAATTTTTATGAAGATCACTTAGTCCAGTTTCCAATGCAACCTAGTCAAATTCCCAATTTACAGAACCAAAATCCAACTAGTCGGCTAATTAACCGCACTGCACTGGAATGGTCATATCTCAGGTTACCAAGGTCCGATTAAGGTGTTCTTGGAGGCATTTAAAATCTAAGACAGAATACTAAAACTTTCATGTTTTGTCAAAAGGCTAAATCCCAACGGATTATAGTGAATAAACACAATCAAATAGACTAAACTGTCCACGCGGAACTCTGGAATGTACCCTAGAATAGCGAGGGTATTTTCGTCTTTTTACAATCTACATAGCTCCGATTGAGCTGAAATTATGTAGGAACCTATAAAATACCATTCTATACAACTTTCATGTTTTAGGCCAAGCCTAATTTGGCCTCTAAATATGAGTTCCAAAACCGGGCAGAACTGAATTAGGAAATTCCAGAAATCTGAAATTTTTGGTTTCCAATGAAACTCTCTTCAATTCCTTGTTCCAAACTCTACCAAAGCCCCTTATATAATCTTATATATAACATCTATCAACCATACAACAATTTTAGGCAGAAATTAATCAAACCCTAACTTGCTGTCGTTAAACAATTTTATAACATCGGAACTCAATTGTTTGGTCAACCACTTATTGTGTCGTTAAAAAATTATAGGTACACATCATTCATCAACCTGCATCAGAGAGGAGGTGACGTCAACAATTAGTCGCAATCCCTGGGTGTTATTTCTTTCCTGAAATGTTTTGAAATCAGCTAATACAGCTGCTGGAACATACGGTTAATGATATACGATGTTCAAGTATCCAATTAACAAGACTTCATAAATATGTGACTCAATGATAAAAGTTTGTCACCTGGGGTGATGGTGAAAAGACATGATATGCATCAATATCACAATGTGTTGAAATTGCCGCACGCTCCTCCTACATTATATAATATAACTATTCCACTGTCAACAAATCATTAGTATTGCCTATTGCTCAGTTACAAAGCTAAATTGGACTAGACATTATAACAAGAAAAACGATATATCAGACCATTAAGATATCTCTAACGGAGTTATGCTTGGAAAAAATAGAAAATTTGGGGTGCTTCCATTATGTAGGGACATTCCAGGAGGCCTCTGATTAGCCAAACGGTGGACCTTCGGATAATATAAAAAATATGTCATTAAAGCGAGCATACGTTAACTACATAATATGCATGCTTTGACAGCGTTCGAGTACCCACCATTACAATTAAAGAATAGTAGCTCTACAATCTGAACAAGAAGGTCTTTATTTTATCTACTAAATGTATGCATACCGTTTCACTTTCCTCGATTTCGGCAGCAACAGTATTTGGAGGACCATTCACTGACTGGCTCATTGAATACGTCTACGAGTTTTCTATGGGCCAAATAATTATATAACACAGACAAAATAGATATATCATGAGGGATGACAGCTGTAACAAAATTATTGCACAATGTCACATCAATGTAACTAATTATGTTGTTAGAAACATCCAAATAAAAGCTAAAGCCATGCCCATTTTATACTAACCGAAAGTGAGTCAATTGATGAACGGCATCCCATAAACATGTGTTCATCAAATAAAATCGATGTCGGCTCCGATTCTGAGACCTGTATTATTGACACGACAATAATGTTATTTTATAGTGAATGGTACCTAAACTTTACTTAACATGACAACGATAACATTGTTTTAGCATAAATGTTTACCATCATAAAAATTGGATCCTTACCGTAATCTGTGTAGTTCTTGGCAATCTAGATTTTCTTTTTAATCTATCAATTTAGCGACCCAACTTTGCATCACTTTACTTCTTTTCCTACTGGCATGTTTTTTAATGCCTCTTGTGACTATTGCCTCTCCCATTTCATTTACAAATTGTGTCTTATCACGTTCTTCCACATTTAGATTTTTATGATTTTGCGAAGGTTGCTCTTCATTTTCTGAGAGGAGGAGCTCAACTCTCTTTGCCAAATCGGATATGACGATGATTACTACTTTACTGGTATCCTCCGACATTGCTGCTCGAGTAGCGACCTTAATCATGGCTGGAGCGAGCTCTCAATAACGAGTTCAAATGATTACTTTTGGATCAGCCACAATTTCCTGTCCTCACCGATCAAAACAGTCTCCTGCCCGAGCTCTTTTTGTCCATCGTCTCTTAACGTATTCAGGAGGAATTGTTTTTATGCCCACAATATCAAACACCTTCAACGCGTGCCCACACAAAATTCCTTCATTCTCGTATTTTTTGCAACTACAGCATACACTTAGATCATTCCGATTGAATACCACTATTCTTTCAGGTCCTCCATCATACCTCATGACCGCAAACTCACAAACATCCCTGCGCCTTGTTATCTCAATATAACCATAGCTGTTGACTCACCATAATCATTTTGGAATGTAACAAATACGGTTGGTGAATACGTCTCTGATGCATGCACAAGCATAGGTGTTTGCCTCAACCCTACCATGGGGAGCTTTTGCCTCATTTCATATTCTGCGATGAGTTTATTATGTCTCTTTTCATCAACTACCTGATTGAAATGTCTAAAGAACTGTACAAGGTCGTGATCCAGTTTCAAATGATTTTTAATTGCTACATTTAGGCTTTCGCTAAGTCGGGTGTTTCGTATTCCCACGGTCCATCTTTCTTTCATCATGCACCTTGCCCATTTATCACGAATTCGGTACAGTCCGAAAAGCCATTCATTATTTTCAAGATTGTATTTCTTCACCATCGCCTCCCACACCCTATTGAATTGTTCCACTTCTTCAATCTCATACATGCAGGCATCAAACATGTATGGAAGGTCACTATTTTCCTTATAGTGATTGCCAAGATGTTTCATAAAATTACGCCTTATGTGAAACGTACATAGACCGTGAAACGTTTGGGACATGACAAGTGAAAGAGCAGCTGCCATGGCGTGATCTTGGTTGATTAGTATGGTACTTGGACGCTTTTCACACGTTACTTCTAGAAATGTACCAAACACCCATTTGAAAGAATCTATCGTCTCATCATACATAAGGCCAGCACCGAATATCACAATTTACCTATATTGGTTAAAACTCACAAATACTCCAAGTGGCCGGTATTCTTTATTTGTTTTGTAGGTTGTGTCGAATGTGACTACGTCTCCAAAAAAGTTGTAGTCAATTAACATTCCTGCAGACACCAAAATTTTTATTCAATATTCGCTTTATTATTTTTTATTATTTATTATTCTTTTATTTTATTTTAGATGTCTAAGTTTACAAAATAATAGTTAGTGTTTGTTTATTTATTTTAGTAAATTAAGGTTCATTATTTTTCTAAGAAACCCCATCATGACACGATCACGTAGTCGAGTTTTGAGAAATAGTGTAAACATGAGTATGCATCCTAAATCATTCGATAGGTCTGCAGCGACGTCATCACTTGACCTTGCAAATCTGGGAGTTCAACTGAGCGAAGTGTTAGACAAATTTAATGAATTAATCATGGAGATGGCCGCACAACGGCGCATGATTGATCAGTTGGTTGCTGGCAGCAGCAGCGGTGTCCAGCAAGATCTCTTACCTGCTAGCCAACCTGAAGCTCAACCACTACCCCTACCCTATACTCAAACCTCTTTTGCTCCACATTTCGTAAATCTACTTGAGGAAACTTTCACCTGTCCCACTCATGGCCTCCCACGTACATATACACCCAATATCCAGACCAATCCTCTTCACCCTCAAATTCCTCCAAATTATCCACTTGTTAGTCTGAACATGCCATTTGAATCTCAAGGACCATATTATTATTCCACTGCAAAGCCATTCGCACTAGACACCGCTGCACAAGAAAAGTCGAAGTGGGAGAATCCTCCGCGCCAATTGACAAGAATATGTTATAGAGGTTAGATCGATTTGACAAGTTCATGAGGAAGAGCCAAGGCTTTTCGTCCCGATCTAGATACCAACAATATTCCACCTACTCACCCCGTTACCCATACTAGCCACACACTCGATCTGTTTATCATACCACTATTAACCACCCTTGATCCCGTCCAAATTACTCAAACACGCCTGCAACACCACTTTATGTTCTCCACCTAACTTTCAAACTAGACCTCGCCCTCGTTATAATCCAAGACCTGCTTCACCAGTCAACCAGAACTATAACTATCAACAAACCAATGACACCTAAAACCCAACCACATATAGAATCTTCACCAACCTAGGTCGAACCATCAATCAATTATATGAGCAGCTCAAAGCCACAGGAAAAATTTGTACAATACCTTCTAAAGTCTATCCTAAAGGATTTTAACTTGATTATGACCCTCAAGCCATCTGTGCTTATTATTCTGGAGCTCCCGAGCATCCCACCAATAATTGCTGGGCATTGAAATATAAAATTCAGGATATGATCGAAGCAGGAGATATAGTGCTAAGGAAAAGAGGAGAACAAGGACCAAGCATAAGTACGAATCCCTTTTGCCGAACACAAGGATACCTTTGAGGCATTTACTCCCAATGAAAAAATTTGAAAATCCTGAACTAGTGAGATCCCTCCCTCTTGAAGGGAGTTTCGATAAATTCGGGGAGATATCTTTGGTTAAAATCCATGAAAATCATTCATGCGTGTGTCTTTTGTTTAACTATATTTTTGTAAATAGTTTTGAATCAAGTGGCTTTTGAAGACACGTCTTGCTTAACAAGTAACATGCTATTAAGTTTGATCTTTATCTTGAAATTCAATAAAATGTACAGTTTTATATATACTATGTTACTTACGCATTCTTTTCAGATGACCAAGAATAAAATTCTCTGATCCTTTGGATATCATTGTTCCAAAATTTGATGGCAGCAATCTCGATATCTCACGTGTGACGTCCCCACTTCTCCCTAAGGCGAACCAAAGAGTATCCGCGGGACGCCTGCCCAGTTCTCGCCAGGACTCATGCAATTTCCGTCCAACCTTAATACAATACTAGATGTTACGATTAAATATCATAAATACAATCAGTGCGTAAGCATTCAAGCTTATCAATATTCAACAAAGCCATTCGCACTAGACACCGCTGCACAAGAAAAGTCGAAGTGGGAGAATCCTCCGCGCCAATTGACAAGAATATGTTATAGAGGTTAGATCGATTTGACAAGTTCATGAGGAAGAGCCAAGGCTTTTCGTCCCGATCTAGATACCAACAATATTCCACCTACTCACCCCGTTACCCATACTAGCCACACACTCGATCTGTTTATCATACCACTATTAACCACCCTTGATCCCGTCCAAATTACTCAAACACGCCTGCAACACCACTTTATGTTTCTCCACCTAACTTTCAAACTAGACCTCGCCCTCGTTATAATCCAAGACCTGCTTCACCAGTCAACCAGAACTATAACTATCAACAAACCAATGACACCTAAAACCCAACCACATATAGAATCTTCACCAACCTAGGTCGAACCATCAATCAATTATATGAGCAGCTCAAAGCCACAGGAAAAATTTGTACAATACCTTCTAAAGTCTATCCTAAAGGATTTTAACTTGATTATGACCCTCAAGCCATCTGTGCTTATTATTCTGGAGCTCCCGAGCATCCCACCAATAATTGCTGGGCATTGAAATATAAAATTCAGGATATGATCGAAGCAGGAGATATAGTGCTAAGGAAAAGAGGAGAACAAGGACCAAGCATAAGTACGAATCCCTTTTGCCGAACACAAGGATACCTTTGAGGCATTTACTCCCAATGAAAAAATTTGAAAATCCTGAACTAGTGAGATCCCTCCCTCTTGAAGGGAGTTTCGATAAATTCGGGGAGATATCTTTGGTTAAAATCCATGAAAATCATTCATGCGTGTGTCTTTTGTTTAACTATATTTTTGTAAATAGTTTTGAATCAAGTGGCTTTTGAAGACACGTCTTGCTTAACAAGTAACATGCTATTAAGTTTGATCTTTATCTTGAAATTCAATAAAATGTACAGTTTTATATATACTATGTTACTTACGCATTCTTTTCAGATGACCAAGAATAAAATTCTCTGATCCTTTGGATATCATTGTTCCAAAATTTGATGGCAGCAATCTCGATATCTCACGTGTGACGTCCCCACTTCTCCCTAAGGCGAACCAAAGAGTATCCGCGGGACGCCTGCCCAGTTCTCGCCAGGACTCATGCAATTTCCGTCCAACCTTAATACAATACTAGATGTTACGATTAAATATCATAAATACAATCAGTGCGTAAGCATTCAAGCTTATCAATATTCAACATCTGCCCAATCATTTCATCGAGACCTCGAAATACATCAATATTCAAAATATACATCAATCACAAGTCTAGCCCCAAAGTGCAACGGAAACCCTAAAACAAGAGTACGCCAAGAGGGGTTTCTCCAACATTTCTCCAAGTCCAATCTTGTTAAGGAAAACAAATCTACAGGGTGAGCAAAATGCTCGTGAGGCCAAGAACACACATGCAAGCACGTTGTTCAGGTAACAAACCCAAATAACAGTTCAAGTGATAAATTACAAGTAATTCATAAAGCCAACGAAATGTAAACAGAAACAATTCAAGGATATGGTAGCTCTCAGGAGCTAAGTTCCACTTGCTTTACCAGTTCATTCGTATATCTTCCCGTGATGACTCTCCATCAATCAGGTTGATATTTTCAAACCATAGATCACCACTTACTTCTCATCCGTCCACCCTACAGCGCTTCGGGCCCGCACGACATTTATAAGGCTATACTCCACGAGTATGCCAAGCAAGATCTCTCAAATAGATCAAGCTTATCATGTGATTCTCATGGCTCCCCAAGATTCCCGACCAAACCCATGCCGGCTCGAGTCCCAAGGTCGGCGTATAAGTTTGGGCGTCCCCCATGTATCATGTAAGTGTCGAGGAGATTCACTCCAACGACGTATGCAGTCATAGCATACCATGTCATGTATTCAAGCATTTGATAGGTTTAAGCATGTATTTCAGGTCATGTAAACCAGGCAAAACATGTTAAGCATGAGTCATTTGTTTCAAATGAGAACGAGTGCGATAAAGTACACACTCGACTCCATTTTTCAAAATCAAGTAGGCTAAGCATGTAATCAGGTAAGCCAAGCATGAATCAAGTCCATAGAGTTCAAGTAGCCATACACTTGACACTCACCAAGTAGAAGTAGTCTCAACCGAAATTTAAGCGTTCACCGTGGGATCCTCTTGAGGGTCCTCGTGTGCGCCTGAGCACATAATAGTGAAGTATCACTCATATATCCCAATTATCAAGGAAGATTGTACACTAGTACAATCTAAGGAAATTTCATTAAAACGAACCTCAATTACTCGTAAATCGATGTTTAAATGGAGTTTCTTAAAGTACACGGTAATCGAGTTTTCATTTTGGGAAATCAAGTATAAAACATTCAAGAAATATTGAAGGAATAAGGAGCACTTGAAAACTCCCTTCCCTTGAAATTTGGGGGAAAAATTTAGATTTGATACGATACTTTGAAAAATCGTATCTCCCATTCTACATGTCAGAAATTGGAAAACTGGGTGCCGTTGGAAATCTCTTTGAAAGTACTAAAAGTTCTTAGAAGACACTTTTCCATGATTCTAAATGAAAAATATTCAAAAATGGGCTCAAAGTTACTGTTTCAGAGTACTTAAGGTTGTGTTGGGGTTGGTTTTTCGCTAACTTTGGAAATTCGGTAAAATTCACACGTTGCGAGCTAGCCTCTGAAATTTGTAAATCAATTAGAGTTGCAAGTAAGGTTTTTAACAGAAAAAACGGATCAAGAATCGGAGTTTCGAGCACCGAGATACGGTAGCTCAAAGTTAGGGAAAAATTCAAAACTGGTAAACAAATTTCCAGATTTGAGCTTCCAACCTTGAGACTTTAGTTAGGTATCGAAATGGACATGGATTGGTACAAAATTTGGCAGTATAATACTCCTATATAAATAGTATTCCTCTATCAAATTTCATGAAAAAATACCTTCGGGAAGGTAGTCAATCAAACAACCAAAGTTTCGAAAATCCTAAGACAAAACTGCCTTGAGCCTTTTGTTTTCCATTCCAAACATTTGGTCAAAGAAAAATTCCTCAAACATGGCTCATTAGTGTAGACAAAGCCTAAGGAACATTCATGGTACATTTCATAAGTGTTTAGCACCAAAATATTCAGTTAGCAAGTCTACACCAAGCCTTGCATCAAATCTGTCCAAAAGTTAGGGTTTTAGGGTTTTCAAGAGCAGGGCAGGTTCCGTATTTTGATAAAAAATCACTCAACTTAACTCAGAATTGGGCATAGTTTATGGTGTTGGAAAACACATTCATAGAGCTATAATTTCACAGAAGAAATCATTTTGAAATTCGGCACACAACTAGCTCGAATTCGAGCCACAAGTTGCAGCCTCAGCATTTCGTTCCAGGAAAACAGAGAAACAGAACAGCCAACTTTAAATGGTTGGTTTGGCATACATACATGGAACCAGAATGTACATTTTATACCATCGGAAAGGTGGGAATGTCTAGTTTCAAATGCCTCTGACGGCACTCAATTACGACATCGGAGCACAAAGTTATGGATGAAACAAGAAAGCTGGTCTGAGCATGTCGGGAAAAATTCCAGGTATACCAACTTTGTGAAATCAATTCATTTGACCCACCAAACCTCAATATTTTTCAATGAAATTTTATACACCATCTATACAACATATAAAAATCATATATAAGTCATCACAACCTCAAAATTTCGCAGAAATAGGTACGTTCAAAGCAGGGGCAGAATCGGAACTTTTCACCCCATGCATTTCTTGAAGTTCATACTAATAATACACCATTAATCTACCATTTTGAGCACTAAACCAACATTAAACCCATCATCAATCATCACATCAGCCATCATCCAAGAGTGGGAGTTCATAGAGCCCACATTCAAAATTTTCCAACAATAACAACCACCCATATGAATACAAGAGCTTAAAGGTGTTGAACAACCTGCATAAATCAAGATTAGAGTGTTGGATCATTACCTACTTTGGTGGGTGTACAAGAGCAGAATTTCGGTCCCTTGAAGCTCCAAGAAAACCGTGGAAAGTGAGCTCCTTTGATAGCTAGATGAACTCTCCAGGTAACAAGCTAAGTGGTCTTCAATTTTGGTGTGAATCTATGAAGGTTTGGTGCAAGAATTGAAGATGAAAAATGGCAACTTTGGTGTTGTATTTTGCAGCTGATGGTTCGGCCAAGAGAGAGACTAGGAGAGAGTGTGTTTGATCCAATTTTGGCTTCCTAAAGAAGATACAATGTGTGGTGCAAAATCACTCCAAAGTCAACTGAGAATAGTGCGCATAGGGCACGTTTGGTGCTCGATTTTTTTCGCATTTATTTCACTAGTGCACTAAACCTCTAATGCACTTATATTCATACAAATATTATTCACTCTTAATTGTCCCAAAATAATGGTTTAAAGTCCCTCAATTAAGCGCACGCGTGAAAACGCGTATTTCCAATTTAGGCGCGATAAAGTGAAACCTTCAAGAAATTGTTATAACGATCGTACCACTAACTATCACTTGAGTACTTAAACCTAAAATTACCTATTTTAGGACCATTGTACATGTCTCCAAGTTTTCGAATTTATTGTACTCCCAATTGGCTAAAGTTTTCAGATACGTTCTCACTATTTACATTAATCGAGCTTTCAAAAAAATTAATTTTTGAAACGAGCCACCTTAAAAATATAATGAAGTCATAATGTCATGTATTTAAGTCTAATAAGGATAGAAAATAATATTCGGGGCAAATATCCAAATAAATAATTAAATGAGCCAAAAATAGGATTTTTAAAAATAAGAATTTTACGAGTCCTCACATGAGTCTAGTATTAATTCCTCAATTAATCTTTCTTGATCTACTATTGATCATTCTTAATTCTCCAAGGTTGATACACTCCCGATTCAAGTGTAGCCTCGAAAACGTGCACTCGTTATTCCGAACTAAAGGAATTTTTAAAAGTAGATTTTCTAACAAAACGCTTTAAAACTATAAAAGAGACGGTGTTCCATCTAAATGGATTTAAAATGGCCGAAATAAATAATTCAGAAAAAAATGAGTAAATAAATATTTAAGTGAACTTGTAACACTCGATAAATAAGAAAATTTTTGGGTCCTCACATCACGAATGTGAATTTGGATTTCAAAATAAAAGGAGTAGCGAAGAGACATCCGAAAATGTTTCAAAGAGGCCCGAATGGTATAAAGAGAAACTCAAGCTGAATTGGGATCAAGTTAAGGAAATAGAAATCAGTGGTCACTTGATAAGAAGCAGATAAATGCAGTCTGTCATGATCAATATTATCAAAAGGATTGGCCCGTGGTTACCATAAAAGGGTCAAATCATGGCCATTCAGACGAGGAGACAAAGCGTTGAAGTAGCTTTTGTCGGCGCAAGATGAGGTCAAAAGAAGAGTTTGCCCCAAATTGACAAGGTTTTTTTATTGTCAAAAAGGTATTGCCTGGCGAAGCACTTATTTTCACAGATATGGATTGACGAGAGTTTTCCTCAATCGATTAATGCAGATATAGGTAAAATTTCGCATTAATGAAAGTTTCCTTTCAAAGTTAATGTAAGGAACAAAATAAAAATCGGGCACCTTTCCTTTCCCATTGAGACATTTTATCCCTAGTGGTCCCTTTTGAACTTGCGGAATGGATCATTTCACTTGTCAACCCCTGAGAATCGCAAACGCCATATTGGGGCAAATTTAGTTTTGAAAAAGAAAAGAGAAAAACCCCATATTGGGGCAAATTTAATTTTTTAAGGAAGGCTGAAAGAAAAGGAAATGAACAAAAGAAAATCTCAACTAAAAATAAACTGGGGCAAATTTTAAAAATTTTAAAAGATGAATGGAATGACGGAAGGCCAGAAAAAAAAGAAAGGAAAATGAAAGAGAAGAGAACCTCAGTTGAGAATAAATTGGGGCAAGTTTTGATTTAACTCTAAAATAGTGTTGACGCAACAATGCGATCTTAGATCATTTAAACTATTTTTGAAATCCACCTTCAAGCCTTAACTTTTCTAAGCACCCCACCAGACCCCATTACAAAAGCTGAAAGTTCTGACTTCTGTTCTTTGCAATATATTTGTCAAGAAATTTTCTAATTAATTGGCACATGATGTTCATATACTGATACCAGAAAAAAAATTTAGATGTATTTCTGAATTGATTAGATTTGAGCTTGACACTGCTCATCAGGTGAAAGTTTACAAGGACACCTTCAAAAGAGAAAAGAGATCATTATAGAAAAAACAAAAAAAGAAGAAAAATGATGATGATAAAAGAAAAAGAAAATAAAAAGGTGGGGGTAACCTTAGTGAAAACCCGAAAAGACGCTAAGGTAGGATTTTATGAGGAAAAGTGAGCTTGGAATGGAATGGCTGATGACTCAGTTCATTTTGATTCCTCTTCACATTATGATTTTTCTACCAGCATTGAATTTCCGACGGCCGATATCCAAAGGTCAAACGGGATATTTTGTTAGAGGCCAAAGTATTTTGGTCATCAAACATAGATTGTTGAGTTTGTGATTCATCTCCCTAAGATTATTTTTCCTTCAATACAAGTTGATGGTTATTTTTGGCATTACATTGACTTTTATCATTTTGTATAAAAGAAAATTTTTAGGTGTTGCATGGTTTCATTTGTCTCATTGGATTTTATCAAATAACAATCTCCACGGTTTATCGAAAGTGCATATGTACAAATTTTCATGTTCAGTTAGTATTGAAAACTAAAGCAGCTTGGATGGGGTTTGCGGTACAATGTTGGGTTTTGCAGCATCGAGGGAAAAATATCAAAATACTTATGTTTACACGTTTCTTGAAAGCTAGACGGGTCGAATGGTGGTGGCATTATTTGTTCTTTCTCTTGCAGGTCCATACGTGTTTCAAATAACAAAATTCGAGCAAATTTTTTATATAATTATGGAATGTCACCCAAGAATTGAATATTCATGGTTTAGACCGTGGAAGAGGTGTGAATCAAAGTTTTAAGGAGGAGAAACAATGCCATAATGCAAACCGAATGATCGGTTGCACAATAATTGGTTGAAATTGGGGCAAAACTTTTTGAAAAGATTCACCTGGTGATTATTCAAAAACATTTTCAAGCACTAATGTTTCTTTCTTGGCAATTTAATTTCCTGTTGGTGAGTCTCAACGTCCACCGCGCACCCTTCTATCCCTTCTTGGCATATCAAAAGATCAAATTTAATTTTCTGTTGGTGAGTTTCAGCGTCCACTGCGTATCCTTCTACCCCCCTTCTTGACAAATCAAATTTAATTTCTTGTGGGTGAGAGTCTCAACGTCCGCCGCGCACCCTTTTACCCCCTTCTTGGCAATTTAATTTCCTGTTAGTGAGTCTCAAAATCCGCCGTGCACCCTTCTACCCCCGTTCTTGACAAATCAAATTTTATTTCTTGTTGGTGAGTCTCAGCGTTTACCGCGCACCCTTCTACCCCCTTCTTGGCAGATCAAAAGATCAAATTTAATTTTCTGTTGATGAATCTCAGCGTCCACCGCGCACCCTTCTACCCTCCTTCTTGACAAATCAAATTTAATTTCCTGTTGGTGAGTCTCAGAGTCCGCCGCGCACCCTTCTGCCCCTCTTTTTGGCAATTTAATTTCCTGTTTGTGAGTATCTTGCGGGGTTTGAATTTTATCCCACCAACATCGACAGACATGAGTTTTATCCCATTGACCGCTTTATTTTGTTGGGTTTGGGTTGTATCCCACCAACCTCGGCAAGGTGGGTTTTATTCCACTAACCACTTTTATTTTGTTGAGTTTGGATTTTAACCCATCAAGTTCGGCAGACTTGGCTTTTATCCCATTGACCATTTTTGTGACAGCCCCACCTCACCCTAAGGCGAACCAAAGGGTTCGGCGGACCGCCTGCCCAACTCTCGCCAGGACTACGGAGTCGATTCACACAAACCCAATATAGTACGTGCAATAGGACCCAAAGAAAATGAACAATCGGAAACTACTAAGGTGAGAACATGTTTACCAAACTATAAAATCATAGTCTCAACGGAATACATTTAATAGACAAGGTTAAATACCTATACATATATTTACATTGGAGTCTTGAACAAATTAACATACAGTGCAATACAAGGTATTCATACTACACAAAATACAATTAGGCTTTCATTTTCAAAAGATCTTAACAATATGACATATATACTAGCTTGACCCTTTTCTTCCAAAATCGTGATTTTCAAGTTTGCCCCCTGTAAGGAAAACAAAGGTAACAGAAAGGGGTGAACTTACGCTCAATGAGGTACCAAACATATAGGGGTAAAATCATGGCCTTTCACGTTTAACCAATCAGATACATATACCCGATATAAACAAAAACAGTTAGACGCAGTGATTCAAAGGGAAAGGATACAAGTGGCTCTCAAGAGCCAGATTTCCATTTCCCGTACTTGATCCGAACCCGTTGACTCTCCGTCAATGTAAATAGAACCAACATATCTGTATACCCCACTTTACACCAATTTTCGTCCACCAAACATACCCCTACCGGGCCTGAACACTTCAACAGAAACAGAAGTGGTAATATTCGATTATACCGAAATCAAAAGTCTCAATACCCAAAGATTCCCAGAAACAGACTACCGTGGTTCGTTATCTAATCGATCAGGCCCTTGCCGGCCGACTCGAGTAACTAGCAACAGGTGTTGAGCTCAGAGATCACAGAAAGGTCGTTGGATACTAGCCTCCAAACAACGTTCGAACAGACTCAGATACAGATAACAGATTATACACAGTAAATAGGCATACAGACAGACAAGAGAACGAGTGTGATAAAGTACACCCTCGTCTCAAACAGAATAAACAGATGATACAATCATTCAAATCATAGATTGCAGGTGCATAAACCAAGTTAAGTAACAAATGAGGGGAGTGATACACTCACCGGTTCCAGTACAGATATTTCAAAAGTTTTTTATCCAAAGTGGCTTTAATCTCCGAGAAACCCTAAAATAATCAAGATAAAACAATTATAGTTTGCACATCCACAAACCCCGTAAATGGAATGTATAAAAGAGGCTTGACTACATGTCGTACGCCTTTCCAGGTTAAGTACTAGTACAGAAGAATAAAAATATGACTTTTGAGTAAAAAGATAGCAGTTGGTCCTAGGGTTACAAACAACCCTCAAAACCCTTCATTTTTACTAAGATCAACTCAACTTGAGTGAATCGCGTAGCCCTAAAATTTTGGACAGCATGCCCTCTGTATTTTGCTATATTCCAGCCATTTATGGCTTCATTGATTTTCCTCAAGTCAGTCCAATTTAACACATAAAAAATCTCAATACAATAGCCCTTCAACTAGGCTCAAGTTCATCCAAATACAAAAGCAAGTCTAGGAATGCGACTAGAAATCAAGTTTTAAGGACAAATGCTAAATAGCAGGTTTGACGTCTCTTTAGCGGAACAAACACAACCGAAACTACACTTATCGGATTGGGGTGCAATTTATACCGTTTCAAAACTAAGATAAAGGCCTACAACTTTGATGAAGACCACTTAGTCCAGTTCGTAGTGTATCTAGGTCAAAATTTCAAATTACAGAACCAGCATCTCACAATCAGACTAGTTAACCGCACTATGATTAAATGACAATAACTCAGGCTACCGAAGTCCAATTGATGTGTATCTTATGGTGTTTCAAAGCCAAGAAATATACTTACATTTCTTATGAAGGCCTCCAAAGCTAAATCATGCATTTTCAGAGTCAAAAATTGAAATCCCCACGAAGACAGAAAACTGTCCGCGAAAATAGGGCTTATGGGCAGTCAAGGGTATTTCAGTCATTTCACATGCTACGGTACTCCGATCGAGATGAAATTTTACAGGAAGCTATAAAACATCATTTTCTACAACTTTCAAGTTTTGTACTAAGCCTAATTCGGCCTCTAACCTGGTCAAACAGAACCGGGCAGAACAGAGCAAATTGGAACCCTAAAACTGGAATTTTCGCATAAAATTGAATTTTTTCCGCAAACAATAGCAATTAGCACACAAGGGATCCATTTAACACAATTTAGATCCATCAATTCAAGGCCAACCATAGCCATCATATGAAAACAGAAAAAATTCCCAAAAAAAATCAGAAATTTAGCTAACTTCACTCTCATCCGTAAAATCACCTAGTTAGCTACCATAAGTCACCAATTGAACATTATTAGAACCAAAGAGTGAGTTCCAAGCAAAATACCTCAACTCCCCAAGAAAGGTAGTAGCTTAGGGGTTTTGCTTCCAAAACAACTCCACCAAGACCTTCAAACTCCCTTAGCAAGTCAATTTTTTGGACTAATTCAAGAGTTAATCAGTTGGATTTCAAGATTTATGCAAGAAATGGAAGATATAGTTGAAGCTTTCTTTTCTTTTCTCTCAAGGTGGAGTTCGGCCAAGGAGGTATGAAAATGAAGATGATTTGGGTCAAAATTGGAGTTTTAGTAAAGTGAAAGAAAAGTTAGGCAAGTCAACTTTGGACTAGGTAGTGACACTTGGCACTTTGTTGTTGCTTGAAGTTATTTTCTTGTCTCCCCATGGGTAATCAATCTAGGTAACCTCTAATTATCTCCTAACACCTAGGAATTAAATCCCTTTAGGCAAAATTTAATCTAATTGGCCGAATTTCTCTCACTTAACGCACTAGCGGGTCCCACGTCCTATATACTTTCTTTATTTCTCATGAACTAACTTATACTAGAAAAATGTTTTAAAAACTATATTTACTTATAAAAATCTTTAAAAAAGCAATATAATAGGGTTTCATGAAGAAAATGCATGCAAGAAAAGAAAATAACATATTATGAGATAAAGAAAATTTACCGGTTCTCACAGTTTTTATCTTGTTGAGCTTGGATTTTATCTCACGAACCTCGGCAGGCTTGAGATAAATTTACAGCAGGCACGGGTTCTTATCCCACTGATCGATGTTATGGCAGGCTCAGGTTTCATTCTACTAACCAATTTTACGGTAGGCGCGGGTTCTTATCCCACTGATCGATATTATAGCAGGCTCGAGTTTCATCCCACTGACCAATTTTACGGCAGGCCCGGTTTCTTATCCCACTGATCAATGTTATGGCAGGCTCGATTTTATCCCACTGAGCAATTTTAAGGCAGAATCGGGTTTTTATCCCACTGACTGACGTTATGGTAGGTTCGGATAATTTTACGGTAGGCTCGGATTTTTATTCCACTGACCGATGTTATGGCAGACTCGAGTTTTATCCCACTGACCCTTATATGTTTACATGTTTCAGTTCACGGCAGAATAACTACAGATAAGTATTTGGTGTCTACGTCTTTCTCTCGAGTCTCTTCGAAACTCAGACAAAGAGGGGCAAACAGTAGACACCAAAATTTTTATTCAATTTTAGCTTTATTATTTTCTATTATTTATTATTGTTTTATTTTATTTTAGATGTCTAAGTTTGCAAAATGATAGTTAGTGTTTGTTTTTTTATTTTAGTAAATTAAGGTTCATTATTTTTCTTTTTTAAAAAAAATATTTTTTGCATTAAATTTCTGAAAAAAGAAAATTCTCACAAAATTTGTTTTAATCTTTTTCAAATTCAATTGCTTCATAATAAAATGAAAATTTGTAAGGCAATCTCATTTAGGAATTTAACTTTTTTTTAGTTACTCTTAATTGGCTTTGAAAAGAAAAACAAGATAAAAACAAAAACAAAAAATGGGTGGAACACATGCAAGAGGGTTAAGTGTATGAGGTGGACAATAGACAAGTGTCTCTATATTTTTTCTGACACCACAACACTAAGGAGTTAGGTGGCAAGGACACTTGTTAGAATAGGAAAAATCTGGACATTAAGAAAAAAACAAGCAAAGAAGGCTACGGGTACTGGAGGAAAGAAAAAAAAAGAAAAGAAGACAAAGAGAAAGAACTGAGGGAAGAGCTTCGAGCTGGTTGGAGGAAAAAGAGTGAGGAAAAAGGAGGAAAAAGAAACCAAGGGAACTTAGGAAAATCTGGGAAAACAAAGAGGAGAGACTGAGAAGGTGACGGCTGAAGGGGAAGCAAAAAGAACAAGAGGGAATCGTGGACAAGCAAGAGAGAAAGGAGAGAAACTGGAAGTGAAAAAGCAAGAAAGAAAGGAAGAAAAGAGGGTTTCGGCAGAGAGCAAGGGAAGAAAGAAAAGAAGAAAAAGAAGAGGGGGAGAGAAAGAGGGGCTGCAGAGGATTTTAGAGGAAAAATCTGGAACCAAGAGGGAGAATAAGAGAGCTTCGGGTAGGGCAAGAAACAAAAGAGGAAGAAGAAAATGAGGGTTTCAGCTGAGGAGTTGCAGGGAAGAAGAAACAAGCAAGGGAGGAGAAAGAAAAAGGAGAAAACAAGAGGAAGAAAGAAGGAGGAGAGTCTGGGGAGATCAGAGAGGAAAACAAAAGGCAAAAGAAAGAAAAGCGAGAGAAAATCAGGGAAGGAAGAGAGAATTTTTCTGTTGGAAAATTTCCGATAATGCTGATGTCGCGCCCCATTTTTTAAAAGAAAAATAACTTGTTGATAAAAATGAATTTTGATTTATTTGAGTAAAAATGTATTTTTGATTAATTAGAGAATAAATAAAATAGGTCTAAATGGGACTTAAAAGTGCGACGATTTTGACCCAAAATAATAGTTTAAAAAGAATTTTTAATAAAAAATAGGAGTCGCCACTTGGTATTGAGTTAAGGTGTACCAAGTCACCTAAAATGAATTTTAAATAAAAAAAAAAGCAAAAAAACCCTTTTTAAACGACTCCAAGTCCTCGAAAATCAGAGAAATGTGTTCGGGAGTCACATTTGAAGAAAGGGAAGGCAAGGATAAAATCCAAGACATCCTTTCAACCTAACCAAGGCTAGTTGCGTGATCTAGTCAAAAATTTTCTTATTGTAACCTAAAAGTTTATCACATTTGGATGTACTATATGAATGCAAACCCTAGACCTAATGCATCGGGGTCAACATGTATTTTCAAATTTTAATTAGTGCAAATCGCATTAATTGCGATGTCCAAAGTGATTATTTGAAGAAGTCACGAATGTGCAAAATATGAGACTCGAAGGAAAATAAAAGAAAAGGAAAGAAAATAATGATATACGAAAATACATGACCTAAAGGAATGCATCATAACGGGTGCGGGGAACTAATATTCGTGACTTTTAATTTTCCCTTTGATAGAGGGAATACAAGCGTGCTAAGGCTAGAAAGCCACACTTGTCCATATCCCATATTCAAAGGGTATTTTCTCTAATTTAATCAAGCAAATGTACTAATATACTCATAAGTTTCCTTAAATGAAATGCAAGTCTAATATCATGTCTCACACATAGGGATAAGGAATATACATATGGGGAAGATGGAATAAGGGATATATATATAAAGGAAAATATGGGATAAGGGATATACGTTATAAGGAGGAAATGTCATGCAAAATGATAAAACCCTAAAAAGTGAAAAATATGCATGAAAATATAGTGATTGTGTCACACAAAAATGGTCTAATGCGCGAACAGTTCCTAAGGGTCTAGCATTAGACTAGTCCATGTCTCTATTTTCTCACTGGCGTTGGACTAGTGAGAAATCGAAAAAAGGAATCATAACAAGCGTTGGACTAGTGTAGAATCGGGAAAGGAGCCACAACTAGCGTTGAACTAGTGTGATGACGTCACACATTGATTATAACTAAATTAGTCATATAAAACATGATAAAGCAAGTAAACACATAGGATCACATAAACACAAAACACATAAACATGATATCTAGATGTAAGATTCTAAGAAAACGAGTAACATATAACACACAAACATGCAAACACATAAAGCAAATTAAGCAAATAAAGCTTTAACTATTACATTTGAGGGGCCCTAACTACAATCTAAAGGGGTAAAGAATGAAATAAATAATAGCCTAACTATTACAATTTTGGCATTTAATTGCCTTCCAAATAATTAAAAATTAAATTAAAATAAATACACAAAATTAACAAATAAAGTGGATAAAGAAATAAATAAAAACATGCAATTTCACACATAGAGTCACACAGGAGCACATAATATCAAGTAAATCAAAATAAAGGAGTAGAATGTACCTCCCTTGAATTGGTGACCAAATGAGATGAAAGATTTTCTTATTTATCCTCCAAAACAAATAAAAAAGGTCAAGGCGCCACTTTAATTAACAAATAATCATATGAAATAAACATGAAATTGAATCACTCAAAGCATCCAAATAAAATAAACAACCTATAGTCAACAAATTAAAACAAACAAGGACCCAATTGAAAGAATTTAAGAAGTTTGAGGGGTCAAGTCATTATTATTACAAATATTAAGGGGTTTAAATTAAAATAAAATAAAATAAAGAGATTAAGATGAAGCCTACCAAAATCAAATGCTAAACTTCACAAAATGAATGAAAACCCATTTGCTATAGTTAAACAACAAAATCCCGCAAAATTTCTTATTATTTTACTAAGAAACAAATCAAAACTATCAATCTATCAAAAAATTATTAAACCTCTAAATTTTATCCTAAAATTCCTAAACAATCTGTCCGAAAACACATTAAGACATACCAAAGAAAAAAAACCTTTTAAAGGAACAAAATTGATTAAGTTTTCCAATTTTCTGAGCCATATCAAAATAAAGGAAAATTTGAGGGGTTAAAATGCAATTTTTCTTTTGATTTGCATGCAAGCTACGAAGAAGAAGAGTTTCTGCAACTTTTCTTATGCTTTTAAACCTCAGCAACCTCATGCAGCGAGAAAAAACTTTAACAACAACAAGGATCGGCCTCCAAGTTCTCATTACATTTCATAAACTCATCATCAAGACACCATGTTATGCACACAAGAGAGAGGAAAATCTGGAATGAGGAAAAAGCTAGCAATTCTAGGTTCATTCAAGAAAAACTTTCCACCAGTTTCTGGGTTTTCATGCAGCACGGATGGAATCAAGATCCAAGCGAGTATCAAACTTTCAAGCCAAGACAACACCATTGCACGAACCCAAATCACATTCTTTACATCCCCAAGAGTTCTTAGACGCAGATTACAAGCACAAACATGGACCAAAAGTACAACTTTTTAGTTTATCAACTATACAGACTTCATATACACAAGAAGTGAGATGATTACATATGCCGATTACTAAACACAAGAGGTGTTCATGGCTTCTAAATTGGATTCACAGTTTCGGATACTCGTTAAATGAACAAAGGAGCCGACACCAAACCTATCAATAGCGCAACAACATCACAAAGTATAATCACAGTCATTGTCAACCACAGTCATGATCATTTATTCGAAAAAAATGCAGTCTGGACGAAGCCTTTTTGCTGCAAATTCCTGCTGTGAACTTGCAGTTCATCCCACACATGTATTTTCATACAAAAACTCAAACAAAACCTATTATTTCATCAATCTAAAACCGACAAAACTCCAACCCATTTAATTGACATGATCTCAACTATGGTGCACAACTCTGGAAGATCAAACAGAGAAGATTTGGATGAAGAAAACCGCAAAAGAAATTGGCTCTGACTTTTGAAAAAAACAGACCAAACCTGGGGACCAACAAGAAACGACAACTGTGTGGCCATGACATCAAGATCTAACATCTAACCATTTCTAATACTCTTTTAGTAAATCTTTAGCCATTAAAACACAGATCTTTGAATCAAAAGAGATCACAAAAAGGGGAACTAACAGATGAAGTATGCATTAACCGAGAAAACTCATGCGAGGGTTCACCGAACTTCATAGAAAGGGTTGAGTTGGCTAAATCAAGGTGTATTCGTTACCTGCGAGTAGTTGATAGACTGAATCGATGGTGAAGTGATGTGAAGTCAGTGGGCAAACTTCGTAAGTCTGGTGAAGCAAAAAAGTTAAGGTCTCGTCCAAAGCTCCTTCCCAAATTTCCCCAGGTTCCTCTCTAGTTTTTCCCTCTTTTGCTTTGGTTCCCCTGTCCAGAAACCCTCCTTGTTCAGCCGTTCCTCCCTCGCTCAGCCTCTCTCTCTCTCCCTTTCACTCTCCCGGTCTCTTCCTTGTTTCTTTCTTACTCCCTCAGCCGAAAGCTTTTCATACCCAGCTCCTTTCTTTTCCTCCACTACAAGAAATTTGATCTTTTGTAACAACATTCTCAGTGACAACAGAAAAGATTGTCACAGTTGACAAATTTAGTGACAACTTTTGATATTATCACAGTTGACCGAGAGTAGATTCATCATCAGTGACAACACGGGATTAATCGTTACAATATAGGTGGCGAGCAACTGGCTGTGTACCGGGAAATCACTATTGTGACGACTTGAAAAAATGTTGTCATTGAAATGGGCCCTATAGTGACTACTTACAATGTTATCACAATGTGGTTACTGGTTCAAAATTAGTGACAACAATTAGTCATCACTGTCTAAAGTAATTGTTCCTAACTCACTTTCATTAATTCTACTATGCCACCCTAATTTTTTCAATATAGCCCCATATGTTGTAAATAAATTTTATTAATTCTATTATGACACCCTATCTTTTACATTTTAGTCCCGTATGTGGTAAACTAATTTCATTAACTCTACCATGATATCTTATCTTTTGCAATTTAGCCTCATGTGTAATAAATCAATTTCATTAATTCTATTATGGTACCCTATCATTTACAATTTAGCATATGTTTTTCATTAGTAAAATGAGGAATGTATTGTAATAAAAATGTATACACAATTTTAATTATTCCAAACTTAGTTAGTAGCTTGTTATGAAGGTAAAATAATATCATGGACTCCCTGCATTGGCAACACATGAAAAATTAGTGATTAGCATAGTATGAAAGTGATGACAAAGAACAGTAAAATTTAATGTGAAATTAAGTAAAATCCTCACAATTGCATGACCAGAGTATATTATTAATTACAATAGTCACATTGTTTATGGTGTATGAATCGGTACTTCTACCAAATACATTTAGTGTTTCATGCATATATTAGCAAACTATTTTAGTTATTTGATCAACTAAAGTGATTAAAAGATTTTTTTGAATCATAAACATATTTTTAATAAGTTTTTTTACTTTTTGAACATTATTTTTCATAGAGATCCAAAAGATCCTATGTTAGTAAAAAAATATATCTAAAAACACTAAATTTTCATATTCTAAAGTTTTAATACAACTTGTGAGTTAAAAAAGCTCAAAACAATAAATAATCTTAGGCTTTGTTTGGATAGCAATTTTTCAAAGAAAAATTACTACATTTTCTATAAATATATTTTCCAATCATCTTTTTACCTTATATACATCAAATCGCTATAGAAATTTTTCTACAAAAAATCCAGAAAAATGCAATCCAAACGAGGCCTTAATTACACATAGATTGGGGAAAAAAAAGAGAGATATTAGGGAAGGCATAATTTTTGTAAAAAAAAAAAAATGCATCAAATAATTTGGTCTTTTGTGGCTAAAAGCGTTAGTTTTTGTAGTTTGCTAAAATGGAAGCGGGAACTGAAAATTCAAGATGTAGAGAGCGGAAGAAGAAAATAAGACAGAACGACGTCGTTTTGGCAACTCTTAAATAGGGTTGTTAGTGAGCCGAGCTACTCGCGAGCTACTCGCGAGTAGCTCGGTCAACAACTCGACTCGAACTCGGGTTGACCGAGTTCGAGTCGAGTTTCGAGTTACTCGACTCCTAATCGAGTCGAGTATCGAGCCCGATTTCCCGAGCTCGAGGCTCGTCGAGTAGCTCGACGAGCCTGAGTTAATTAAATAAAATATTTATAATTTAAATAATATATATTTATTATAATTATAAAATGACCATTATGGGTATAAGTTATATGAAATTTACAATATTACCTTCTTTATAATAAAATCCTATAATGGCAAAAAAGTAATAACATAATTTTAAAAAACACTAAAAAGAAAAAATGTCTAAAAAAAAAGGAAGAAAAGACTTTCTTCCTTCTCAGTTCTCTCTGTGCCGACTGCGGGACTTTCTTCTCTGTTCGAAGAAAGCCTAGCAAAAAAATTCACTTTACACCCTCACTCCGTTCGTCGCCGACGCCGTTGCTCGCCGCATCTGTGAGACTCCATCGCCATCGCCATCGCCTTAACAAGTCCCAAGTCCCAAATCGAAGCTGCTCTCTGACTCTCCGGCCTCCGCCAGTCCGCCGCGCTCTACGTCTCCTGTCGGCTGTGTCCTGCCGTGCTGGTTCATCGCTGCCGAGTGTCGAAGACGAAGCACCAAGATCTCACTAGCTCATCGCTGGTTCATCACTGCTCATCTCTGGCTCACTTAGGTAAGTGCTCCTCTGTTTTTGGCTCTGTGTCTCTGGCATTAAAATGGGCCAAGATCGACTAGGAAACTTGTTATCCTGAATTGATAAGGGGACGAAATCTGAGCTTCCAATTGCAAACTGTAACTGTGGTAGTAGTTTAGATTAGATGTCAAGCGCCGTGGCCCTGGTCCAAGGTAGACATTTTGTCTGCGTTCACCATGCATTGTACTGTGTTATTGCTTATGTTTGGATATTAGATATCATGATGTATGGTTGGATATCGGATTTGCTAAAGCTGTTTATGCGCCAGTGTCAGCTGAAGTAGTACTCGTGCTCATGAACTTAAGTGTTTGCAGTATTGATAGACTTCTTTGCTGGTAGCTCTTAGTTCGTGGCTGAGTTCCTTGGTTTTGGATAAATGATGGCACATATAGATGATAAGAAATGGTGGCAAATCTTTAGGATGGCTGTTTCATGCTTTCATCATTTGCTCCTTTTTTTTTAATTCCAGCAGGAGAGGGGTGGGGATTTAAGAACGGGGAGAGAGCAGGGGGATTGGAACTTTTGGTTTGCCCTGGCAGATATGGATGCCATGATTCAAGGGCATGGTGTCACCATGAATCCAGACATCATGACCTTAAACCCTGAGCTCTAAACTCTATACCTTAAATCCTAAAACCTAAATGGACTGGTGTTCTTTTACACTTGTAGAGTGTCATGCCATGGTGACAAGTTACATGGGGTTGCTTGCTATTAAGGGTACTGGACTTGTAGAAGATGCATACAGGGCATGACGTGAGTCCGTTTTTAAGTCCTTCGAGACTAGGATTAACATCAAACTGCGCAGAGACAACACTAAATAAAATCTCAAGCTTCTGAGCAGGGGTCTTGGCAACTCTGGTCAAGAATGTGAGTTGCTCAACCAACTCAATCCTTCCAGTTCCCTTCCTTCCTCTTGCAGCTACAATCTCCTTGAACTTCTTGTTGACTGTATCCCAGGTGATTTGACTTGGGTCCTTGAACTGTTTATCCATGAGCTTATCTTTTTTGCTCATCATCTTTTCCCACCCTGGACCAGTTTCATTTGCATCATCCTCACCAGCTTCCTTGTCCTCATCTTCTTCTGCATCAGATTCCATACCAAGTTTTGAAGGGTCTTCCTCAAACTCTTGAGTCCTCATCTTCCCCATCCTCGTCATCATCATCTCCATCTTCTTCCTCCTCAACTTCAGGATTCTCCCTATACTTGTTAATCATCTCTTCATACTGTTTATTGTTCTTCTTCAGCTTCTGCTTCATCGAATTTAGTGCCTTAGCATTACTACTGCTCATCTTCTTCTTTGCCTCCTTATTAGCTAACGCCTGATTTAAGAAGTCTTCCAACATAACAAGAGCTTTAATATAAACATTTGGCACCCTGTCAGACTCATTGACTCGCATCACCTTCTCCAATTGCTTATTAATCTTGTCAAAGCTCTCTTGCAGGCTGACCCAGTCATTAATTTTCATAGCATTTTTCATAGTGCTAAAGTTAGTATAGTGCCAAGTGTCATGTGTGTTCTTTTCTAGTTGAGGCTGGCTTAAGAAGGTGAAAATCTCCTGAAGTAAATATAGAGCAGATTAAATTTTCTTTAGATGTTTACAAATGATACTTTTCTGGGGAGGAGAAATTGATCCTGATTAGGAGATAATTGGGAGATTGAAAGTCTTACTGTCCTTTAGGCATTGAGTTTAGGAAGCTTCTGAGCACGGTTGATTAGGTAAACATTTTAAAAAAAAAAATTAGGAAGGTATTTTTGTGTGAAAAATAGATAATGGTGTAAAAAAATATAGCTAAGACTGACTTCAAAATCCTTTGTGTTATGATTTGACCAACTAGGTGTGATGAATTTGCCCAAATTCGGATTTGAGCAACCTCACATGCTTATTCTTTTTCTTTTTCTGCTCCTTCTTAGACTACACTTTGCTGTTTTGGATGTCTTACTACCTTCATGCCTTCTGAATCCAGTCGGGCAGAATCTTTGTCAAGAAAATGCAAAGTGGCACTAGACATTCAACGAGTTGCTCAAGATTAGAAGGCAATGTCGAAGGAGTTGGTAAGCTAAATGTATAATATGTTGGGCAGTTTTTTTGAGGTGATATGCTGGTACTAATGAATGTTTATATTCACTTTATGGGTAAATTGTAGGTATGGCAATTAGTCCTCCCGAGGTATCTTCTATCCCGCGATCATCTGCTCATGATTCAACTACTCCATTCACGTTGGATACCCCTGTTTTCATAAGTAATGATACAACAACAGCTGGAGTTCAAGTATTTGCTCTTGAAGAACAAGAAGAAGAAGAAGAAGAACCAACTGGTCAAATAGGCGGAGACACGCGGGAAGTAACTGAAGCTGAAGATGAATTCCAGATCCCTAAAAGAAATAAAACATCTGAGGCTTGGGATGATTTTGACGAAGTTGAGGAAAATGGATTGAATTATGCCATTTGCAAGCATTGCAAGAAAAAGCTGTCAAGAGGCAAGTCAAAGCAAACAAGTAGCATGTGGAGACATCGGAATAGATGTTCAGCCCGAAAAGCAAGCATTAGAAAGGCTGAGCAGCAAACAAAATTAAATTTCCAGCCAGCTGATGATTCTTTTCCGACTTTGCCACCCTTGAGCGGAAAGTTTGACATGGAGAAAGTTAGAGAGGCAGCTGCACATTGGGTGCTAATGCATGAGCATCCATTCACCATATTAGAAGAAGAAGGCTTCAATCTTATGATGAAACGAGCGGTGCCAGAGTGGAAGAAAATCTCTCGAGCAACAGCAAAAAATGATTGTATGCAAGTATATGAGCTTGAAAAAAATAAGTTGAGGAACAAGTTGAAAAATGTGGAAAGAGTGAGCATCACAACCGATCTTTGGAAGTCGAAAAATCAAAAGATCGAGTACATGGTCATCACCGGGCATTGGATTGATTCTGATTGGAAACTACAAAAGCGAGTCTTCAGTTTTGTACATATACCACCGCCTCACCGAGGAGTTGAGATAGCATCTTCAATTTTTAAAAGTGCAAAAGAGTGGGGCATTGAGCACAAAATTTACAGCATATCAGTTGATAATGCCTCGAACAATGATGTAGCTGTTAGAATATTAAGAGATGACATCTCCAGGTCCAAAAAGCTTCTTTGTGATGGAAAATTGTTCCATGTTTGATGCTGTGCACACATCTTGAACCTTGTAGTTCAAGATGGCATTTCTGAGATTGTGGACATCACCAAAGCCATTAGGGATTCCGTGGAATTTGTGAATCGATCAGAGGGGCGTGCATTGATGTTTGCTGAAATTGCGCAACAACTCCATATACCAGGAAAAAAGTTGCTTTACAATTGTAAGACAAGATGGAATGCCACATTTGAGATGCTGAATTGTGCCATCAAATTTAAGGATGTTTTTCCCCGTTTCCAAGATAGAGAGCAAAGTTACGATTTTTGCCCATCTGCTGAGGATTGGAAAAAAGCTGAAAAGGTTTGTTCGGTCTTGGAAAAATTTTGGGAGTGCACACATATAATTTCTGGTTCAGATTATCCTACGAGCAATTCCTTCAAGAGTTGGTGAAGATAAAAAAAGTGCTGGATGCTCGAGTCAATGATGAAGACCCCTTCATTCGGGCCATGGTTCGAAGGATGAAAACTAAGTTTGACAAGTATTGGGGTGACTGTAATTTGATATTGGCCGTGGCTGCCATTTTAGATCCAAGACAGAAAATGAGGGTTGTGGACTTCACCTACCCTCAAATGTATATACCTTCAGAGGCTTCTCATAACATTTCCACCATTCGCCGAGTGCTCTTTGAGTTATATGATGAGTATGTTGCTCTAGCGGCGAATCCAACAGGAGGGCCAATGGCTTCTAGCTCTTCCCAAAGGCAAGGAACAAATGCGACCAAGAAGACTAGATGGGGTGATTTTGATCAATATTGTGATGAAGTCGAGACTAGCGAACCTCATAAGTCAGAATTGGTTGATTATTTAGACAAGCCTCGCCAAAAGATTGGAGAAGATCTCGATGAATTTGATTGTTTGGGGTGGTGGAAAATAAATCGAATCTCATATCCAGTACTTTCTCGAATGGCTAGCGATATATTGGCCATTCCGATAACTACAGTTGCATCGGAGGCCACTTTTAGTGCCGGAACTAGAGTAATTGACACCTATCGAGCAGCACTTCACCCCGAGACAGTTCAAGTATTGATGTGCGCAGGAGATTGGTGTAGGAATCTTCACGGCATCAAAAAGAAGATGAAGGTCAGCTTTATTGTTTTACTACCAAACTTCTATATTTGAGTTATTGAGTATAAGTTAATTTATTCTTTTGGGAAGTTATGTAACTTTTTTTGTGTTTTTACCTCTATGCTTTTTGTAGGAAGCCAAGACAATCAAACAATTCGACTTGCCAAAGCTTTGAAGATTTATGTTTCTAAATCTAGATTAGCTCATTATTTGGACCTTGTTAATTTATGAGACGTAACTTATTATGTATTGTGGAGTATGTTTATATTTTAAAGCCTTTTTCTTTCATTTGCCGAATGTATGACTATTGTGTGAGCAGGCTGGCCGCTGGTTAATGACATGTTAATGTGTAGGATAAATGTCTAGAAAACTTGTTTTTTGAGTGTGTCGTGTGTGGTATAAGGTTCAGAGGTTTTGCTTGTGGGTTCAATTCTTTTGCTCTTTCCTCTGTTTAAAATGACAGCCTGGAAAGAGCTGTTGCAATTTGCTGTAAAAGGCTCCAGCCTCTGGGATTGCATTTTAATGGTGGTATTGAGGTCATCTTTGCTGGGTCAGGTTAGTGACAAGAGTTTTCAACTTCATTCTTCTATATCCTGTTCAAACACTTGTAATTCTGCTGGACTATGGTCCATTTCTGAACCAGGAACATATTTTTTAACATTTGACATGGTACCTTATTTTAAATGGTACATGCGTGTCTTTTGAATTGATCTGTAGAGTAATTAATCTAGTTGTGTATATTCAAACATTTGGAAACTTCAAGCTCCACAGTTGGGCTAATTTATCGTTATGTAGTTTATGATTGATATTTTCATTAAGATCTAGCTTGTGTAATATTCTGTTCTTATATTTCAGAGGAAATCCCCAGAGGATAGATAGCGCTTCTGCTAATAAACGTATTGCATTCACATACGAACAGGTAGTGGAAAAAAAAATTAACTGTTCTTAG
>NC_040043.1:21709792-21776816 GCF_003713205.1 Coffea eugenioides
CTAGAAAAATCATCTTAAAACTATAATTACTCATAAAATCCACTAAGAAAATAGTTCTAAGCCAGAAAATGCAGAAAACATGCAATTAAGGGGAAATAAACCCTAGGAAAATAATTAGGGTTTTACGGGTTCTCACACTCTCCCCCCCTTAAAAGAATTTTGTCCTCGAAATTTTCCTTCAAATTTAAAGTAACCAATGGCCTGTACCTTCTCCGTCTTCAGAGTCAGAAGAGTCAGAAGAAACGAGGTTCTTCATTCCAGTCCCTTCTCCACTTGACGGTGCAGGGTCGGTCTGGGTTGGTTGTTGAGTTCTTTTCTTTTTCCGCACTTTAATCGGGCAATATGCAATTTGATGCTCGATGCTCCCACAGCGCAGACATCTCCTCCCCTTTCTCCAACAATCATTCTCAGTGTGATTGGCCTTTCCGCAATAGTCACAAGTCAAGTGGACAGTCATCTTTTTGCTTTTCGGAGAAATCTCCCCCTGTCTGGTTTGGCTTTCATTGACAAATCTTTTATCTACTGCCCCCATTATCCATGGCGGCCCGAATAACTGGTTCACTTTCTGTACTTTAGAAGGTGTCATTGCTTCGCTAGGTTCCTTACTCACGCTACCCACTGCACCCCTTTTCCGTATTTGGGAAACTTTCACTTGCACCTTTGCATTCTTGATGCATTGAGCCTTTTCCAGGGCCTCCTCGGAAATCCCTTCATATTTCCTTTTTAGCTCTAAGTTTTTGTGCAGGAGCTCAATTTTCTCTGTATACTCGTGCTTCCAGCGCCCTTCCCAGTATGCGACTAGGTTCTTTTGGACTTCTATTTCGTCTCGAAGACCCCCAATTTCATTATACATCTCAACCCTACGTGCCATTTTACAGAGTTGCTGGACCTCAGATGGTAGCCTGTCGGCAAAACAATGGGTCATAAGAAAGTCTTGATTACAAGTAGCACTCTTGGTCCATGTTCGGTTCAGGTGTTGTTTCCTCCCTTTCTTCTCTTTGACTCTTGGTCTCGTTTTGTGTCACTGCTATGACCATGTCCGCGGGTTTTTTTTTTTTTCCAAAAGGGTACTTCCATGCATGAATGCAATAAATTGACTAACATAACAAAATCTATCATACCAATAACATATCGCATATAACACGTTATATTAAAAGACGGATAAGCAGGTAAGCAAATATAGACTTAGTCATATACAGTCGAAAAGTCATCCCAGTACCAGCCCGTCTGGTCTCTCACGTCACTTACTATCCAAACTAGATGTCCATTGATCTCTTGTGCTCATTTTAGTCAGACAAAGCCTGTTCACGTTTCCAAAATACAAGGCTTGTTTCCAAAACACAGGGTTCAAATACCTAGTAGCTTGCATCACCTCAATTCTGGGGTACTCGGGCACGAGAATCCGAAATAAGATAGTTCACATCTCGAGCTGGCCAGTCCCAAGAGTAAACCATCTACAAATCAAAATTCCTGTCCGACATACTTATCTAGGGTCCTTAAATACCATGAGAAAGATTAAAGACCTATAACACTTCAAGGTTCATAACTTATGCTCAAACGAGCACTTAAACATATTCATGAAATTAGGACCACAACACCACTTGGCCCAGTCTCACTTCGCGCAGAGACCACGCGACGTGGCTCTGATACCACCTGTGACAGCCCCACTTTCCCCTAAGGCGAACCAAAGGGGTTAGCGGACTGCCTGCCCAGCTCTCGCCAGGACTACGGTACAGTTTACATCGTTCTATAACGTTCCGGAACTCACCAATCACGCAAACAAGTCAAAATCACAAAATAAAAAAAAGAAAATTTTTCGCCGAAGATGAATAGTGCAGGACACGTCAGAATCCGGCCGGATTAGCGGCCGGATTCTCGGCCGGATACAAGGCCGAGAGCAATCCAAAATTTTTCCAAAATCCTTCCCAATCCGGCCGGCAATCCGGCCAGTTTCTGGCCGGATTCCTGGCCGGATTCAGTCCAGTGTCTTTTCGTTCAAAATTTTCCTTTTGTCGTTTGAAAGCTAAATCGATTCAAAGTTCATCCAAACATTAACCAAGCATATATATATACATTGAAATTCAACTTCTACAACCATAGTGTCATGCCAAAAACCATCTATCATGAATATACATACTCGGTTTGCCAATCAAAGAAAATGAACCCAATACACAATAGGGTTTCATTCGACAAGCTAAACAAATGCCATTTACACTAGCTCAACTTGGCAATTGACTATCCAAATCAGTCCCAAAAGTAATTATATCCCTGTAAGGAAAACAAATGGAACGGGATGAGCTAAAGCCCAGTGAGTTACTACCACGTAAGCAACTAAGAGCATATAGCATAACCTTTCATTTCAAGTACACAATTAAGGAATGAAACACATCGATAAAAGGATACGGACGGCTCTCAAGAGCCCATTTCCACTCTTCCATTCTTGATCCAACCTCATTGACCCTCCGTCAATGTTGAAGAGTAACCAACCGTAGACTCCTCTTCTCTCCCATTCCTTCCACCAAACATCCCCCTACCGGGCCCGCACTCCAAACACTTGCACTGTGGTATTACTCGATTATACCGGAATCAAGAGTCTCTCATACTACAAGATTCCTTATAACTTTACCCAAGGCTCATTAATTGTCACGACCAAACCCTTGTCGGCTCGATTCAATCAACTACCAATGGGGTTGAGCTCAATGATAACATTTGTAGTCGTTGGATACTTGTCCAATCGATACCAAGTCATGTATTTCATTCCATATATCAGTTCATATAACTTTCCAATAACTTTCCAATAACTTTTCAATAACATGTGAAACAATAAGTGAGAGTGATAAAGTACACTCTCACATCAATCCATTAACATACAACATCTCAAGTTCAAATATCAAAGCCATATAATAGCACATAAGTGAGTAGTACACTCACCAATCAATTAAGTGCTATTTCATGCACTTCCGTCAGGAGAATGTCGTGAGCTATCGTCACGCCCTAGAACATGTAAACAAATACCATAAAACTCGATAACGAGTCATAAAGTCAAACCAATTATCGCCCAATAGGGTTTCATGCATGGAAATTCAAGGGTTAAATACTTAACCTTTACTCAAGTCGAGAATATAGTTTTCTAAATCTCGAGTAAAAATTCGGGCAGCATGCCCTTTGTGTTTACCAAATTTTCCAGCCATAAGGCTTCATTATTTTTCTTCAATCACAACCCAACAACACACATATAAGCATTTCATGTCAAGAGCCGTTCCATAGCTCACAATATCATAAAACAAGAAACCATACCGAGCCATAAACAACACCAATTCACAACCCCAATAGGGTTTTATAAACATATACAAGCATGAAAGCAAACCAGAAATTAAGAAAGGCTTTAATGTTGGCCTTGATAAGAAAACCGGTTTTGACGTCATAATGCGGTAATGGCACAACTCTCACTACAATAATCGGTTGGGGGTGTAAGACCCACCGTTTCGAAGCTATGAAACAGGGCTACAACAATGTAGAAGGCCTCTCAGTCCAAATCCTAGCACAACTAGGTCAAAAGTGCCAAATACCAAACCAGAATTACCAAAACAGATTTGCAAAACACACAAAACTGTAATACGTCAATCTCAGCCTACACAGGTCCAAATGCCGAAATTCCAAAGGCATAAGTTAGCTAAGACATCCAGCTACATTTCCTCAGAAGACACCAACTTCAAAATCCAAACCAATTCCAGTCAAAACAGGCAATTACTATCGCAGTTCGGACATTCTGTGCACCAAAAACAGCAACAGTAAAAACGGCATAACTCACTCTACACTAGTCCAATTGCCCTGAAATTTTGCAGGCACACTAAACTCATCAATACCTACAACTTTCATGTTTTGAGCAAAGTCCAATTCGGCCTCTAGCTATGACCTAAAATTTCGGACAGAATAGGGGTTCAAGAACCCTAACTTTTCACATTTCATTCCAAATCCAAAATTGATTGCATTTAACAACAATTCACACCTACTAGAGCCAAAGCCCCTTATTACCAAGCATCATACTAGTCCACAACTTCAAAATCATATGAAACCAGAAAATTCCTCATAAAATGGAAAACTTCACCAAATCAAGCCAAACCAAGAAATAAATCATATAATCCAACACTCAAGCCACTTCTAAGCATAATATAACCATCATTAGGTGTAGTAGGGTGTTCAAGCATCACTTACCAAGAAATTAAGAGAGATAGAGAGGTTGGCCACCTTAGAGCTTCAAAATAACTTCACTAATACACTTACAAGCACTAGAAGGAAAGATTTTATGGAGTGAAATCTAGTGTAGGCTTTTTGTTCTTGCAAGATTGAGTGAAATGGAAGCTTGAGAGTTGAAGAAATTTCCTTTCTTCTTGAGCTTAGAGAGCCGGCCACCAAGGAGAGAAAAATGGTGAATTTTGTGAATTTTTGAGATATTTATTTAATTGGGTCAAAAGTCAAAAAAAATGTCAAAAGGTGAATAGTGTTTCTTATGTCAAATCCAATGGCTAGGTGACACTTGTCACCACCATAAATGCATTCTTATCTTTCTTTTCTCTCTCACATCAATCACTTCACACACACTACTTATCTCTTCACACCCGATAAATTTTTCCAGTATCCGAAACTTAACCTTATTGGCCGAATTTTTCCGAACTTTTCGCACTAGTGGGTCCCACATCCAATATATATTCTTAATTTTCTAAAAATTCACCAATGCTAGAAAAATCATCTTAAAACTATAATTACTCATAAAATCCACTAAGAAAATAGTTCTAAGCCAGAAAATGCAGAAAACATGCAATTAAGGGGAAATAAACCCTAGGAAAATAATTAGGGTTTTACGGGTTCTCACAACGCTCCCATTTCTCCCTAAGGCGAACCAAAGGGTATCGGCGGGACACCTGCCCAACTCTCGCCAGGACTCAATACAATACCAGTTCAAACTTAAAGGTACAATACTAACAATGAAATCAGAATAAAAGTAAGAAATCATTTCCATACATGAGCATTCAACCTTACATCACAAGTTCAAGGTACATTCTTTTCTCAAAATATACAACTTCCAAATTGTCTGGTCAAATACATTCAAATCCCTAATCGAAAGTTCAACCAAGAAACTTCTTTGAGTGTCACTCCAAATTGGTTCCTATTAAGGAAAACAAATCTACAGGGTGAGGATTGCTCGTGAGGCCAAGAAACACACATGCAAGCACGTTGTCCAAGTAATAATCTCATTTAACAAGTAAAACAGTAATATTCAAGTAAATAACAATTCGGGCGAGAAAATAGACAGAAACAATTCAAGGATATGGAAGCTCTCAGGAACTAAGTTCCACTTGCTTTGTCAATGCTCGATCAATGACCTCCCCGCAATGACACTCCGTCAACCGGGTCGGTATTTAGTCCGTAGAGACTTCACTTACTCGTTCCCCATTCACCATTACATACCCCAGTACCGGGCCGGTTCTTCTTTATATGAGGCGATACTACTCGAGTATGCCAAGCAAGATCTCTTAATATCAAGCTTATGTTTTCTCATGGTTCACCAAGGTTCCCGACCAAGTCTATGCCGGGTCGAGTCCAAGGTCGGCCAGTGAGATTTGGATGTCCCCCACTATTACCACTAAGAGTCGAAGAGATTCACTCCAAGCGACTTATGCAACCACAATATAATGAATCATTGAAACACTTCACTTAAATATTCACTTCAAATAATTCATTACAAGTAATTCAAATACACATCATTTGAATGAGAACAAGTACGATAAAGTACACACTCGACTCGGCATTTTCATAATACTCAATCACTAATAACAATTAAGCATGTAACACTTTTTCACACACTTGACTCTCACCTAGTCAAAATGAGAGAGAGTGTGCACAATTCAAGTGGTTAAGTGTCCGTTGTGAGGTCCTCTTGAAGGCCCCCTTGAATGCCTGAGCGCACAATAATTATCTATCACACACTATCGCTTAAAACCCCCAATTATCAAGGAAGATCGTACACTTGTACAATCTAAGAAAATATCATGAAAGAGAGCCTTAATTACTCGTAAATCGAGGCTCAAAGGGGGTTTAATAATACAAGGAAAAACTGATTTTTATCTTCGAAATCAAGTGTCAAACGGTCAAGCAATATCGAAGGAAAATGGAGAGTTCTAAAAACTCAATATCGTTTAAGTTCAGAAATTTCAGATTTGAGGTGTACTCTTTAAAAAATCATATCTCACTCTCTGTAGGTCCAAAATTGGAAAACTTGGTACTGTTGAAAACTAGTTCGAAACTACTAAAAGTTCCTAGAAGACACTTTTCCATGATTCTAAATGGAAGACACTCAAATTTTAGCTTAAAGCTACTGACTTGCACTTCCAAGACAGATTCGGGGTTGGTTTTTGACAAATTTTGGAAATTCGGTAAAATTCACAGAATGTGAGCTAGCCTCTAAAATTTGAAACTCAATTAGCGTTACAATCAAAGTTTAAAACACAATAAACGGAACAAGAATTGGAGTTTTGAGCGCCAAGATATAGCAGCTCAAATTTGGTTCAAAGTGAGGACTGTTGGGAAATTTTCCAGATTTGGAAGAATAACTTTGGTAACTTATTTGTACATCAAAACAATCTTAGAATGACACCAAAATTGGTATATTTCAACTTCCATATGAGGACTACTCCTCTACCAAATTTCATTTGAAAATTTACAAGGGAAGGTAGTTAACTAAACTACCAAAGTTTGAGGAAATCCGAAGACAAAGCTGCCATCATGCTTCCGTTTGTCTTTTTCGAACCTTTGGCCAATGAAATCATCTAAAACATGGGTCATTTATGAAGAATAGGTCGAAAAAACATCCAATATACATTTGGTAGGTGATTGACACCAAAAGTTTCAAAATAACAAGTCCCAATTCGAGCTAAGCCATTCGGTTAGCCAAAATTAAGGTTTTCTATCACTGGTGCAGTTCTGTAATTTGGCCATAACTCAGTCAATTCAACTTGGAATTGGGCATGGTTGGTTTCATTGGAAACTAAATTCATAAGGCTATATTTCATCATAATAAATAGTTTTGAAATTCAGTTCATAGCTAACTCAAATTCAAGCAACAAGTCCCAGCATATCACTGACTCTTGAGCAGAGCAATAAAACAGAATAGGTAACTTTAAAAACTGGTACGGCTCACTCAAGTCGAATCAGGGGATTTATTTTATACCGTTAGAAAACTGGATGTGTCTAGTTTCAAATGTCACAAACAGCACTTGATTTTGACATCTGAGCAGAGAGATGTGCTCAATAAAAAATCACTACCAAGAGACCCCTGTTACGCGATTTCCAATTTTGTTCTTGTCCACAACTCAACTTTTTCTTAACCAAATCAGGTAATGTTTTGTGGAAACTTTCCATACAACCTATACAACATATCAACAATAAATTCAAGGTCATTTGATCACAAAAAAATCAAACCAAGGGCTCTGTAAAAACAGGGCAGAATCGGCTAAGCTTCTCATGCAACTTTCCTTTGATTTTCTTTCCACTTTTTCAACTTATATTTACTTGTTTAACACTTAATCAACATAAATAACAACCATAATCATCATATCAGTCCAACATGTCCATTGTGGGATTTCATAGAGCCCACTCAAATCATTTTCAACCAAATCAAGATACCCACATGACGCTACAAGCTTCCTAGTCAATAGTTTAAAGGGTTGGATGATTGCTACCTCTTGGATGATGAAAATTCAGAAATTTTTGGTCACTAAAAGCTTCCAGAAACCGTGAGAAAGGTGCACTCTTCCTAGTCCAAGTGAGTCTCCAAGTTGTTGTGAGTTTATGTGATGATTTTGGAGTGAAATGGTTGGATGATTTGAGGTGAAATGAGATGAAATTTTTGCTCCTTCTTTGCCTTGAGTTTTCGGCCAGCTTGAGAGGATGAGAGAGAGTGAAAAATCTGATAGCGAAGCTTCTTGGAGAAGCTTGGTAGTTGTAGTTCAAATTTTGGCACAAAAGTCAACTCTCAATAATGCGCGTACGCGCGCGTTTCGTGCCCGATTCCTCTCGAGTTTGTTTCACTTGTGTACTAAACCTCTAATACACTTCCTTTAACACTATTATTATTCACTCTTAGTAGTCTAACAATAATTTTCTAAAATCTTTCAATTAGTCGCGCGCGCGAAAACCCGAACTTCCGACTTATGCGCGATAAAGTGCAATTTCTAAGAAATTCTTGTAACGATAGTATAACTAACTAATACTTGGGTAATTAATCATGAAAATAACTATTTTAGGGTAAACCAATAAATAAGTGAATAAATCGATAAAATAAATAAATAAAATAAAATAAATTACGAGTCCTCATATCCTCTCCCCCTTAAGAGAATTTCGTCCTCGAAATTTTTACCTTGATTTGAGAATAAGTTTGGATATTTTCCTCGAATTTCTTCTTCAATTTCCTAGGTTGCTTCCTCTAGTCCGTGGTTCCTCCAAAGAACTGTCACGAACGGAATTCGCTTGTTTCTCAATTCTTTCACCTTACGATCTAGAAGCTTGATCGGTTTCTCCTCATAAGTCAGGGTTTCATCAATTTTAATACTCTCCGGTTGTAGAATGTGAGACGGATCTGGATGATATTTCTTAAGCATCGATACGTGGAAAACATTGTGGATCCGATATAAACTTGGTGGCAATTCCAACTTATAGGCCACATTTCCTATACGTTGGATAATCTTGTACGGCCCTACGAATCTCGGTTGTAACTTCTTTTCTTTTCCAGACATTAAACTTGCTTTCAGATGAGTAATCTTAAGAAAAATTCGATCTCCTACCGCAAATTCTAAGTCCTTCCTTCGGTTATCTGCATAACTCTTCTGACGACTTTGTACGGTTTGAATCCTCTGGCGTACCAACTTCACTTTTTCGTTCGCCTCCTCAATTCAAGGCACTGTAGTCGGGTCTAAAATCTTTTGTTCACCTATTTCATCCCAACAAATCGGAGATCTACACTTTCGACCATAAAATGCTTCGTACGGGGCCATTTGAATAGAAGAATGAAAGTTATTGTTATAGGCGAATTCCACCAATGTCAAATACTTACTCAAACTCTCCCCAAAATCCAAAATACAGGTTCTCAACATGTCATCAAGAGTTTGAATCGTCCTCTCAGATTGTCTATCGGTCTGGGGATGGTAAGTAGTACTAAAATTCAATCTAGTTCCCAACACTTCTTGCATCTTTTGCCAGAATCTCGAAAGAAATCTTGGGTCTTTATCGGACACAATACTTACAGGTATCCCGTGTAACCTTATGATCTCATCCATGTATAACTTAGCTAACTTCTCCAACGGGTATTTCATACTAATAGGCAGAAAATGAGCCGTTTTGGTCAACCTATCCACTATTACCCAAATGGCATCATGACCTTTTTGTGTCCTAGGTAAGCCTGATACAAAATCCATGGTGATGTTTTCCCATTTCCATTCGTGTATCTCCAGAGGTTGCAAAAGTCCTGATGGTTTCTGATGTTCAGCTTTAACCTATTGACAAATCAAAAGCAATCTCCTTTTTCATGCTCTCCCACCAATACAAACTCTTCAAGTCTTGGTACATTTTGTTCCCTCCAGGGTGTACCGTAAACTTCGATCGGTGTGCCTCTTCCAAGATTTCCTTCTTAAACCCTTCATCCTTTGGCACTACAATCCGATTCCGAAACCTCAATATACCATTCGTTCTCAAGTTAAAATCCGACTTTTCTCCCTTTTTGACTTTCTCCAACCACTTTTGCACCTTAGGGTCCTTTTCCTGGGCTTCTTTGATACATTCCAATAAAGTGGAATTCACGACAATATTCTCAAGAATTAATTTGCTCGGTTCAAGTTAAGAGTTGCACACACTAACTTCCTCCAACAAGTGCATTTCTTTAATCATCAATCCTGCCACTTGCACTTGACGACTCAAAGCATCGGCCACAACATTGACTTTCCCTGGATGGTACTTTATCATGCAATCATAGTCTTTCAAAAATTTCATCCACTTATGTTGTCTCAAATTTAGCTCCGTTTGAGAAAACAAATACTTTAGCCTTTTGTGGTCAGTGAAAACCTCAAACGTTACTCCATAAAGGTAATGTCTCAATTTCTTTAAAGCAAACACTATAGCCGCTAACTCCAAATCATGAGTCGGGTAATTTCCTTCGTGCGATTTTAATTTCCTAGAGGCATACGCTATCACTTTCTCATTTTGCATTAATGCATACCCCAAACCTTCCTTTGAAGCATCAATATAGACTACAAAACTATCCTTCCCATTTGGTTGAGCTAATATGGGTGCTCTTGTCAAACGTCTCTTTAACTCTTGGAAACTCTCTTCACACTTAGGACATCATATAAACTTCCCACTTTTCTTGGTTAACTCAGTCATGGGTCCAGCAATTTTAGAAAAATTCTTGATAAATCTCCGGTAATACCCTGCTAACCCTATAAAACTTCGAACTTTAGTAGGGTTTTTCGGTCGTTTCCACTTAGCAACAGCTTCAACTTTAGCTGGATCCACTTTAATTCCGTCCTTAGAAATTATGTGTCCCAAGAATGTCACTACTTTCAACCAAAACTCACACTTGCTAAACTTAGCATACAATTGATGTTCCCTAGAGTTTGTAAAACAATTCTCAAATGCTTCTCGTGATCCTCTGCAGTCCTAGAGTACACCAATATATCATCAACAAATACCACCACAAATTGGTCCAGATAAGGTTTAAAGACCCTGTGCATCAAATCCATAAAAGCAGCAGGTGCATTGGTCAATCCAAATGGCATTATTGCAAACTCAAAGTGTCCATACCTTGAGTTAAAAGCAGTTGTGGGTATATCTTTTTCCAAAATCCTCAATTGATAATAACACTGTCTCAAATCTAACTTAGAAAATACTACTGCCCTTTGCAATTGGTCAAACAATTCATCAATATGGGGCAATGTGTACTTATTCTTAATAGTGACATCATTTAAGCCTCGATAATCTATGTACAGCCTTAAACTCCCATCTTTTTTCTTAACAAATTGGACCAGGGCTTCCCAGGTGAATCACTCTCCTATATAAAACCCCGCTCCAGTAGATCCTGTAATTGTAATTTTAACTCTTTCAATTCAGTTGGAGCCATTCTATACGGTGTCTTAGAGATAGGTGCCACTCCCGGAGTCACATCAATCTTAAAAGCTGTATCTTTTTCTGGGGATAAAGACACTAATTCTTCAGGAAAGACATCCGGATACTCTTTCACTACAGGCATGTCCTCCAGTCTCACTTTATCACTAGGAGTATTGATAAGAAAAGCCAAATATTCCTGTGCAGTTGAGGCTAATCTACCCCTTACATCCAATTTCAGGGTTGCCTCTCCTGGAATGCACAATTCTACTATTTTTGTCTCATAGTTCAACTGAGCATTATAACGGGCTAACACATCCATTCCTAGGATTACATCATACCCCTTAATCGCTAAACCCATCAGATCGGCCAGTAATTTCTGTTCTCCAACCCATATCTCACAATCCTTATACACCAAATTAGCTAGTAAACTTTGATCCCCAGTAGGTGTTCTAACCTCTAAATCATAAGGTAAATTAATTGGCTTCAAGTCTATTCCACTCATGAAATTAGGGTTTACAAAAGAATGGATTGCACCCGGATCAATTAAAATCTTAGCTAAACGGTGAAAAATAGGGATCGTACCTTCAACCACCTCAGTCGCATCGGGAATCTGTTGATGATCCAGTGCATAAACTCTAGCTGGTACTCTAGGTCGACTTCCTCCAGCACTAGTCTGCTTAGAGGTTGACTTTTCTGGCCTTTGAGTGCTACCTCCTATTTTTGGCGCCTTCGGACAACTTGCGAGTTGGTGTTCAGCTCTACCACAGAACAAACACTTTCCCGACTTCCTCCAACAATCATTTTCCGAGTGGTTTGATTTGCCACAATAACCACAAGTAACTTGAGGTGTCACTGCCGAACCACTAAAAGGCACTCCTCTAGCTTGAACTGATCCACTACGACCTCCTCTGGGTAAAACTCCCCTTGAAACTCCAGCAGTCCTTACTCTTCCCATTCCTCTTCCTATCTTGGAAGGTGGAGCACTTTTACTAGCCTGTTCGGAAGTATGACTAGAAAAGTTCCTTTTCTTATTGTTAAAATCCCTAACTTGCATTCTCGCACTCTCGACTCTTTGCACTTTCTCTAGAGTTTCAGTAAACGTAGAGATTTGGGCCGCAGCCAAGCCCTCCTGGATTTTTACATTAAGCCCTTGTACAAACCGTCTTATCCTTTTCCGCTCGTTGGTCACCAATTCGGGAGCGTACATAGACAGCTTATTAAATTTTCCTTCATACTCCGCTACACTAAGAGTTCCTTGTTTCAATTTTATGAACTCGTCCTTCCGTTTCTCTTGGATCAGAGGTGGAAGGAACTTCTCGTTGAACACCCTCGTGAAATTCTCCCAAGTCCAAAGGGTTTGGACTCTTTCCCACTTTCCCTTCATCATGTCCCACCAGGCACGTGCCACTCCCTCAAATTGAAAGGCAGTAAAATTCACTCGCCTATCTTCGGTATAGTCTAAGGCGGCGAATATGTTGGCCATTCTCTCCAACCAATTCTCCGCTGCCTCGGGGTCGGGCTCTCCAGTAAATTTACGCGGGTTAAATTTCAGGAACCTCTCCAAAACCCTATCTTCCCCTCTATCCTGGCCCTTGGGCTGGTTAAGTGGTCCTGGACTCTGTCTCTCGACTAACCGCTCAAGGATATCAGTCATCCAATTAATGGCAGTAGCCACTTGATGACCCTCTAAATTTCCTTGTCCCTGAGTCGACCCAGTTGCCGATCCCTGATCATCTACTTGAGGTTGCCTAGACCCTCACCCACGACCTCGACCACTCCTTCGTCCGTCCGTAATTCTAATGGTGCCTAATGTAAAAATAAAAGTGATTACGCGAGGAAATACTCAAAACAAGAGCCGATCGAGAAACATTGAAAATAATAATATTTTACATTCATTAACACTTCAAAGTTCATACAATTAGCAAGTCATGGGGGAATTACAAAAATATAGCACACAGGTGCCACAAAAGTACTTTTAGTCATATACGACTAAAGTAAAGTCAAGTGCCTCAAAAGTAGGCCACACAGTCAAACAAAAATACAATGGCCTTGGCACTAGCATCACCACAACTAATTCTAATTACATCAGTCAAAATGTCGGTCACTCTAAGCCTAGTCCTCAGGGGCTATCAGGTGGAACCTTCTCCTCAGGGTCCTCATCTGGATCCTCCTCCGGATCCTCCTCAACGCCCTCCTAAACTGGACTCTGCACAGTCTCTATCACCTCATCAATCAGCATAGTGGCATCGGCCATGATCCCGGAAGCCCGTTCACGGACCTCCTCACCTATCCTAGTAAGTTGAGTCCTAACTCTCTGAAGCTCATCACGGGTGGCCTCAGCCCTAGCCACCTCGTCCACTAGTGTCCCCTCCAGCTCAGCAATCCTAGCACTCTGAGCATTCACCATAATGTTCAGTTCCTCAACCTCCTGGAGCAAATCTCGGTTGGCATCCACTAACTGACGGTGCTCATCGTCAAGAGAAAATACAAGATGGTTCGGGTAAGTATGTGTCCTCTTACAGACACATCTGGGGAACCTAGTAGAGGGTGAGTAGCGTACATGAGTTCCTTCGCCCCGTGCGCTATAGTAAATGGATCTAAGACCCTCTATATGGCCATTAGCATGGCCATTACCATCAGTAGCAGGTCTTCCGTTCCCATTCTCTATCCCTGTAAAACAACCACAATTTCTAGATTAGAAAGTTAAAGTTACGAATTCACTCAAATATAACTTAGAGTATGACTAAGTCATCTCATCCCAAATCTTAAGGGTAAAGTCCCTAACACATCTCCCAATTAGGTCTCTAACCTAGAGCTCTAATACCAACTGTGACGCCCCCACTTCTCCCTAAGGCGAACCAAAGGGTATCGGTAGGATGCCTGCCCAACTCTCGCCAGGACTCCATACAATACCAGTTCAAACTTAAAGGTACAATACTAACAATGAAATCGGAATAAAAGTACGAAATCATTTCCATACATGAGCATTCAACCTTACATCACAAGTTCAAGGTACATTCCCTTTTCAAAATATACAACTTCCAAATTGCCTAGTCAAATACATTCAAATCCCTAATCGAAAGTTCAACCAAAAAGCTTCTTCGAGTGTCACTCCATATCGGTTCCTGTTAAGGAAAACAAATCTACGGGGTGAGCGATTGCTCGCAAGGCTAAGAAACACACATGCAAGCACTTTGTCCAAGTAACAATCCCATTTAACAAGTAAAATAGTAATATTCAAGTAAATAGCAATTCGGTCGAGAAAATAGACAGAAACAATTCAAGGATATGGAAGCTCTCAGGAGCTAAGTTCCACTTGCTTTGTCAATGTTCGATCAATTGCCTCCCCGCGATGGCACTACATCAACTAGGTCGGTATTTAGTCCGTAGAAACTTCACTTACTCGTTCCCCGTTCACCATTACATACCCCAGTACTGGGCCCGTTCTTCTTTATATGAGGCGATACTACTCGAGTATGCCAAGTAAGATCTCTTAATAGATCAAGCTTATGTTTTCTCATGGCTTGCCAAGGTACCCGACCAAGCCCATGCCGGCTCGAGTCCAAGGTCGGCCAGTGTGATTTGGGCGTCCCCCACTATTACCACTAAGAGTCGAGGAGATTCACACCAAGTGACTTATGCAACCATAGCATAATGAATCATTTTTTTTCCAATAGGGGAAAACTCCCCAACTTTTATTAATTGCAAACGCTAACAATACGAAGGAGGGAAAAGTCCCAACCTTCAATACATGCCAGAGAACTAGGAGTACTATTCCTAAACATTAAAGTTGCGAATATATGGATAACCTATTGCATCCAAATTAATCAACGACCGAGCTTTACTTGGAAGTTGCTGATGAGATTGGAAAGTAACATGTGGACTCTCCAGAGATAAAGCAGCTAAGTTGTCTGCCACGGCATTCGCCTCACGATAAATATGTGTAATGGTCCCCTTCACCTTGCATAGTAACAATCGAATTTGACTTAAGACGCTACACAACGGCCACTTACCAACAGATTGACTAGTAACCAACCGTACCAACGCTAGTGAATCCATTTCCACCAAAATATCTGACAACCCTATTCCAACACACCACTGTAGACCAGTTAACAATGCTAAGCCCTCCGCATGTACCACCTCATATTCCCCGAATTCCTTATAAAAAGTACCAAGCATCTTCCCTTCAAAATCTCGTATCACTCCACCGCCTTTAGACAAACCATTTGACACACTTGCATCGGTGTTAAGTTTGATTGACCCTCGAGTAGGCTTCATCCATGATATAGCCTTCGGACATAAGGATTTAGCTGGTTTGATCCGAAAGTAACGTGCAAAATACGTATCCGTATCCCCCTCCAACTGAAATCTGTTCAGTTAAATATTCAATCACTGAAACACTTTACTTCACTTAACTTAAATATTCACTTCAAGTAATTCAAATACATTTCACTTAAATGAGAACGAGTGCGATAAAGTACACACTCGACTCGACATTTTCATAATACTCAATCACTAATAACAATTAAGCATGTAACAGTTTTTCACACACTTGACATTCACCTAGTCAAAATGAGAGAGAGTGGTCCACAATTCAAGTGTTTAAGCGTCCGTTGTGAGGCCCTCTTGAAGGCCCCCTTGAATGCCTGAGCACACAATAATTATCTATCATACACTATCGCTTAAAATCCCCAATTATCATGGAAGATCGTACACTTGTACAATCTAAGAAAATATCATGAAAGAGAGCCTTAATTACTCATAAATTGAGGCTCAAAAGTGGGGTTTAATAATACAAGAAAAAATTGATTTTCATCTTTGAAATCAAGTGTAAAACGGTCAAACAATATCGAAGGAAAATGGAGAGTTCTAAAAACTCATCTCCTTTAATTTCAGAAATATCAGATTTGAGGTGTGTAGACACCAAATTTTTGATTTTTTTAAACTTTATTGGTTTAATTAATTTAATTTTGCTTTATTTGTTTCAATTCTAGGGTTTTTATTTTATTTTATTTTGTTCTAGTTCATTTTATTTTATTATTTATTTATTTTTGTCTTCATACTAAATTTCAAAAAAGGGGAAAATGAAAAATACAAAAATACAAAATAATGTGTGAAATAGGTGGAAGTTTGCATGCTAGACAAATGGAGAATATGCAATAGGGACAAGTGTCCCTTTTTGTCTTGGACAACACATTATCTAGATGGTGAGGTGTCTAGACACTTGTAGGATAGGAATTTTTGAAAGAAAAAAAAAAAAAACTAGAAATAAGCAAGGGGGGCCGGAGGAAAAAAAGGAGGGCTTGGTCTGGAGAGGAAACGGGGAAGGAGCCGAAAAATAGAGGAGAAAGGAGGGAGGGGTCGGATGACGGTTGAAGGAAAGAGTGAAGGGAGAGTTTGAAGGCTAAAAAGGGTTTTAGGCTCTGGCAGCTGGAGAGGAAAGGCTGATGGCAAAAGAAAATTCTGGGGATAAAGGATCTGAGAAAGGAGAGTAGAGTGGAATGGGTGGCTGAAGGCAAGAGGCGATGGGGGGATGAATGAGGGAGAATCGGTAGAGAAAAAAAAGAAAGCAACAAGAGAGGAGTGACGGCTGAGTAGGAAGGCGAGGGAAACAAATCAGTGGGAGAGAAGAAAGCAACGAGAGTGAGGGGAGAATCTGGGTGGCCAAGGGAGAAAGGAGATAGCAAGCCGATGGCTAGAAAATCTGAGTAGAGAGAGCTAAGAAGGAATACAGGCTACGGATAAGAAACAAAAACGAGAACCAGAAGAAGAAAGCTTCGGGTAATGACGGAAGGAAAATTGCAGGAATCCCTTCTGCAAAAGCTCAGCCCAACTGATGAACTAGCCTACTTTGGGACAAGATTCCTGTTTTGATTCTGGCCTTCTGAAGGATCTTTTGATTTCTGCGCACTCTTGGGAGGCCATAGAGGAAATCTCGTTCACCAATCTCTGGGAAAAGATCACGGGAAGACAGCTAAATCAAGAGCCCAAGTGACGGCTTCATCAGCGCCAAAGTTCTGCGGCGACATTCTCAATCTCATTTCTGGAATTTGCATTCATCTTCCGGACATATTTCACGTTGCTTTGCTTCACCAACTCTTGCAGGTAATTATAGCTTTGTTTCTTGTCGCTTTAACACAAATATTTGATGAAGATTTGAGTTCGTCAGATCAGTTTCTTGTTCCTTCCTTGTGAATACGATTGTATTTCATTCCTTTGTGGCTCATGATGCCCTGCAGATTTCGTCTGATTGACTCAAATGCATTTAAAAGGCTTTAGGGTAGTTTGATGTTCAATGATTAGATGGGTTGACTAGGAAAAATCATGACTTTCGTAGATCCCAACTTCAGTTTACCGCAAGTTTCATTTTTTTTCCCTTTCTTTGTGCAATTTTGTATTATTCTCGCTTTCTTGGGCCTGGATCATTTCGGTTGGGGTACTTTGGGGGGGAGGTAACTATGTTTGATCAGTGATAGATGGAGGTTTGGAGATGTGTGTGAGTTTGGTGAATAAATGGAGAGTTTAATGCAATGTTTTCAGCATTTAACGTACGCGAGTTTGAAGCTGCGAAATTCGCAGCAAAGCAAAAGCTGTTGCATTCTTTGGTGCTGTTTTATTCTCCATGGATGCTCATTGAGTTTTTACATTTAAGTTGCATGCTTAATCTGGTGTTGAAGGGGAATTGGATAAGTGGTGTTGAGTTTGCATGTTTAGGGTCTGAAATACTTGAACTATGATCGAATACTTGCTGGAAAATGAACAAATCAAGTTGTCGAATGCTTGCTGGAAATTTCTCCAGCATTTGTGTGATTTTCCTTCTATGTTTTGGTTTGTTGCGATGTTGAAATTGCGTGTCACGTTGCTTAGATTAAGTTTTTAAGTGTTTGGTTGGAGAAGTTTGATCAAAGATTGTTTGAGACATGAGTTTTGTAAACGAAAATGCAGCAGATTTCTCCTTCAGTGGCAGAAGCTCATTTGTTTGCATGAAACTTGCATGAATTTCTTCTAAGAATTGCTTTGTTAAGGGGTGTTTGTACATGTGTTAACTTAGTTCAAAGTTTTGTTTACCCAAGGGTGTATGGATAAAGCTTGCGGATGAATCTCTTTAGCTGCTGAAGGACTTTCGGTTGCAGAAGCTTGTTTCATGGCTCTTGCATGGAACTTGCATGCAAAATGGTTTTCAAAAATTGCACTTTAATCCCCTAAGCTTCCTTTTATCTTACTATGGCTCAATTATGTTCTAATTTCTCGCAATTAGGTCCTAGAATAATTGCAATTTGAACCATTACTTGACCCCTTCTTTGCTCTTGGACCCGTGAATTTCCCAAAATATGTTAATTGGGTTTGAGTGATTGGTTAATATTTGCAATTGGGTCCTTCGTAGTTCTTCTATTTTTGAAATATGATCAATAATTTACTTTTTCTTGGAAATTATGCATTATTTGATTTCATTTAAGTTGCAATTGGGAGGGATTTGGTGATTTTGTTTATACTTTACTATTTAATTGGTGCCTTGACCCTTTTATTATTTTGAAGCTATTTTTCCTTCATTTGATTACCATTGCAAGGGAGGTACACTCTATCCCTTATTTTCACTTTATTTGACCCTATGTGTCTATGTGATTTATGTGCTTAATTGCATGCCTTTTGAATGTTTTTATTTTATTTATTTATTCATTTATCCACTTTATTTGTTTTAGTTTTGTATAGTTATTTTCAATTTCGATCATTTGAAAGGCACTTGAATGCCAAAGTTGTAATAGCTAGGTTATTATTTTATTTATTTTATTCCGTTTCCCCTCTTAGATTGTAGTAGGCTTCCCCCGAATGTAATAGTTAGAGCTTTATTAGCTTTATTTGCCTTATGTGTGTTTTACATGTCTATGTGCTATGTGTTACCGCTTTCTTAGGGTCTTGCATCTAGATATCATGCTTATGTGTTATGTGCTATATGTGATTTATGTGTTTACATGCTCTTATTAGGTCTTACATGATTTATTTGATTGTAACCGATGTGTGACGTCACCACACTAGTCCAATGCTAGTTGTGGTCAATTTCTCAAATCCACACTAGTCCAACGCTAGTTGTGGCCCTTTGTTCCGACTTTTCTCACTAGTCCAATGCTAGTGGGAAATTGTAGACATGGGCCAGTCCAACGCTAGACCCTTAGGAGCCCCTCGAGCATTAGATCATGGTTGTGTCACTTCATCTCATGCACGTTTTCACTTTTTTTTAGGGTTTTTACCATGTTGCATGACACTTTCTTATATATGTACAACCTTTATCCCATATTCCCTTCTACTTATATCCCTTATTTCGTATTTTCCCTTATATATATATATTCCTTACCCCTTTGTATGAAAACATAACATTAGAATTGCATTTCATTTTAGAATTAGGATTAGAGTAGTGCATTTGCTTGATTAGATTAGGGAATAACCCCTTGGATATGGGATATGGACGAGTTTGGCTTTTCTAGCCTTAGCACGCTCGTATTCCCTCTATTAAAGGGAAAATTGAGTCACGAACATTAGTCCCCCGTGTGAGGACCCGTAATTTTCTTAATTTCTAGGTTTTAATTTCTTTTAATTATACGTTTTTTCCACCTTTTCTTTATTCGAAAAATTGTGCAAATAAATGTTATGAGTAAATATAGCTTTTAAATGATTTTTCTAGTATCGGTTAGTTTTTGAGAAATTAAGAGCGTATATTGGACGTGGGACCCGCTAGTGCGGAAAGTTCGGTAAATTTCGGCCAACTAGGTTAAGTTTTGGATACTGGAATTCATTTACCAGGTGTTATGAGATATCTAGAGGTTGCCAAGTGGATTGTTGTAAGAGAGACACAAAAGTTAGGCATACATTTAATGAAGGTGACATGTGTCACCATATGATTAAATCTTGTTTTGACTTACTATTCAACCTTTTACCATTTACCATAATAACTTCAAAAATTGACCAAAATATCTTCATTTCTAAGCTTCATATGGCCGACCACCTTCAAGCAATAAGGGAAGAAAAGCTCTCCAATTTCTTTGCTCCAAGCTTGCTTAATCTTCACTTTTAACCGTTTAATTTTAGTTTTACTCCATAAAACCTCTTCACTTAGTGTTTGTGAGTTGTTTGGTGGAGTTATTTGGAAAGCTAAGAGGACCTATTGCTCTCTCTCTCTCTTGTTTCTAAGGTGAGTTGTGAAGAACCACCCTCCTCCTTTAATTGATGCTTAAATCATGATTAGTGGTAGTATGAGATGCAATATTATGGATTATTTCTTGATTTGTGGTTGAAGTGATGAAGTTTTATTATTTTTGGGGATTTTTATGTTTTAATATGAGCATGGTTGTGTGGCTATCTATGATGATTGGAAATGGTATATAATGATTCTAGAAGGTGGAAAAAGTGGACAATTGCAATCAATTTCTGTTTTGGAAGAAATTTCAGAAAATTAGGTTTTGTGAAGGAACATTCTGCCCGAATTTTTAGCTCCTAGTTAGAGGCCGAATTGGCCTTGAATTAAAACATGAAAGTTGTAGGGAATGACATTTTAGAGGTACCTACCAAAATTCAGGTCAATCGGAGTAGCGTAGAGTGAGAAAAGTCGAAATTACTATTGCTGATCTGGTTTTACCCGAATATAAGAATTGCGCCTGTAATTGGTTGTTTTGGCTGGAATTGCTTCCGAATTGGTTGTTGAGGCCTTCTGATGAAATTTATCCCTGTTTCTTAGCTTTCAGCTGGTTTTGGAATTTCTAGATTTGGACTTGGAGAGCCTGAGTTATGATGTTTCCGCTAGAATGCGTTCTGTGAATCTGTTTTTGTGATTCTGGTATGGTGTCTTGCATTTTTGACCTGGTTACACTCGAAACTGGGTTGAGTGACCTTCTGTAATGTTGTAACCCTATCTCTTAGCTTCGAAACAGTGGGTCTTGCACCTTCATCCGATAATCGTAGTGCCTTTGGCACCATTACCGCAAAATGAGGACAAAAACTGTTTTTTTCAGGGCTAAAGCTAAATCATTTCCGGATTTTCCTGGTTTCCTCTATTGTTTGTGTATGCTTAGGGAACCCTGTTTTGGTAGTATGTAGAATTGGTTTATGACTTGTAATCGAGTCTTATTGTGTTTATTTGAATAGTTTAGGGCTTGACTTTCATATCCGGTCATTTCCTAACTAAATTTTGTACTTGAATGCCATTAAGCCTAGTGAACGGCTTTTGGGAATGAGATTATTTTTGTACGAGATGTTGGGACTGATTTGAGGAAATAATGAAGCCATGATGGCTGGAAATTAGGTAAACACAAGGGATATGCTGCCGAAATTTTACTTGAAGGCTAGTTGGATTTACTTGTGATTTGAGCGAAGGACTTTTGGGTTGTTTGAGCCTAGGTCTTCATTTTACCTTTTCGTTTCCAAAAATTCATGTTTTGCACCCTTGCTTTAATCATTATTTGGCGAGGCATACCACTGGTAGTCGAGCCTCACATGTGCATTCTGTATACTCGATTTTGAAAGTGGAACCTTCAATTGTTTTCTTTGGATTATCTTAGGGTTTCTTGGTGATTAAAGCTCTCTTTTGGGAGGTATCTGTACTGACCCCGGTGAGTGTTCCACTACCTACTACCCGTTATATGAAATATCTGAATATCTGAATACTTGATTTATGACTGTTGGAGCCAAATACTGTTTTGATAAAAGGGAGGCGAGGGTGTACTTTATCACACTCGTTCTCGGGTCTGTTCATATGCCAATTTTGAACGCGTATCTGAATCTGCTATCTGTATCTGTATCTGTATCTGTTATCTGTATCTGGATTTGTATCTGTTCTGACGTCATTTGGAAGCTTGTATCCAACGACCTTTCTGTGACCTCTGAGCTCAACACCTGTGGCCAGTTACTCGAGTCGGGCCGGCAAGGGCCTGGTCGATTAGATAACGAACCACGGTAGTCTGTTTTGGGATCTTTGGGTATTGAGACCCTTGATTCCGGGTATACTCGAGTATTACCATTTCTGATCTGATTGGATTTCTGGCCCGGTGGGGTATGTGAGGTGGAAGGAATCGAAGAAAGTGGAGTCTACGGTATTGGTTACTCCTTTAGCGTTGACGGAGTGTCAACTATTATTTCGATCAAGCTTCAATGATGCTAATGGGAATTTGGCTCCTGAGAGCCACCTGTATCCTTCTGATTTGAATCATTGGTTCATTTACTTTACATCTGGCATGTGTACCTGATTTGTTAAATGTGAAATGCCATGATTTTACTGCTATATGTCTGGTACCTCATTGAGCGCAAGCTCACCCCTTTCTGTTCCTTTTTGTTTTCCTTACAGGAAAATAAATACTTTTGGACTGGATTTGACAATTGGCTACCAAATTGAGCTAGTTGAACATATCTTTTGTATAGCTCATGTGTTGAAACCCTAAATGAACTTTTGGGACCGTTTTCCTTTTGATTTGGCAAACCAGACATGTATCCACTTTTGAATACTTTTGTATGCCACTTTGGCTTGTAAATGCTAAGTTTCAAGATGTGAATGTTTGCTTGATATTTGGTTGGGTTCTGACGGGTCGGTTACTATTCATAGCCGACTTCGGTTTCAATTTTTTTTTTTTAACATTTTGATTTGTTTACCCGCGTTGGTAAGCTCCGGAATGTATTAGCTCGTTCTATACCGAACCGTTAGTCCTGGCGAGAGCTGGGCAGGCGGTCCCCTGACCCCTTTGGTTCGCCTTAGGGTGAGGTGGGGCTGTCACACCCCGTACCCATTATGATGCATCCCTTTAGGTCATGTATATTTGTACATACTTTTATTTTCGCATTGTCTCTTTGAGTCTCATATTTTTGCACAACTCGTGACCTCTTCGAAATAATCACTTTGGGCATCGCAAGTAATGCGATTTTCATCAATTAAAAATTCGGAGAGATATTTTGACCCCTCGTTACCCTCTTAGGTCTAGGGTTTGCATTCATATAATACATTCGAATGTGATAAATCTTTTGGTTAAAATAAGAAAATCCTTGACTAAATCGCGCAACTAGCCTTGGCTAGGTTGAAAGGGTGCCTTGGATTCTTATCCTTGCCTTCCTTTTCTTCAAATGTGACTCCAAAATAATAGTTTAAAAAGGGTTTTCTACTTTTTTCTTATCCAAAATAATAGTTTAAAAAGAGTTTTCTACTTTTTTCTTTAAAATTCATTTTTAGGTGACTTGGTACACCTTAACTCTATATCAAGTGGCGACTCCAATTTTTCCAATCAAAAACCCTTTTTAAACTATTATTTTGGGTCAAATCGTCACATTTTCAAGTCCCATTTAGACCCATGTTTTTCAAAAATTAATTTTTTTCAAATCAAAAATCCATTTTTCTAAACTCATTTATTTATTTTATAAAAATGGGGCGCGACAAGGTGTACATTTGGAAAATCATATCTCACTCTCTGTAGGTTCAAAATTGGAAAACTTGGTACCGTTGGAAACTAATTCCAAAGACCTAAAAGTTCCTAGAAGACACTTTTTCATGATTCTAAATGGAAGACACTCAAATTTCAGTTTAAAGCTACTGACTTGCACTTCCAAGACAGATTCGGGGTTGGTTTTTGGCAAACTTTGGAAATTCGGCAAAATTCACAGAATGTGAACTAGCCCCTAAAATTTGAAACTCAATTAGACTTACAATCAAAGTTTAAAACACAATAAACGGAACAAGAATTGGAGATTTGAGCGCCAAGATATAGAAGCTCAAAGTTGGTTCAAAATGAGGACTGTTGGGAAATTTTCCAGATTTGGAAGAATAGCTTTGGTAACTTATTTGTACATCAAAATAGTCTTAGAATGACACAAAAATTGGCACAACTCAACTTCCATATGAGGACTACTCCTCTACCAAATTTCATTTGAAAATTCACAAGGGAAGGTAGTTAACTAAACTACCAAAGTTTAAGGAAATCTGAAGACAAAGCTGCCATCATGCTTCCGTTTTTCTTTTTCGAACGTTTGGCCAATGAAATCATCTCAAACATGGGTCATTTATGAAGAAAAGGTCTAAGAAACATGAAAAATATATTTGATAGGTGATTGACACCAAAAGTTTCAAAATAACAAGTCCCAATTCGAGCTAAGCCATTCGGCAAGCCAAAATTAGGGTTTTCTATCACTGGTGCTATTCTGTAATTTGGCCATAACTCAGTCAATTCAACTTGGAATTGGGTATGGTTCATGTGTTGGAAACTAAATTCATAAGGCTACATTTCATCAGAAGAAATCGTTTTGAAATTCAGTTCATAGCTAGCTCAAATTCAAGCAACAAGTCCCAGCATATCACTGACTCTCGAGCAGAGCAAGAAAACAGAACAGGTAATTTTAAAGAACTGGTACGGCTCACTCAAGTCGAATCAGGGGATTAATTTTATGCCATTAGAAAATTGGACGTGTCTAGTTTCAAATGCCACAAACGGTACTTGATTTCGACATCTGAGCAAAGAGATATGGTCAATCAAAAATCACTGCCAGGAGATCCCTATTACGCTATTTCCAGTTTTGTTCTTGTCCAAAACTCAACTTTTTCTTAACCAAATCAAGTAATATTTTGTGAAAACTTTTCACACAACCTATACAACATATCTACAACAAATTCAAGGTCATTTGATCACAAAAAAATCAAACCAAGGGCTCTGCAAAAACAGGGCAGAATCGGCTAAGCTTCTCATGCAACTTTTCTTTGATTTTCTTTCCACTTTTTCAACTTATATCTATTTGTTTAACACTTAATCAACATAAATAACAACCATAATCATCAAATCAGTCCAACATGTCCATTGTGGTATTTCATAGAGGCCACTCAAATGATTTTCAACCAAATAAAGATACCCACATGAAGCTACAAGCTTCCAAGTCAAATTTAACTCACTAGAACCAAGTTTAAAGGGTTGGATGATTGCTACCTCTTGGATGATGAAAACTCAGAAATGTTTTGTCACTAAGAGCTCGAAGAAACCGTGAGAACTCGAAAATTTTTATTATTTCTAGGCATTATTTTATTTCTTTGCACATGTCTTCCATATTTTCTTTATTATATTAATTATAGATATATTTTTATAAGTAAATATAGTTTTTAAATTATTTTTCTTGTATAAGTTAGTTTATGAGATATTAGGAGTGCATATTGGATGTGGGACCCGCTAGGGCGTTAAGTGCAATAAATTCGGTCAATTAGGTTAAGTTTTGCATAAAGGGATTAAGTTACTAGGTGTTAGGAGATAATTAGAGATTACCTAGATGGATTAACCATGGGGAGACAAGAAGATAGCTTTAAACATAAAAGGTGCCACGTGTTGCCTTACTATTCGAAGTTGGACTTTGACCACCTTTCTTTACCTTTACTAAAACATCAATTTTGACCCAAAATCATCTTCATTTTCACCCTTCTTGGCCGAGCTCCTTAAGAGGAAAGAAGAGAGTAATCTTCAACTTTTGTTGCTTACATCTTGAAATCCAACCACTAAAATCTCAAATTTGTCCATAAAAGTCACTTGCTAAGGAGGGTTAGAGGTATTGGTAGAGTTGTTTTGGAAGAGGAAACCCTAAGCTGCTACCTTTCTTGAGGTTTCAAGATACTTTACTTAGAAACGCCTTATTTGTTTGTAATAATGGTAAATTAGTGACTTTTAGTGGCTAAATAGGTTGTTTTATGGAAGATTTCATGGATAAAAGTGGAGTTAGCTAAATTTCAGATTTTTTTGGTGATTTTTTTGTTTTCATATGATGATTATGGTTGGACATGGAATGATAGCTTTATATTGTGTAAAATGGAGCTTTTGTGTATTGGTTGTGGTTGATTGCGAAAAATTTCAGCTTGTGCGGAAAATTTTAGTTTTTGGGCTTCTAATTAGGGCTTTACTATGGTTGGTTTGTGACGCCCCGAAAAGAATGAGTGTGAGAACCCGAAAATTTTCTAATTTTCTAGGGTTTATTTTATTTAATCGTCCGCCTTTTCTACATTTTCTTGATTAGAAAAATTCCCCGGATAAAGTTTATGAGCAAATATAGTTTTTAGATGATTTTTCTAGTATCGAATAGATTTTGAGAAATTAAAAGCGTATTTTGGACGTGGGACCCGCTAGTGCGGTAAATGCATTATATTTTTGACAACTTGTTGGAATTTTGTATTAAGTGATATTATTTTACAAAGTGTTAAGATATTTGTATTGGAGAGACAAAAAGATAAGTTTTAAACCTAAAGGGTGACAAGTGTCACCTTCCTATTCAACCTTGACTTTGACCATTATTTCTTACCTTTACTAATACTCAATTTTGACCCCAAAAGCACCTAAATTTCTGCAAGCTTGGCTGAATGTTCTTGTTCAAGAAAGAAAGAAAAGCTCTCAATTTCTTCCTTCTATTTCTTGCTCAATCTTCAAATCCAACCAATAAAACTCCAAATCATTCCATAAAATCTCTTTGCTAAGTGGTCTTGAGGTGTTTTGTGGAGTTGTTTGGAAAGCTAAGGTGATTTGTTGCTCTATCTCTTGTATGGCTAAGGTGAGTTGTGAAGAACCACTCTCCTCCCTTAATTGATGTTCAATTCATGATTGGTGGTGGTATAAGATGCACTTTTATGGATTATATCTTGGTTTTGGTTGAATTGGTGAAGTTTTATAATTATTGGGGATTTTTCTGTTTTCATATGGATATGATTATGGGGTCATGTATGATGATTGGAAATGGTCTATAATGACTTAAGGAGGTGGGAAAAGTGATTAATTGCAACCAATTTCTGGTTTGGAAGAAATTTCAGAAAACTAGGGTTCTTGAGGGAGCATTCTGTCCGAAATTTTAGGTCCTAGTTAGAGGCCGAATTGGCCTTGGCATAAAACATGAAAGTTTTAGGTATTGATGTGTTTGAGGTGCCTGTAAAATTTCTGGTCATTTGGAGTAGTGTAGAGTGAGATATGTCGAGTTTACTGTTGCTGTTCTGGGTTGATCAGAATGTACGAACTACGTCTGAAATGGGTTGTTTTGGCTGGGATTGTTTTGGATTTTGTTGTTGGTGTCTTCTGATGAAATGTAGCTTGATCTCCTATCTATCATATGCCTTTGGAATTTCTGCATTTGGACCTGTTTAGACTGAGTTGTACTGATTACAGCATAGTGTGATTTGTAAACCTGCAATTACGGTTCTGGTTTGGTATTCTGCATATTTGACTTAGTTATGCTGGGATTTGGACTTAGTGATCTTCTACATTGTTGTAGCCCTGGTTCTTAGCTTCGAAACGGTGGGTCTTGCATCTTCATCCGACCATCGTAGTGCTTTTGGCACCATTACCGCAAAATGACGTCAAAACTGTTTTTCTGGTTTTGAGCTTAACTTTCATTTCCGAACTTTTCCCTAGCTTGACTTGTACTAGTACTACTTGGAGCTTGCTGAATGGCTATTGGATGAACTTGTTGTTGTGTGTGTACCTTTGGGACTGGCTGAGGATATAATGAAGCCATGATGGCTGGAAAAGTAAGCAAATTCAGGGGAAGTGCTGTCCGAACTTTGAAAGGACTTGATTGCATTGAGTTTGTGATCTAAGACTTGGGTTTGAGCAAGGCAATGTTATATGATGGATGATTTCTGAGCCATTGAAGTGAGTGACCCCAAACTATTGTTAAAGCTTCTTATGAAATGTTTCTTGCATTATTTACTCGACTGCATATCATGCGTGCTTGCATGTGAGTTCATGACATGTTTTGGCTTGAAATGAGTACTTGGGGAGTCTTGTGCTGAACACCAACGTCTCCTCCGTTTGTTTATGTTCATGTTCATCTGGAGCTCAAAAAGGGGCTCCCTCTTAATGTTAATGTTAATGTTAAATGGTCTATTTGAGCGTTGGGTGTTCAAGTGCTATGATTTCCCTGGCTCACGAGAGCACTAAACGAACATTTGATCTCTGAATCATGACATCATCGAAATGATCGAAATGCAACATTGTGAAATATATTTGTTTAATGATTTTACTGGTTACTCGCTGAGCTTCTAGCTCACCCCAAAAATATTTTATTCCCCTCCACAGGGCTCGTGGCGAAGGAAACGTTTGTATTAAAGTTCTCCGTGTGAATGGTTGGTATCAAGGATCAGAGTGGCGCAGTGGAAGCGTGGACGCTTCGCTTTTGATATGTAAAGTTTGGGAACCTTTGATGTATATTTGATATAAATATCTTGAAATTCCATTGAGGATTGTAGTGAACGACTGAGTCCCGGCGAGAGCTGGGCAGGCGGCCCGCCGAACCCTCTGGTTCGCCCTTGGGAGAAGCGGGGCCGTCACAATTGGTATCAGAGCTTAGGCTTCAGATCTCTGTAGTGTATCCTAGGCTTGAAGTTTAGGATGCCGGACTGTGGGTTTGGTTTGAATATTAGTGATTCTTGTGGGATGTCTTGACTTGATTTGGTACAAGAGGGAATGTCGAGGACGACATTCTTTTAAGGAGGGGAGTTTGTGACGCCCCGAAAAGAATGAGTGTGAGAACCCGGAAATTTTCTAATTTTCTAGGGTTTATTTTATTTAATCGTCCGCCTTTTCTACATTTTCTTGATTAGAAAAATTCCCCAGATAAAGTTTATGAGCAAATATAGTTTTTAGATGATTTTTCTAGTATCGAATAGATTTTGAGAAATTAAAAGCGTATTTTGGACGTGGGACCCGCTAGTGCGGTAAATGCATTATATTTTTGACAACTTGTTGGAATTTTGTATTAAGTGATATTATTTTACAAAGTGTTAAGATATTTGTATTGGAGAGACAAAAAGATAAGTTTTAAACCTAAAGGGTGACAAGTGTCACCTTCCTATTCAACCTTGACTTTGACCATTATTTCTTACCTTTACTAATACTCAATTTTGACCCAAAAAGCACCTAAATTTCTGCAAGCTTGGCTGAATGTTCTTGTTCAAGAAAGAAAGAAAAGCTCTCAATTTCTTCCTTCTATTTCTTGCTCAATCTTCAAATCCAACCAATAAAACTCCAAATCATTCCATAAAATCTCTTTGCTAAGTGGTCTTGAGGTGTTTTGTGGAGTTGTTTGGAAAGCTAAAGTGATTTGTTGCTCTATCTCTTGTATGGCTAAGGTGAGTTGTGAAGAACCACTCTCCTCCCTTAATTGATGTTCAATTCATGATTGGTGGTGGTATAAGATGCACTTTTATGGATTATATCTTGATTTTGGTTGAATTGGTGAAATTTTATAATTTTTGGGGATTTTTCTGTTTTCATATGGATATGATTATGGGGTCATGTATGATGATTGGAAATGGTCTATAATGACTTAAGGAGGTGGGAAAAGTGATTAATTGCAACCAATTTCTGGTTTGGAAGAAATTTCAGAAAACTAGGGTTCTTGAGGGAGCATTCTGTCCGAAATTTAGGTCCTAGTTAGAGGCCGAATTGGCCTTGACATAAAACATGAAAGTTTTAGGTATTGATGTGTTTGAGGTGCCTGTAAAATTTCTGGTCATTTGGAGTAGTGTAGAGTGAGATATGTCGATTTTACTGTTGCTATTCTGGGTTGATCAGAATGTGCGAACTGCGTCTGAAATGGGTTGTTTTGGCTGGGATTGTTTTGGATTTTGTTGTTGGTGTCTTCTGATGAAATGTAGCTTGATATCCTATCTATCATATGCCTTTGGAATTTTTGCATTTGGACCTGTTTAGACTGAGTTGTACTGATTATAGCATAGTGTGATTTGTAAACCTGCAATTACGGTTCTGGTTTGGTATTCTGCATATTTGACTTAGTTGTGCTGGGATTTGGACTGAGTGATCTTCTACATTGTTGTAGCCCTGGTTCTTAGCTTCGAAACGGTGGGTCTTGCATCTTCATCCGACCATCGTAGTGCTTTTGGCACCATTACCGCAAAATGACGTCAAAACTGTTTTTCTGGTTTTGAGCTTAACTTTCATTTCCGGACTTTTCCCTAGCTTGACTTGTACTAGTACCACTTGGAGCTTGCTGAATGGCTATTGGATGAACTTGTTATTGGGTGTGTACCTTTGGGACTGGCTGAGGATATAATGAAGCCATGATGGCTGGAAAAGTAAGCAAATTCAGGGGAAGTGCTGTCCGAACTTTGAAAGGACTTGATTGCATTGAGTTTGTGATCTAAGACTTGGGTTTGAGCAAGGCAATGTTATATGATGGATGATTTCTGAGCCATTGAAGTGAGTGACCCAAACTATTGTTAAAGCTTCTTATGAAATGTTTCTTGCATTATTTACTCGACTGCATATCATGCGTGCTTGCATGTGAGTTCATGACATGTTTTGGCTTGAAATGAGTACTTGGGGAGTCTTGTGCTGAACACCAACGTCTCCTCCGTTTGTTTATGTTCATGTTCATCTGGAGCTCAAAAAGGGGCTCCCTCTTAATGTTAATGTTAATGTTAAATGGTCTATTTGAGCGTTGGGTGTTCAAGTGCTATGATTTTCCCTGGCTCACGAGAGCACTAAACGAACATTTGATCTCTGAATCATGACATCATCGAAATGATCGAAATGCAACATTGTGAAATATATTCGTTTAATGATTTTACTGGTTACTCGCTGAGCTTCTAGCTCACCCCAAAAATATTTTATTCCCCTCCACAGGGCTCGTGGCGAAGGAAACGTTTGTATTAAAGTTCTCCGTGTGAATGGTTGGTATCAAGGATCAGAGTGGCGCAGTGGAAGCGTGGACGCTTCGCTTTTGATATGTAAAGTTTGGGAACCTTTGATGTATATTTGATATAAATATCTTGAAATTCCATTGAGGATTGTAGTGAACGACTGAGTCCCGGCGAGAGCTGGGCAGGCGGCCCGCCGAACCCTCTGGTTCGCCCTTGGGAGAAGCGGGGCCGTCACAATTGGTATCAGAGCTTAGGCTTCAGATCTCTGTAGTGTATCCTAGGCTTGAAGTTTAGGATGCCGGACTGTGGGTTTGGTTTGAATATTAGTGATTCTTGTGGGATGTCTTGACTTGATTTGGTACAAGAGGGAATGTCGAGGACGACATTCTTTTAAGGAGGGGAGTTTGTGACGCCCCGAAAAGAATGAGTGTGAGAACCCGGAAATTTTCTAATTTTCTAGGGTTTATTTTATTTAATCGTCCGCCTTTTCTACATTTTCTTGATTAGAAAAATTCCCCGGATAAAGTTTATGAGCAAATATAGTTTTTAGATGATTTTTCTAGTATCGAATAGATTTTGAGAAATTAAAAGCGTATTTTGGACGTGGGACCCGCTAGTGCGGTAAATGCATTATATTTTTGACAACTTGTTGGAATTTTGTATTAAGTGATATTATTTTACAAAGTGTTAAGATATTTGTATTGGAGAGACAAAAAGATAAGTTTTAAACCTAAAGGGTGACAAGTGTCACCTTCCTATTCAACCTTGACTTTGACCATTATTTCTTACCTTTACTAATACTCAATTTTGACCCAAAAAGCACCTAAATTTCTGCAAGCTTGGCTGAATGTTCTTGTTCAAGAAAGAAAGAAAAGCTCTCAATTTCTTCCTTCTATTTCTTGCTCAATCTTCAAATCCAACCAATAAAACTCCAAATCATTCCATAAAATCTCTTTGCTAAGTGGTCTTGAGGTGTTTTGTGGAGTTGTTTGGAAAGCTAAAGTGATTTGTTTGCTCTATCTCTTGTATGGCTAAGGTGAGTTGTGAAAGAACCACTCTCCTCCCCTTAATTGATGTTCAATTCATGATTGGTGGTGGTAATAAGATGCACTTTTATGGATTATATCTTGATTTTGGTTGAATTGGTGAAATTTTATAATTTTTGGGGATTTTTCTGTTTTCATATGGATAATGATATATGGGGTCATGTATGATGATTGGAAATGGTCTATAATGACTTAAGGAGGTGGGAAAAGTGATTAATTGCAACCAATTTCTGGTTTGGAAGAAATTTCAGAAAACTAGGGTTCTTGAGGGAGCATTCTGTCCGAAATTTTAGGTCCTAGTTAGAGTGCCGAATTGGCCTTGGCATAAAACATGAAAGTTTTTTAGGTATTGATGTGTTTGAGGTGCCTGTAAAATTTCTGGTCATTTGGAGTAGTGTAGAGTGAGATATGTCGATTTTACTGTTGCTGTTCTGGGTTGATCAGAATGTGCGAACTGCGTCTGAAATGGGTTGTTTTGGCTGGGATTGTTTTGGATTTTGTTGTTGGTGTCTTCTGATAAATGTAGCTTGATCTCCTATCTATCATATGCCTTTGGAATTTTTGCATTTGGACCTGTTTAGACTGAGTTGTACTGATTACAGCATAGTGTGATTTGTAAACCTGCAATTACGGTTCTGGTTTGGTATTCTGCATATTTGACTTAGTTGTGCTGGGATTTGGACTGAGTGATCTTCTACATTGTTGTAGCCCTGGTTCTTAGCTTCGAAACGGTGGGTCTTGCATCTTCATCCGACCATCGTAGTGCTTTTGGCACCATTACCGCAAAATGACGTCAAAACTGTTTTTCTGGTTTTGAGCTTAACTTTCATTTCCGGACTTTTCCCTAGCTTGACTTGTACTAGTACTACTTGGAGCTTGCTGAATGGCTATTGGATGAACTTGTTGTTGTGTGTGTACCTTTGGGACTGGCTGAGGATAATAATGAAGCCATGATGGCTGGAAAAGTAAGCAAATTCAGGGGAAGTGCTGTCCGAACTTTGAAAGGACTTGATTGCATTGAGTTTGTGATCTAAGACTTGGGTTTGAGCAAGGCAATGTTATATGATGGATGATTTCTGAGCCATTGAAGTGAGTGACCCCAAACTATTGTTAAAGCTTCTTATGAAATGTTTCTTGCATTATTTACTCGACTGCATATCATGCGTGCTTGCATGTGAGTTCATGACATGTTTTGGCTTGAAATGAGTACTTGGGGAGTCTTGTGCTGAACACCAACGTCTCCTCCGTTTGTTTATGTTCATGTTCATCTGGAGCTCAAAAAGGGGCTCCCTCTTAATGTTAATGTTAATGTTAAATGGTCTATTTGAGCGTTGGGTGTTCAAGTGCTATGATTTTCCCTGGCTCACGAGAGCACTAAACGAACATTTGATCTCTGAATCATGACATCATCGAAATGATCGAAATGCAACATTGTGAAATATATTCGTTTAATGATTTTACTGGTTACTCGCTGAGCTTCTAGCTCACCCCAAAAATATTTTATTCCCCTCCACAGGGCTCGTGGCGAAGGAAACGTTTGTATTAAAGTTCTCCGTGTGAATGGTTGGTATCAAGGATCAGAGTGGCGCAGTGGAAGCGTGGACGCTTCGCTTTTGATATGTAAAGTTTGGGAACCTTTGATGTATATTTGATATAAATATCTTGAAATTCCATTGAGGATTGTAGTGAACGACTGAGTCCCGGCGAGAGCTGGGCAGGCGGCCCGCCGAACCCTCTAGTTCGCCCTTGGGAGAAGCGGGGCCGTCACAATTGGTATCAGAGCTTAGGCTTCAGATCTCTGTAGTGTATCCTAGGCTTGAAGTTTAGGATGCCGGACTGTGGGTTTGGTTTGAATATTAGTGATTCTTGTGGGATGTCTTGACTTGATTTGGTACAAGAGGGAATGTCGAGGACGACATTCTTTTAAGGAGGGGAGTTTGTGACGCCCCGAAAAGAATGAGTGTGAGAACCCGGAAATTTTCTAATTTTCTAGGGTTTATTTTATTTAATCGTCCGCCTTTTCTACATTTTCTTGATTAGAAAAATTCCCCGGATAAAGTTTATGAGCAAATATAGTTTTTAGATGATTTTTCTAGTATCGAATAGATTTTGAGAAATTAAAAGCGTATTTTGGACGTTGCGGACCCGCTATTGCGGTAAATGCTTATATTTTTGACAACTTGTTGGAATTTGTATTAAGTGATATTATTTACACAAGTGTTAAGATCATTTGTATTGGAGAGACAAAAAAGATTAAGTTTAAACCTAAAGGGTGGACAAGTGTTCACCTCCTATTCAACCTTGACTATTGGACCATTATTTCTTACCTTTACTAATACTCAATTTTGACCCAAAAAGCACCTAAATTTCCTGCAAGCTTGAGCTGGGAGTTCTTGTCTCAAGAAGAAAGAAAAGGAAAAGCTCTCCAATTTCTCCCTTCTCATTTCTTGGCTCAATTTCAAATCCAACCATAAAACTCCAAATCATCCATTAAAATCTCTTTGCTAAGTGGTCTTGAGGTGTTTTGTGGAGGTTGTTTTGGAAAGCTAAGGTGAATTTGTTGCTCTATCTCTTGTATGGCTAAGGTGAGTTTGTGAAAGAACCACTTCTCCTCTTTAATTGATGTTACAATTCATGATTGGGTGGGTTATAAGATGCCACTTTTATGGATATATCTTGATTTTGGTTGAAAATTGGTGAAGTTTTATAATTATTGGGGATTTTTCTGTTTTCATATGGATATGATTATGGGGTCATGTATGATGATTGGAAATGGTCTATAATGACTTAAGGAGGTGGGAAAAGTGATTAATTGCAACCAATTTCTGGTTTGGAAGAAATTTCAGAAAACTAGGGTTCTTGAGGGAGCATTCTGTCCGAAATTTTAGGTCCTAGTTAGAGGCCGAATTGGCCTTGGCATAAAACATGAAAGTTTTAGGTATTGATGTGGTTGAGGTGCCTGTAAAATTTCTGGTCATTTGGAGTAGTGTAGAGTGAGATATGTCGATTTTACTGTTGCTGTTCTGGGTTGATCAGAATGTGCGAACTGCGTCTGAAATGGGTTGTTTTGGCTGGGATTGTTTTGGATTTTGTTGTTGGTGTCTTCTGATGAAATGTAGCTTGATCTCCTATCTATCATATGCCTTTGGAATTTCTGCATTTGGACCTGTTTAGAATGAGTTGTACTGATTACAGCATAGTGTGATTTGTAAACCTGCAATTACGGTTCTGGTTTGGTATTCTGCATATTTGACTTAGTTGTGCTGGGATTTGGACTGAGTGATCTTCTACATTGTTGTAGCCCTGGTTCTTAGCTTCGAAACGGTGGGTCTTGCATCTTCATCCGACCATCGTAGTGCTTTTGGCACCATTACCGCAAAATGACGTCAAAACTGTTTTTCTGGTTTTGAGCTTAACTTTCATTTCCGGACTTTTCCCTAGCTTGACTTGTACTAGTACTACTTGGAGCTTGCTGAATGGCTATTGGATGAACTTGTTGTTGTGTGTGTACCTTTGGGACTGGCTGAGGATATAATGAAGCCATGATGGCTGGAAAAGTAAGCAAATTCAGGGGAAGTGCTGTCCGAACTTTGAAAGGACTTGATTGCATTGAGTTTGTGATCTAAGACTTGGGTTTGAGCAAGGCAATGTTATATGATGGATGATTTCTGAGCCATTGAAGTGAGTGACCCCAAACTATTGTTAAAGCTTCTTATGAAATGTTTCTTGCATTATTTACTCGACTGCATATCATGCGTGCTTGCATGTGAGTTCATGACATGTTTTGGCTTGAAATGAGTACTTGGGGAGTCTTGTGCTGAACACCAACGTCTCCTCCGTTTGTTTATGTTCATGTTCATCTGGAGCTCAAAAAGGGGCTCCCTCTTAATGTTAATGTTAATGTTAAATGGTCTATTTGAGCGTTGGGTGCTCAAGTGCTATGATTTCCCTGGCTCACGAGAGCACTAAACGAACACTTGATCTCTGAATCATGACATCATCGAAATGCAACATTGTGAAATATATTTGTTTAATGATTTTACTGGTTACTCGCTGAGCTTCTAGCTCACCCCAAAAATATTTTATTCCCCTCCACAGGGCTCGTGGCGAAGGAAACGTTTGTATTAAAGTTCTCCGTATGAATGGTTGGTATCAAGGATCAGAGTGGCGCAGTGGAAGCGTGGACGCTTCGCTTTTGATATGTAAAGTTTGGGAACCTTTGATGTATATTTGATATAAATATCTTGAAATTTCATTGAGGATTGTAGTGAACGACTGAGTCCACGCGAGAGCTGGGCAGGCGGCCCGCCGAACCCTCTGGTTCGCCTTAGGGGGAGGTGGGGCCGTGACATGGTTGTTGAGCTCTTATTTGGCTAAGATTGAAGGGTATTGTAACCCTAATGAGGTGTGTTGAATAGCCTATAATTTGTATGTGTGCTTGTGGTTGTTTTGGATGAATTGAAAGGGTTGTTTGTAGGATGAAAAATCTGAAATTTTAGGAGAAATGCTATCCAAATGTTGATGATATTGGGTTCCTTTGAGTTTAGGTTGAGGTTGGGCAGAAATGAAAGGTTTTGGGCTTGTTTAAGCTTTTAGCCCTAAATGTTATTTATTTTCCTTTCCAAGCTATATTGGTCTTGCATTAGTAGTTTATTGAATAAGTATACGACTCGTGTTCGGGTCTCAATTGTTATTTCTTGCTTGTTTTAGGACGTGCCGGTGATCCAAGGCCCAAGTTGGACAGAAATTTGTGAATTTACTTTACTTGAGCTGGTAAGTGTACCATTGCATGATTTAATGCTTAAATGGTTATTTGTACTTGAATCTTTGGACTGAATGACTATGAGTTCTGTGCATGAGACGAGAGTGTACTTTATCACTCTCGTTCTCTTACCTGTGTGACTGATTACTGTATAACTGTGAATTGGTTACTTGTGCATGGTTTGATGTCATTTAGGGCAAGTGTCCAATGACTTTACTCTGATATCTGAGCTCAAACCTCAGCGGTCGTAATTGAGTCGAGCCGGCAAAGGCCTGGTCGATTAGATAACGAACCATGGGTTTACTGTTTGTCGAGTGGAGTGTTATCTCCTCGACTTTGTGGTATACTCGAGTATTACCCTCTCTGTTTCTGTGAGGTGTTCGGGCCCAGTAAGGGGAATGTTTGGTGGAAGGTACTTGGTGTAAAGTGGGATCTACGGTCAGGTTCGTTTCTTCGAATGTTGACGGAGTCTCAACGAGATTGAGATCAAGTACTGCAAAAGGGGGATTTGGCTCTTGAGAGCCGACTGTATCTTTTTACTTCTAGTTGCCTTGTGATGCTTTTTCTTCTGTGGTTACTGGCCATGTATAATTGAGTATGAATGTACTTGTGAATCTTGGACGTGTGACTTGTTGGTAACTCATTGGCATAAACTCACCCTCGTTATCTTTGTTTTCCTTACAGGAACCACTTTTGGAAATCATGATTTTGAGAAGCGAGTTGAGCTACTTAGATATTCTTTAGTTCTTTTGTATAGCTCCTCGGTAGTTGGAAACCCTAAATGTATTTCGATCCAATGTTCCCTTTTGATTTGCAATTTTACCAATGTGTGTATATAAAAGTGTTTATCATGTTTATGTGGTATATATTTCCTTGGTATTGTACCTTTTCTAATGTTATATAAAGTTTACTTGTTCTTGATTGGATTTCGGACGAGTGTGGAATTTGAACAAAGAAAGAAAAAAATTTTGGCGGGAAGAGAATCCGGCCGGATCTTGGCCGAATAGCTGGCCGGATTGAAAGGGGATTTTGAGTTCCATTTTTGTTCAGCCTCTGCCTCCAATCTGGCCAGATTGTAGTCCTGTGGCAGGTGTTTTCCAGTTTCATTTTTTTTTTCGTTTTGTGTCGTGCCTATGGAAGCGTATATTCGACATGCGATTGCACTATATGATTTGACAACCGTGTGTTCAGTTTAGTAGTCCTGGCGAGAGCTGAGCAAGCAGTCCGCTAACCCTTAGGGTACGTTCTAGGGGAAGGTGGGGCTGTCACAGTTGATATCAGAGTCTAGGTTAGAAATAACCTGGACGAACCTGAAACCTGATTCTTAGATCTTTTGGGGATTGTGTTAGGGTGTGTTTAAGTGTTATTACTCTGTATAAGTTGTAAACTGTGGATATCCTTATAGGTCATGGACGGAGCTAGTAGGAGCGGAGGTGAGCCGCCTCGGAGGCATTTTCGTGTCGTCGATTACGAGGAGAGACCCGGAGGACCGATTCGGCGCTGGAGTACGGCCAGTCGGACTAGGCGCTGTAGCCGTTGCCAGCATTACTCCTATGCTGATCATGTGGTCATGGCGGTATTAGATGAGAGGAAAAGGCTCAGGCATGCCGCCGCCAGAGATCACACTGAGATGCTGCGTGTGAGGGGCATCATGAGGATGCAAGCGAATCGAATTCGGGAGCTCTAGGAGGACATAGCCATGGAGCAAGAGCGGACGAACACCCTTAGAGATCAGTTACACGTAGCCAACGACCGTCTCACTAGGGTGGTCCGAGAGGTTAGAGATCGGTCCGGAGGTATTATAAACGAGTGTGAGGCGCTAATCCAGGGAGTGATTGGCGCTAATGTGCCAGGGGGAGTTCCAGGCGACGGAGCTCCAAGCGAGGGAGGCGCCCCTAGCTCTAGTTCTGGGGAGGAGTCGGTTGGCTCAGTTGAGAACTAAGTTAGAGTTCCTTGGGCCATATTTTGATCCCGTGCGAGGGGTACCTAGGGAAAGCTCTTAGTTAGCTGTTTTGCACTTTTGGACCTAAGTTGTACATTGTACTTTTGGTTGACCCCACTACTTTCATGGAATTACTTTTGTATATATTTGACTGACTGCTACTGTATGACTTGTTGGATACATTTGTGTGTTATATGTATATATGCTGTTATCTATGTGTTCATTTGTTCATGTCTATATATTGCTTTGATATCATATTTGTGTTTCGACCCTAGATTGGGTAAATCAATGGAGGGTACTCGTAGTGGACGAGGCCGCGGCCGCGGAATTAGGCAACCCTCGACTGAATGGGGTAATCGGGAACCCACGCCTAAACCAAACCCTGAACCTAGGGTCAACCCTAATGGTCAAGTAGCCGCTGCTATTCAGCGAATGACTGATCTGTTGGCCCACGTAGTGAAACACCAAGGCCAACATCCTGTGTATCAACTTAGAAACCCTGGCAATCATATAGAGGGTGAGGACAGAGCCCTCGAAAGATTCCAAAAGTTCTTCCCACCAAAATTCCTGGGAGGACCAGATCCAGATGTGACTGAAATGTGGTTGGAGAAGATGATAGATATATTTGTGGCTTTACACTATACGGAGGAGAGATAGGTTACTTTTGCTGTCTTCCAACTGGAGGGGGCCGCCCGTTCTTGGTGGAACGTTATTCGAACAAAATGGGAAAGAGAGCTAACGCCAAGGACATGGATAAATTTCATGAGGGAGTTTAACGCTAAGTATTTTCCGCCCTTAGTTCAGGAAAAGAAGGAGGACGAGTTCATTAGGCTCCGCCAGAGAATTCAAACTGTGGCCGAGTATGAGAGCCAATTTACTCGACTGTCTAAGTTCACCCCTGAACTTATTGTAACTGAGCAAAGGAGGGTGTGGCGATTTATTCAGGGGCTAAATGTGAAAATTCAGAAGGATCTGGCGGTAGACCAGATTAATACATTTAGTGAGGCAGTGGAAAAAGCATTACGAGTTGAAAATGCGAGACTCCAAGTTAGAAATTTTCAAGTGAAGAAAAGAGGATTCCCTGGAAATAGTTCAGGGTAAGGTGATAAAGGTAACCCTCCCAAGTCTGGAAGGGGGACCGGAGGAGTGAGACTTCCGAGAATGTCAAGAGGAACCTCGCCAAGAGCTGGTCCCGTTGGACGAGGCCAGCAGAGAAGTGCCTCACAGGAAAGCTCAGCCTCTGTATCCCAGGGTCCTTATAGATATTGTGGGAAACCAAACCACAAGGAGTACAACTGCTGGAGGAAGGAAAGGAAATGCTTACGCTGTGGGAGTGCGGAGCATCAAATTGCTAACTGTCCGGTTTTACCTCGAGAAGCGAGAGTGACTTCACAATCATCAAAGGCCAATTCCGGGCAATCCAAGGTGGAAGGGACGAGACCTAAGGTGCCAGCTCGGGTGTACTCCCTTGAGCAATGCCAAGTCCCTGACTCATCTGAGATCGTGGAAGGTACGATCCCTGTCTTCCATCATCTAGCAAGGATTTTGATAGACCCCTGTGCTGCCCATTCCTTTGTTAACCCCTATTTTATGTGCGGAATTTATATAAAATCTGTTAGCTTGCCTTATGACTTGGAAGTTAGTACTCCTACGGGGGACCAACGTTTGATCACTAGTATGATGTATGCTAATTGTGAAATTTGGGTAGGAGAGAGGAAGCTATTGGAGAATCTTATAAGTTTAGCTATTAAGAGGTACGACGTTATATTGGGAATGGACTAGTTAGCTAAGTATGACGCCCAACTTGACTGTAAGAGGAAAGTGGTAGAATTTCGTATACCTGGGGAGGCAACTTTAAGGCTAGATGTGAGGGGTAGCCTAGCCTCATCTGCATTGATTTCGGATATTCGGGCTAGGAAACTACTGAGTAAGGGGGCGCAAGGGTTCCTAACTTTTCTTATAAACACTCCCACCGATAAGTTGAGGGTAGAAGATGCACTAGTAGTGAATGAATATCCAGATGTGTTCCCTGACGAATTAGTGACTTTACCTTTGGAGAGGGAGATAGAGTTCAAGATTGACTTGTTACCAAGGACGTCACCTATCTCTAAGACCCCATATCGGATGGCACCTGCTGAACTTAAGGAGTTAAAGTTGCAGTTGCAAGACTTGTTGGAGCGAGGGTTTATCCGAGAGAGCGGATCTCCATGGGGAGCCCCTGTACTATTCGTTAAGAAGGACGGGAGCTTGAGGTTGTGTATAGATTATCGGGGGTTGAACAATGTGACTATTAAGAATAAATACCCATTGTCCCATATCAATGAATTGTTTGACCAATTGCAAGGAGCAGTGGTCTTTTCGAAGTTAGACCTCCGACAAGGGTACTATCAATTGTTAATCAGGAAAGAGGATGTACCAAAGACTGCCTTCAATTCTAGATATGGGCATTTTGAGTTCGCAGTCATGCCCTTTGGGTTGACCAATGCCCCTGCCGCCTTTATGGATTTGATGCATCGGGTTTTCAAATCCTACCTAGATCGATTTGTTGTGGTCGTTATTGGTGACATTTTGGTTTATTCAAAAACCCGTGAGGAACATGAGCAGCACTTGAAGTTAGTCTTACAAACCCTAAGAGATCACCAACTATATGCCAAATTTAGTAAGTGTGAATTTTGGCTGGACAAAATCTCTTTCTTGGGGCATGTGATTTCGAAAGAGGGTATCTCCGTAGACCCGGCAAAGGTAGAGGCCGTGACTGAGTGGAAAAGACCTGAAAATCCCACGGAGATTCGAAGCTTTCTAGGGTTGGCAGGTTATTATCGTCGGTTTATTAAGGATTTCTCAAAGGTTGCCGGTCCTTTAACCGATTTGATGAAAAATAATGGCCGTTTTCTGTGGGACGCTAGATGTGAAAAGAGTTTTCAAGAATTAATGCGAAGGTTAACCATGGCCCCTATTCTAGTTTTGCCTAATGGTACGGATAGTTTCACCGTATATACTGATGCCTCGAGAGAAGGTTTGGGGTGCGTGCTTATGCAAAACAAGAATGTGATTTCTTTTGCCTCTAGGAAATTGAAACCTCACGAACAAAACTATCCCACCCACGACTTGGAGCTAGCAGCCGTGGTCTTTGCCCTGAAAAAGTGGAGGCACTACCTGTACGGGGTAACGTTTGAGGTTTTTTCTGACCATAAGAGACTTAAGTACCTATTTTCCCAAAAAGAACTAAACATGAGGCAGCGACGTTGGATGAAAATTTTGGAGGACTATGACTACATGATTAACTACCATCCGAGGAAGGCTAATGTAGTAGCTGATGCCTTAAGTCAGAAGGCTAAAATAGCGGGGTGAATGGTCAAAGAGTGAGAGATGTTAGGAGCAGTTAGTGAGTGGAACCCTAGTTTGGATCGTAAAAAGGTGACCTTTAGGAATATCCGTGTGACCTTTGCTATACTAGATCGAATTAAAGAGGCCCAAAAGGAGGATCCAATAGTATAAAAATGGGTGGATAAGGTGGAGAAGGGGGAAATGCTTGATTTCAATCTAAGTCCTGAAGGAATTTTGAAGTATCAGAATCGAGTAGTGGTGTCTAAGGATGAAACACTGAAAAGGGAGATTTTGGAGGAAGCCCATCGATCAAAATATACGATCCATCCGGGTAGTAGTAAGATGTATCAGGATCTACGAAGGTTGTATTGGTGGGATAATATGAAGAGAGAAATCGCCCGCTATGTGCAAACCTGTCTTGTCTGCCAGCAAGTTAAGGCTGAACACCAAAAATCCTCTGGTTTGTTGCAACCTCTTGAGATACCTGAATGGAAGTAGGAAAACATCATGATGGACTTTGTCTCCGGGTTCCCAAGGACGCAAAAAGGACATGATGCCATTTGGGTAATCGTAGACCGGTTAACCAAATCGGTCCATTTCTTACCTGTGAACATGAAGTATTCCATGGAAAAGTTGGCTCGGTTGTATATGGATGAAATTGTGAGACTACATGGGGTCCCAGTGAGTATAGTTTCAGACAGAGATCCTCGTTTCGTGTCTAAGTTTTGGCAAAAATTTCAAGAAACCTTGGGGACCAAACTCAACCTTAGTACCACCTATCACACCCAGATGGATGGACAGTCTGAGTGAACTATTCAAACCCTCAAGGATATGTTAAAGACTTGCATTTTAGATTTTGGGGGTAGTTGGGGCCAACACATGACGTTAGTGGAGTTTGCCTATAACAACAGTTACCATTCGTCAATTCAAATGGCACCATACGAGGCTCTCTATGACGAAAGTGCCAATCACTGATTTATTGGGATGAAATAGGGGAAAAGAAGATTTTGGATCCAACAACCGTTCCATGGATGGAAGATGCACAAGAAAAGGTTAAGTTGATACGTCAAAAACTTCAAACAGCTCAAAACCGACAAAAGAGCTACGCGAACAACCGAAGGAAAGATTTGGAGTTCAAAATTGGGGACAGTGTCTTTCTTAAGATCACACCGTTACGAAGCGTCACGGCGGGTAGAGGAAAGAAACTTCAACCAAGGTTCGTAGGACCCTTCAAAATTCTCCAAAGAGTGGGAAAAGTAGCGTACCGACTCGAGCTGCCATCAAGTTTGTCTAGAATTCACGACGTCTTTCACGTCTCAATGCTCAAAAAGTATTATCCTGATCCAACCCACATTTTACAACCGGAGGAGATTGAGATAGATGAAGCACTCACTTATGAGGAGAAACCTGTGCAATTGCTCGACCGAAAGGTTAAGGAGCTGAGAAACAAATAAATCCCATTGGTGAAGATTTTATGGAGGAATCATGGAGTAGAAGAGACAACTTGGGAGGTGGAGGAAGAGATGCAAAAGAGATACCCTGAGCTGTTTATTAACCCAGGTGAGCAATTTCGAGGACGAAATTCTTTAAGGGGGAGAGAGTGTGAAAACTCGAAAATTTTCTTTATTTCTAGGCATTATTTTATTTCTTTGCACACGTCTTCTATATTTTCTTTATTATATTAATTTTATAGATATTTTTATAAGTAAATATATTTTTTAAATCATTTTTCTAGTATAAGTTAATTCATGAGATATTAGGAGTGTATATTGGACGTGGGACCCGCTAGGACGTTAAGTGCGATAAATTCGGCCAATTAGGTTAAGTTTTGCATAAAGGGATTAAGTTACTAGGTGTTCAGAGATAATTAGAGGTTACCTAAATGGATTAACCACGGGGAGACAAGAAGATAGCTTTAAACATAAAAGGTGCCATGTGTCGCCTTACTATTCGAAGTTGGATTTTGACCACCTTTCTTTACCTTTACTAAAACATCAATTTTGACCCAAAATCATCTTCATTTTCATCCTTCTTGGCCGAGCTCCTTAAGAGGAAAGAAGAGAGCAAGCTTCAACTTTTGGCTTCCATTTCTTGCTTACATCTTGAAATCCAACCACTAAAATCTCAAATTTGTCCATAAAAGTCACTTACTAAGGAGGGTTAGAGGTATTGGTGGAGTTGTTTTGGAAGAGGGAACCCTAAGCTGCTACCTTTCTTGAGGTTTCAAGATACTTTACTTAGAAACGCCTTATTTGTTTGTAATAATGGTAAATTAGTGACTTGTAGTGGCTAAATAGGTTGTTTTATGGAAGATTTCAAGGATTAAAGTGGAGTTAGCTAAATTTCAGATTTTTTGGGTGATTTTTCTGTTTTCATATGATGATTATGGTTGGCCATGGAATGATAGCTTTATATTGTGTAAAATGGAGCTTTTGTGTGTTGGTTGCGGAAAATTTCAGCTTGTGCGAAAAATTTCAGTTTTAGGGCTTCTAATTAGGGCTTTAATATGGTTGGTTGTTGAGCTATTATTTGGCTAAGATTGAAGGGTATTGTAACCCTAATAAGGTGTGTTGAATAGCCTATAATTTGTATGTGTACTTGTGGTTGTTTTGGATGAATTCAAATGGTTGTTTGTAGGATGGAAAATCTGAAATTTTAGGGGAAATGCTGTCCACATGTTGAGGATATTGGGTTCCTTTGAGTTTAGATTGAGGTTGGGTAGAAATGAAAGGTTTTGGGCTTGTTTAAGCTTTTAGCCCTAAATGTTATTTATTTTCCTTTCCAAGCTATATTGGTCTTGCATTAGTAGTTTATTGAATAAGTATACGACTCGTGTTCGAGTCTCAATTGTTGTTTATTGCTTGTTTTAGGACGTGCTGGTGATCCAAGGCCCACGTTGGACAGAAATTTGTGAATTTGCTTTACTTGAACTGGTGAGTGTACCATTGCATGATTTAATGCTTAAATGGTTATTTGTATTTGAATCTTTGGACTGAATGACTGTGAGTTCTGTGCATGAGACGAGAGTGTACTTTATCACTCTCGTTCTCTTACCTGTGTGACTGATTACTGTATAACTGTGAATTGGTTACTTGTGCATGGTTTGATGTCGTTTGGGGCAAGTGTCCAACGACTTTACTGTGATATCTGAGCTCAAACCTCAGTGGTCGTAATCGAGTCGAGCCGGGAAGGGCCTGGTCGATTAGATAACGAACCATGGATTTACTGTTTGTCGAGTGGAGTGTTATCTCCTCGACTTTGTGGTATACTCAAGTATTACCCTCTCTGTTTCTGTGAGGTGTTCGGGCCTAGTAAGGGAATGTTTGGTGGAAGGTACTTGGTGTAAAGTAGGATCTACGGTCAGGTTCGTTTCTTCGAATGTTGACAGAGTGTCAACGAGATTGAGATCAAGTACTGCAAAAGGGGACTTGGCTCTTGAGAGCCGACTGTATCCTTTTACTTCTAGTTGCCTTGTGATGCTTTTTCTTCTGTGGTTACTGGCCATGTATAATTGAGCATGAATGTACTTGTGAATCTTGGACGTGTGACTTGTTGGTATCTCATTGGGCGTAAGCTCACCCACGTTATCTTTGTTTTCCTTACAGGAACCACTTTTGGAAATCATGATTTTGAGAAGCGAGTTGAGCTACTTAGATATTCTTTAGTTCTTTTGTATAGCTCCTCGGTAGTTGGAAACCCTAAATGTATTTCGATCCAATGTTCCCTTTTGATTTGCAATTTTACCAATGTGTGTATATAAAAGTGTTTCTTATGTTTATGTGATATAGATTTCCTTGGTATTGTACCTTTTCTAATGTTATATAAAGTTTACTTGTTCTTGATTGGATTTCGGACGAGTGTGGAATTTGAACAAAGAAAGAAAAAAAATTTGGCGGGAAGAGAATCCGGTCGGATCTTGGCCGGATTGACAGGGGATTTTGAGTTCCATTTTTGTTCAGCCTCTGCCTCCAATCCGGCCAGAAACCGGCCGGATTGTGACGTGGCAGGTGTTTTCCAGTTTCATTTTTTTTCATTTTCGTTTCATGTCGTGCCCCATGGAAGCGTATATTCGACGTGCGATTACACTATATGATTTGACAACCGTGTGTTCAGTTTAGTAGTTCTGGCGAGATATGGGTAGGCAGTCCAGTAACCCTTAGGGTACGCCCTAGGGAAAGGTGGGGCTGTCACAAAAGGTGCTCTCTTCCTAGTCCAAGTGAGTCTCCAAGTTGTTGTGAGTTTGTGTGATGATTTTGGAGTAAAATGGTTGGATGATTTGAGGTGAAATGAGATGAAAGTTTTGCTCCTTCATTGCCTTGAGTTTTCGGCCAGCTTGAGAGGATGAGAGAGAGTGAAAAATCTGATAGTGAAGCTTCTTGGAGAAGCTTGGTAGTTGTAGTTCAAATTTTGGCACAAAAGTCAACTCTCAATAGTGCGCGTACGCGCGCGTTTCGTGCCTGATTCCTCTCGGGTTTGTTTCACTTGTGCACTAAACCTCTAATATACTTCCTTTAACACTATTATTATTTACTCTTAATAGTCTAACAATAATTTCTAAAGTCTTTCAATTAGTAGCGCGCACGAAAAACGCGAACTTCCGACTTTGTGCGATAAAGTGCAATTTCTAAGAAATTCTTGTAACAATAGTATAAACTAAAATACTTGGGTAATTAATCATGAAAATAACTATTTTAGGGTAAACCAATATAAGTGAATAAATCGATAAAATAAAGAAATAAAATAAAATAAATTACGAGTCCTCACAGTTGTGCTGGCTATTGGTGGGGAATTCTTGAAGTTCTTGAACAATTTGGTTCAAATCTTAAAGATCTTGAAGGTTCTTGAAAAGAGAAAAAAAAAAGAAATTGAATCTTGAAGGTCATGAGAAACCCTACTTTAGTTTCCAACAATTTGTGGCTTGTCTCTTGTTTACTTGAATGAAATTCCAGCAAAATAAACTTGTGTAATCCATGAAAAGCTTCAAGAAATGTGCTTGATCAGTTTTGGAAACTTGTTGATCCGTAAAAGCTTCAAGAAAGCAAATTTGGATTCGGTTTCGTAAAACAAATCCTAGTTAGAATCGGATTTCCTAAAACAGTCACGCTCATCCAATTATTGTTCTAATTTCTTTTGGATTTGAACAAGGGGTTTTCTAAATCTTGTTTACCTTGGAAAAACACCAGAGATTCGTGGAAAAGCTATGGAAAAATTCCAGATACATTTTGGACAAGAAAAACAGCCGTAAAGTCACTCTAGTCAACTAGGGTCTTCTTGTTCTTGTGTCCATTAAATCTGTTTGGTGTCAATTTTATTTCTGTCATTTTTCCATCAATTGATGAGTTTATTTAGAGTCAAATCATGTGGAAAAGGTTAGCTTTTTAGTCGAGTCATCCATTTATTTTTTGTTCATCCTAATCGTTGCATTCTAGTGGTTCTATTGGTAAGTTGACTTGTTTACCTTAATAAAATTCTGATTTCTTCAAGGAGAGCAATCAAAGACCTTGGGAACTTAATTGGTGAGATCATTAGAGTGTTAAATACTTGAGTGATACACCAGCGTGAGTGAAACACGTAATGGAGTGTGCGAGGCATTATTTTTATTACTAACCGGAATTTTTGCAGGTTTAATATAAAAATATCTAACAGTGGAGAAGGAATCTCCCAATTTTTCAATTTTAAACTTTTTGCAGATGCATTGAGGGGAGAATTCAAACAGATTTTAGATGAAGTTTTTGAATCTCTTCATAGACGACTTGATTGAATAGAGAATAGAGTTGTCAAGAGGAGGGGTTCCATGCCATCTAGTTCCAATGCACAATCTATCTCTTCAAAGTCAACCTATTCAAGAAGGAAGGATACTTCATCAATTTCTTCCAAGTCTAAAGTTGAAGTTGAGCTATCTAAAGATGAGTTAGTATGGAATATCTATCAAACGCCTTCTACAACGAAAGCGAATGAAGGAGCAAGTATATTCCAATACTTAAATAAAGGATTTTGTTGAGATTGATGCTAATGAAGTTTAACCTACACTAGCTAGTTATCAAGAGCCAGTTGGAGAGGATTTATGTGAGAAAAGTGAGGTACAACATGTGTAAGCAATGATGTAATACTTGAGAATGAGCAAGAGGTAAAAATCGAGGAAAGTGTAAAAGAAAAAGTGAGTGAACAATCATGTGAGTTGAGTGATAAAGAAAGAGAAATTGAGTTTGAGTGTTAAAATGAGTGAGAGTGGGTTAGTTTTAAAGAATGAGGGAAAAGATCTTGTACTTTTGGCTAACCATCCTTACCTTTTTTTGCCTAGTGTTGTTTCTCTTTTGCAGGTACTAAAAGCAAGAAAGTGATGAATGACTCATGTACTATTCTTGGTTGTTTTGAAGATTTACAAAGTTTCCATGAAATTGCATGTTGCTACAATTGATTTGTGTAGCAAAACATGCAATTGACTGTCCAATTTCCAAGACTTGCTGCCTCTAGTTTGTTTCGATTGGAAATTGTGGAGAATGACTTTTCGTGATTGGAAGATGCATTGTTGATGTTCCAATTGCTGGTCATAGAGGACTTGAACTTTCTAGCTCTAAAGAGCTCCAAAACTCGCTTTTAGTTGCTACCAAAGTTGAGCAAACATCTATTTTTCAGTAGTATCAACTAAGTGTCTTTCCATTGAGATTCGTGGGCTATATTGATTGACATTCATATCAATTCATGTGAGTGGAGTGTAAGTTGTTGAAGCGACACACAAGTTGCCTTGTTTGTGTTGAGATCTATCCATGCATAATCCAATCTAAGCGATGCAACATGAAAGGTTTCATTCTTGATGCCATGGATTATACTTGTTGCTCTACTAAGATTTTTAATCCGGGTGGAGTATATATGTTGCTTGTTCTATCTTTCACCATTTTTTTCCAAGATTTAACGACAAATCTTTTTCAAGAGGAGGGGAATGATATGAGCAGGAAAGTTGAGAGAGTCACTTGGAGGTTGATGCATGCAATTCAAGGTCAGGTTAGAGCATATAGTGCAATTGAAGGGCTTGATCAAGACAATATAAGCCTTGCGAATCTCCTTCAAGTGGCTGATAAATGTCTTGAGGGATCGGTGAGTTTCTCACAGAATTTAGGGTTTGCTGGAAATTATTCTTCATTAGTTTTACTTCGTATGAATTAGCTCACGTTGAGCAAATAGAGTCTGAGTAGTGTACTTATTACTTAGTCATTTCTATTAGAGAGTATTAGGATTTAAATGTCACAAAATCCTAGTGTTAGTAGGATTTAATAAGTCAGTCACTTGCATGAAACAAACAGTCACTTAGGGTTGTTCCAAGTCATATTTAGTTTTGTCTTGTACGCCTATAAAAAGGCCTCTTATCATGCATTAATCATATAAGTAGAATTTTCTAGCAAATATTGAGAGAGTTTTCTCTTGGTTTCTTGCAAGGTTTCTTGAATTTAGAATTGTTCTTAGGTATTCAAATTTGACTTACCAATCTAGAAGCACACCAGATTGTGGCATCTTCTACCTATACCAAAGTTTGTTAACCACGTGATTAACGGCTTGAGGTTTTCCGCTTCCAAATTCGATACCAAATTCTAGATCCTTGGACTTGTCTTTTACAGGTTTCGTCACAAGGTTGGCGATGTTCGTATCACAACCTCAACATATTGAATCGTATTGTGCAAGACTAAATTAGATGTAGTGTGAATACCTCCTTAATTATTAAGACACTATATTCATAGGCTCTTTATGCTCAAAATCAAGATCAATAAACATATTTTTCAATTATGTCATTTCAGCATGGTTACTTAAAAAAAAGTTTGCTTGTCACTCTTCCATTGCCACCAATGAACACAAAACATCCCAAGATTGACTTTGGATTTGTACCAAAATGATTCCAATCTGCATTATTGTGTCCTTGATATGATTATGCTCATGAATTGGATGCAACAAACCTCTTCTAGAAGCACTTTAAGATATATATATATATATTGGTGGCGAAATCCTGTCCACGGAGAGGGGATGCCAGCCCTTTATTTTATTGATATAAATATAGTGGTACGGAGAGCAAAGGAATTCCCCTGCAACAAGCAAAGAAATAGGAGTACTACTCCCTTACAAGCTGCCAACGTGGAAAAGTAAGCTCCCTACTATCTAAATATATCGAAGCCCTAACTATTCTCAGGAGTTGAGAATTTGAAGGGCAACAAAACTCAGACGGCAAACGTAATGCCGCTAGCTTTTCTGCCGACGAATTAGCCTCTTTTGCAATATGTGATATGGAAGCCGTTAATGAGTTTAGCAAAGCTCGTATGCTCCTCAGTGTGTTGCACAGTGGCCATTTTGACACTCCCCCAGCCCGTATCAAGTGAACTAAACTCTCAGAATCAACCTCCACCACTAAAGGGCCTATAATAGTTCCTTTACACAACTAGAGACCGTGCAGCAATACCATGCATTTTGCCCCCAAAACATCCATATCCCCGAATTCCTTATGAAAAGCAAAGATAAGACCACCGCCGAAGTCTCAAAACAAACCACCCCCGTATGCCCAATTGTGGGAGACACTTGCATTAGTGTTCAACTTGAAACAAAACTTTGGTGGCCGTTTCCAAAAAACAACATGAACCTTCATATTCTTCACCAGACGGACTCCCAACCTAGCCCATGGATCCTCGTAATCTCCCCTAAAATAACACCTCGAGAGCTTGTTAGCCAATCCCAACTATTCCACAAAATCATTAACCAAGGAGATTACCCTGCGAATCTCGAATACTGCTATGTCAAAGCGTGCTTTGTTCCTGGATTTCCATAAGAACCAAAGAATTAATACAGGGACGGCGGCCCTTATATGATCCCAGTTTACCATGGCATTTGAACTAAACCACGACATAACCGTCGCAGACACCGAAGAGGGACATGCCTCTATAATTCCAAATCTCTTTTGAAAATAACCCCAAACCTCCTTTGTTATTAGACCCGTAAGAAAAAGGTGAACTAATGATTCTTTCTTTGCAAGGTAGCACAAACATCTTGACACCAGCAGTATTCCCTGTCGCATCAAATTCCCATCTATTGGAACCAAATTGCGCACCACCTTCCACGCAAAGAAGGACATCTTGAGCGGCAAAATATTGGTCCAAATAGCTCTGTCCATCAGTGACAAATTCTGTCTCCATTAAACGCTCCCAAGCGGATTTGATCGAAAACTCTCCAGAAGATGAACCTACCCAAATCATGTAGTCATCTTGATCCGGGTATAAGCTGATTTCTTGTATTTGACGAATCAAGTGACCGGGCAACGAACATTTCAATCGTTCGATATTCCAACCCTTGTCTCCAAAAAATGCGGCTAACAACATATGGGGTGGATCATTGATAGAGATCAGGTCTACCAAGGGAGAATAAAAAAGCCACCTATCATACCAAAAATCTACAAACCCCTTGCCTACACACCACCTAATGGCGCTTTCCACAGTGTTTCTAGTGCTCTCTAACCGTCTCCATGAAGGGGGAGGTCTAAGGACTTGAGCCTGAATAGGATGGTAGCCCTTAATATACTTGGAGTGCATAAAATCTGCCCATATTGAATGTGAGGACCCGTAATTTTCTTAATTTCTAGGTTTTAATTTCTTTTAATTATACGTTTTTTCCACCTTTTCTTTATTCGAAAAATTGTGCAAATAAATGTTATGAGTAAATATAGCTTTTAAATGATTTTTCTAGTATCGGTTAGTTTTTGAGAAATTAAGAGCGTATATTGGACGTGGGACCCGCTAGTGCGGAAAGTTCGGTAAATTTCGGCCAACTAGGTTAAGTTTTGGATACTGGAATTCATTTACCAGGTGTTATGAGATATCTAGAGGTTACCAAGTGGATTGTTGTAAGAGAGACACAAAAGTTAGGCATACATTTAATGAAGGTGACATGTGTCACCATATGATTAAATCTTGTTTTGACTTACTATTCAACCTTTTACCATTTACCATAATAACTTCAAAAATTGACCAAAATATCTTCATTTCTAAGCTTCATATGGCCGACCACCTTCAAGCAATAAGGGAAGAAAAGCTCTCCAATTTCTTTGCTCCAAGCTTGCTTAATCTTCACTTTTAACCGTTTAATTTTAGTTTTACTCCATAAAACCTCTTCACTTAGTGTTTGTGAGTTGTTTGGTGGAATTGTTTGGAAAGTTAATGTGACCAATAGCTCTCTCTCTCTTGTTTTCAAGGTAAGTTGTGAAGAACCACCCTCCTCCTTTAATTGATGCTTAAATCATGCTTAGTGGTTGTATGAGATGCAAATTTATGGGTTATTTCTTGATTTGTGGTTGAAATGATGAAGTTTTATTATTTTTGGGGATTTTTCTGTTTTAATATAAGCATGATTGTGTGGCTATCTATGATGATTGGAAATGGTCTATAATGACTTAAGGAGGTGGGAAAGGTGATTAATTGCAACCAATTTCTGTTTTGGAAGAAAATTGAAAAACCTAGGGTTCTTAAGGGAGCATTCTGTCCGAATTTTTAGGTCCTAGATAGATGCCGAAATGGCCTTAGCTCAAAAAATGAAAGTTGTAGGGAATGACATTTTAGAGGTACCTACAAAATTTCAGGTAAATCGGAATAGTGTAGAATGAGATAAGTCGAAATTACTATTGCTGTTCTGGTTTTACCCGAAATTGAGAACTGCGCCTGTAATTGGTTGTTTTTCCTGGAATTGCTTCCGAATTGGTTGTTGAGGCCTTCTGATGAAATTTAGCCCTGTTTCTTATATTTTAGCTGGTTTTGGAATTTTTGGATTTGGACTTGTAGAACCGGAGTTATGATGTTTCCGCTAGAATACGTTTTGGTGAATCTGTTTTACGTTGTTGATGTAGTATCTTGCATTTTTTACCTGTTTGCACTCAAAAATGGGTTGAGTGACCTTCTTTGATGTTGTAGCCCTGTCTTTTAGCTTCGAGATGGTGGGTCTTGGACCCTCATCCGATAAGCGTAGTGAAATTTGTGCCATTACCGCAAAATGAGGACAAAAACTATTTTTTTCAGGGCCAAAGCTAGTTACATTTCCGAAATTTCTGGTTTCCTATAATGCTTATATATGCTTATGGAACCCTATTGTGATCGTGTTGGCATTGGTTTATGACTTGTAATCGAGTCTTCTTGTGCTTAGTGGAATATTCTAGGGCTTGACTTTTATTTCCGGTCATTTTCCTAGCTAACTTTTGTACTTGGATAACCTTGAGCCTATTGAACGGCTGTGGTGATGAATGTATATTGAGTATGACTTTGGGAGTTGATTGAGGAAAGTAATGAAGCCATGATGGCTGGAAAAGTAAGAAATTTAGGGGAAGTGCTGTCCAAATTTTCTAGGCCGATTGGTTCCTTTAAGTTTGAATTGGCTTGTGATAGAAATGAAGGGCTTTTGGGTTGTTGAACCTAGGTCTTCATGTTACCTTTTTGTTCCCAAAAATCATGTTTTGTACCCTTGCATTAGTAATTATTTGGCGAGGCATACGACTAGTAGTCGAGCCTCACATGTGCATTTTGTTTACTCGATTCTGGATGTGAAACCTTCAATTGGTTTACTTTGATTATTTTAGGGTTTCTTGGCGATTAAAGCCAATCCGAAGTGAAAACTTTTGAGGTATCTGTACTTGAACCGGTGAGTGTACCACTCCCCTCCATTGCTGTTTAACTTGATTTCTGCTCTGCAATCTGTTTAATTTGTTTGAGACGAGGGTGTACTTTATCACACTCGTTCTCTTGTCTGTTCATATGCCAATTTTGGTGTCAATCTGAATCTGTATCTGTATCTGATATCTGTATCTGTATCTGTATCTGTATCTGTATCTGTTCGGACGTCGTTTGGAAACTTGTAACCAACGATCTTTCTGTGACTTATGAGCTCAAATCCTGTGGCTAAGTTATTCGAGTTGGGCGGGCAAGGGCCTGGACGATTAGATAATGAACCACGGTAGTCTGTTTTGGGATCTTTGGGTATTGAGACCCTTGATTCCGGTATACTCGAGTATTACCATTTCTGTTTCTGTTAAGGTGAGCGGGCCCGATAAAGGGGTGTTTGGTGGACGGAATTTGGTGTAAAGTGGGGTCTACGGACGTGTTGGTTCTATATACGTTGACGGAGAGTCAACTGGCTTGGATCAAGTACTGCGCTGGAAAGCTGGCTCCTGAGAGCCACCTGTATCCTTCCTATTTGAGTTCTTGTGTTTACCTGTCTTACTTTATAGCGAGCATGTGTATCTGGTTTTTATAACGTGAAATACCTGATTTTTCTGCTACATGTTTGGTACCTCATTGGGCGTAAGCTCACCCCCTCCTCGTTATCTTTGTTTTCCTTACAGGAACCTCTTTTGGAAATCATGATTTTGAGAAGCGAGTTGAGCTAGTTAGAAAATCTTTTGTTCTTTTGTATAGCTCCTCGAGAATGAGCAAACCCTAAATGTATTTCGTTTCACTGGTTCCATTTGAATTGTAAACCTAGTGACATGTATATATGAAAGCGTTTTTCCCATGTTTAAGCTTGGCGGTCTTCAATCGCTCATTTCTTTTGGGTCCTCTCGCGTAATATCGGATTTGTGTGATTCGACTCCGTAGTCCTGGCGAGAGCTGGGCAGGCGGTCCGCTGAACCCTTTGGTTCGCCTTAGGGTGAGGTGGGGCTGTCACAGGTGGTATCAGAGCCACTTCGCGTGGTCTCTGCGCGGAGTGAGCCTAGGGCCAAGTGGTGTTATGGTCCTGATTTCATGGATATGTCTAAGTGCTCGTTTGAGCGTAAGTTATGAATGGGGCTTGTTATAAGTGTAAAAATCTTTATTATGGAACTTGAGGACGACAGATAAGTATGTCGGGTAGGAATCTTTAGTATGGATGATTTACGCTTGGGACCGGCCGGCTCGAGTTGTGAATTATCTTATATGGGATTCTTGCGCCCGGATACGAAAGAGATGAGAGCCTAGGTTAGAAAGGACTTGGGCGAACTAGCAATGTGATTCGATGGAACTTCGTGCAGTCTGTTCGGGTGTTGTTAAGCATGATCAACCTTGATTAGGATATCAATGGTGTTGTTCTCGTAGATTAAGGACGGAGCCCTAGAGGGGAAAAGCTTTTCGTTAGTTATTCTTGTACTTGTGACCTAGTGTGTCTATAGTACTTTTGGATAACCCCGCTATTTTCATGGATTTGTATCTAATTGATTGCTACTGTGTGGCTTGTTTGATACAGTTATGTTATATATGTATACTTTTGATCTGTGCGTACCTTTTGCTACTTGCTTTTGCCTACCTATGTTTAATATTATATTCCCGCTTCGACCCTAGATTTATTAGACCAATGGAAGGCACTCGTAGTGGACGGGGCCGCGTGCGTGGAATTAGGCAACCTATATCTGAGAGGTGTACTGGAGAAACTTCATATGAACCAAACCCTGAACCTAGGGTTGACCCCAATGTCCAAATAGCTGCTGCCATGCAGCAAATGACTGATTTACTAGCCCAAGTGGTGCACCAACAAGGTCAAAACCCTAACCCCAACCCTGGGAATCCTAGTAATCACATAGAGGGCGAGGATAGAGCCCTTGAGAGATTTCAGAAGTTCTCCCCACACAAATTTCTTGGAGGCCCTGATCCTGACGTAGCTGAGAAGGGACTGGAGCGAAAGTACCGGCTCGAGTATATTCCTTGGAGCATCATCAGGTCCCTGACTCGTCTGAGGACGTAGAAGGTACGATCCGTTGGGTACCTTAGATTTGATGGATTCCGCTGATAAGAAAATTTTGAGGATGAAATTTCTTTAAGGGGGAGAGAGTGTGAGGACCCGTAATTTTCTTAATTTCTAGGTTTTAATTTCTTTTAATTATACGTTTTTTCCACCTTTTCTTTATTCGAAAAATTGTGCAAATAAATGTTATGAGTAAATATAGCTTTTAAATGATTTTTCTAGTATCGGTTAGTTTTTGAGAAATTAAGAGCGTATATTGGACGTGGGACCCGCTAGTGCGGAAAGTTAGGTAAATTTCGGCCAACTAGGTTAAGTTTTGGATACTGGAATTCATTTACCAGGTGTTATGAGATATCTAGAGGTTACCAAGTGGATTGTTGTAAGAGAGACACAAAAGTTAGGCATACATTTAATGAAGGTGACATGTGTCACCATATGATTAAATCTTGTTTTGACTTACTATTCAACCTTTTACCATTTACCATAATAACTTCAAAAATTGACCAAAATATCTTCATTTCTAAGCTTCATATGGCCGACCACCTTCAAGCAATAAGGGAAGAAAAGCTCTCCAATTTCTTTGCTCCAAGCTTGCTTAATCTTCACTTTTAACCGTTTAATTTTAGTTTTACTCCATAAAACCTCTTCACTTAGTGTTTGTGAGTTGTTGGTGGAGTTGTTTGGAAAGTTAATGTGACCAATAGCTCTCTCTCTCTTGTTTTCAAGGTAAGTTGTGAAGAACCACCCTCCTCCTTTAATTGATGCTTAAATCATGCTTAGTGGTTGTATGAGATGCAAATTTATGGGTTATTTCTTGATTTGTGGTTGAAATGATGAAGTTTTATTATTTTTGGGGATTTTTCTGTTTTAATATAAGCATGATTGTGTGGCTATCTATGATGATTGGAAATGGTCTATAATGACTTAAGGAGGTGGGAAAGGTGATTAATTGCAACCAATTTCTGTTTTGGAAGAAAATTGAAAAACCTAGGGTTCTTAAGGGAGCATTCTGTCCGAATTTTTAGGTCCTAGATAGAGGCCGAACTGGCTTTAGCTCAAAACATGAAAGTTGTAGGGAATGACATTTTAGAGGTGCCTACAAAATTTCAGGTCAATCGGAGTAGTGTAGAATGAGATAAGTCAAAATTACTATTGCTTTTCTGGTTTTACCCGAAATTGAGGATGCTGAAGTACCAAATTTGATGCATAAAAGAATCCCCTCGTCTTTCGACACTCAGTAATAGCGTTGAAGATATTGGCGATGATGACAGGCACCAAAGTAGGGGTTGCTCCATTTATTCCTAGAAACAGACTTTGAATCATGTTGATGGTTGAAAACGTGATTTTCCCATGCTTTTGTGGAAACAATAACACATTAATCAGGGCTAGTCCAAAGATTTGCACTCGCTTCTCCTCCCATTGCTCTCTACTAATGAAGAAGTCATCACGGAATTGATCATAAGATTCCTTTTCCCCAAACCACTTGTACAGGAGGCTTAACGGGCACGATTTTGCGTCGGGATGCTGATCCATACTATTCTGCTTCAGTCCTAAAAACCTATAAAACTGCTCCCTTGTTCCATTAGTTGGATATACCATGGGATGACCTTTCCCTGGCATTTGTAAAAGTCCTTCTATTTCCTCCAAGGTCAACGTCAACTCGCATCCATTAAACCGAAAAAGTGAACTCTCCGGATCCCAATATTCAAGTAGAGCTTGGATAATTGCCACGTTGGGCGTCACATCGAGAAGACTTGGTAGATGCTCCATATATTTAAATAACCTTTTCACCTCATGAGCCATATTACTTTTCCAGTCAGTCAGTTCCTTAGGTATCCGGTTCAACACTCTACATGGAGCCATCTGAAAAGAAGCTTCCTTTTTAGTACCTTACCTCGGGATTTTACTCCTTAGGTGATACAGAAATAGTAAACATGCGTGTCTCATTGGATTAAATATCCGAGACCTGGGGTGGCTTATTCCTAACACGGGATTCCCTACGTGGCATTCCCTTCTACGGTTTATGCATGATGCCAGTTTATTAAAGCGATAAAACGTGCAATTTTGAAATGAAATATGACCTAAGGGACCCTTTATTTGCCAGGGTAAGCCTAAAATGACATGGCATTATTAATCTAAGAATGCAATATACCAAAATTTTTAAACGTGCAATAGTCTATCTACAAGGGTAGGCTCTAAAAGAAGATCATGCCAGACCTTTTATTCCTAACGTTTGTGAATGCAAAGGACAAGAAGAAGAAAAAAAAACGTTAGTTTAACACATAATCACATAACACCTTGGGCAATTTAGAAGCAAAAAGATAAATAGGGAGAAAGAGGTGGGATCCCTCCCCTCGTGCCTAGTGCTCCTAATCGGGTGGGTCGACTTTGTCCTAAGCACTTCTAATATGGATGCATGAGGTTTGGCTCACTAATGCATCTAGACTCGATAAGGCTTCGGCTCCCAAGCCTTCAGACCTAAAGGCGAAGGGTCATCACTCCCAGGGCCTTTGATCGGTGGCTCGAGTGATCCCTTAGGTAGCGCTATGGGCGCAGGGCACACCATCCGCCTACCCAAGGCAATCGATCCTACTCCTACAAGGAGGTGTGGGATGGCGCCCACGAAAAAGGAAAAAGAAAGGGTAAATAATTAAAAGCATATGCACGTATGCTAGTGCTCGTTTGGAGGGGAGGGATCGAGAACCAACGCGAGGCTCTAGGGTAATGTCCCCCACCCAAATGCAATGCAAAGCGCGAGATAAAACAAGTACAACATACATCCAAACAACCAATCATACATACGTGAGTGAGGCAAAAAGTCCTAAAAAAGAAAATGCAACCCTAATATCCAAATGCTATGCATAAAAAGGGTAGAAAAAGGAAAAGAATAGCTAAATCAAATGCTTGGACCCACTTAGGAAATCCCCAGTGGAGTCGCCAACTGTCGCGCCCCACTTTTTGATGTGGTGTGAAAGTAGTGTGAATATGTATGTGAACGTGTGTGAAATGAAAATAAAAGGCCGTGGGACTTGAAAATGCGACGATTTGGCCAAACAAAGTTCAAAAAGGGTTTTTTGTATGGAAAATGGAGTCGCCACTTGGTATAGAGTTAGGGTGTACCAAGTCACCCAAAAAGAATTTTTTGGAAAGCAAAGTAAACAAACCCCTTTTTAAGAACTTTTAGGTCTACGTAACCAAAGAAAGGGATCGGGGGTCACATTTGATAAGGGAGAAGGCAAAGGCAAAGCCTAAGGCACTCCCTTACCCTAGCCAAAGCTAGTTGCGCGATTTAGCCCCACGTTTCCTAATTCTTCTACCCAAAATATGCGTTGCATGTTGGATATGACTAATGGATATGAAAAAGAAATGCAATCCTAAATCTAAAATGTCTCTTACGAGGCTTTTTGGTCCCAACCACATGAGTTGTGGTGGCCAATAAGGAAAGTCCTCATAGAGGTCGCGAATGATGCAAATGAAGACTCAAATATGAGTGCAAGTGTGAAAATGTAAGAAAACGTGCATGTGTGCGAATGTAAGACAAGTGCATGTGTGCAAACTGGGAAAATAAAGGTGTTTGTGTGCAAATGGATGAAAATATGATAGTAGATACATATAAGTGCAATTGGGTGCAATTTGTGAGGTAGAAAAACAAGTGACAAGAAGAAAAATGTGTGAACATGGCATTTGTATTGAGAAGGATATAAGAGTGAGAAAATGTGGATAAGAGGGTGAGGGAGTGACATGATGAGAATGAAAGTGTATGAACCTATAGGAATGCATCAAGTCGGGTACGGGAATGACTCCTAACTTCATGACTTTAATTTTCCCTTTGATTAGAAGGAAGAACTAGCGTGCTAAGGCTATTTTGTAGCCACACTCGCTCGTTTCCCTTATCTAAAGGGGACCCTCAAGCAAATGTACCCTATAACTAGCATGAAGATGCAAAAGCCTAAAATGAAGGGGAAAGGATTGGAGGAGCATGCCAAATGCTAGAAAACTAAGAAAAATGCATGAAATGTAGTGAAACATGCAAGTATGAACTAGCGAGGGAAATCCCTAAGGGTCTAGCGTTGGACTAGCCCATATCTATGAATTCCTACTAGCGTTGGACTAGTGGAAAACGGGACCATGAGCCACAACTAGCGTTGGACTAGTGTGGTGTCGTGCATTCATCCATCACATTCATCTATGACTATAGAAAGCAAGTAGACATGCCAATCACCTATAAGCACGTAGCACATAACACTTAGCATGCTCGACTAGATGCAAGAGCCTAATAAAGCAAATTAACACGTAGCAACAAAAGCAAGCAATCAAGCTAATGAACCTATTACATTTGCTAACTAAAACAAAAGGGGAAGGGGAAAAATGGACAAAAATGCTCGCCAGGCCCTATCTATTACAAGCCAAGAGGTGTACACATACCCCATAAAAGAATAACATAATAAAAGCAAAAGGAAATGAAATAAATGAAAGGAATTAAGGAAAAGCAAGGAAAGCAAAGTAGACATGCAATTCTCACTTAGCACGTTAGATCACGTAGGGTCAAATAAGGTCAAAATAAGGGATAGAGTGTACCTCCCTTGAATTGATACCCTAACGAAGTGAAATTACTAATTTACCCTCCAAAATAATAAAAAGGTCAAGGTACCACTTTAATTAACAAAATCATATGAAATGGAAATTAGACACAAAAAATAACGATTAAGCAAAGGATAAGTACTTACATAAACTAGCTCATCTATATTTAAGAATTAAAGCGAATTAAAATAAAAGGGCTTTGAAGGTCTAACATACAAAAATCTATCACAATCAAATGCAAAAATTTCACAAGGAAAAGAACAAGAGACCGTTTCCTATGTTAAACGACGAGACTTCGAAGACTCCACTAAAAACGCAAATTAGGACTATAAAAATTACCAAAAATATCAAATCTTCACAATCTTATCCCAAGAATCATAGACATTTAATGCAAAAGCAAATTGAAGCGTATCAATCAAAAACCAGATTTTTATGGGACCCAATTGATTAGTTTTCCCAATTTTCTGGGCCATAATAGCACTAAATGCAACCCAAGGGGTCAAATACAATTATTGAAACACTTTTTCATGCAAAGCATGCAAATTACGAAGGAAAACATGCTTCTGCAACAACCAAAGAACTTCGGCAGCTGATGAAGCTTTCTGCAACCGAGAAAAACATCACCGCAACCTCCATTCTTACGCGCAAAACATCAACCTTGAACACAAATTTGGCCAGAACTTTCCGGCCAAAACATCAAAGCTTTAATCTAAATAACCAAATACATTAAAAGAAACAATCACAGGAACGCAGTCCTCTTAGCCATTACTGGACTGAATGAAAGCAACACAGCAAACATGTTCTTCATGCACTTGGGAAAATGGAAGCTTATGATGAAGCAATCACAAAACAAATGGTGAGCTTCAATGCTAACAAATGCAAATGAGTATAGAGCTCATGAGTTGCCGTGCACCAGCTTTGTGAGGCTTTATGAGCTGCGGATTCATGAGCTATGAAACCGTAGTGCAGCAAAATTTGACAAGAAATGATTCCATCTAACATGGAGCGCACTTTAGCACCTTGAGACATATGGGACAAGCTTAAAACATCACCAGCCAAATGCCAACAAGGAAAACAAAGAGGACCGAAATGTGGAGGTGCAAGTATCAAAGGCTTTATGCAACAGAAAAGTTTCGGCAATTTGATGAAGTTTTTAGCAGTCAAACTAGTTGCAATTTTTCTTAGCAACCCAGCAAGATTGCAACAGTTTTAAGCAGGGCTCACGCTTCATTGACACAAGATTGAGTATGCAAATAAGGTGATGAAACCCAGTTTTGTGGGCTGTTACGGGAAGAAGGGAAAACAGCAAATAAATAAGAGCGAAATGCAGCTTTTCTTCAAACACTTGGGGAACTGGACACTATCGTGATGAAACAGGGGAACAGGACACTAACATGAGGACACGTTTGGACATGCAGCCAAGGAAATTTGGGACAGAGGGAATGGTGTAATTTTTGAAAGTTTTCATGCATCATGCTCGATGGCCTTTTTCTACAATTTTCTGGGTTTCATCACCAGGCAAGTAGGTTATGCAAGCAAGTAGGTCATGCAAATCAGTTTCTACACTAAAAAAAATGCATCTTGTGTCTATTACTACCCAGAAGCCAGCATAAAAAGGGAGATACACAAACCATTGTCGATTAAAACAAGGGAGAATCATAAAGGATGCACAAGGAAAAGCAGTTGGTTTCTATTTCTGATGAAATCTATGGTGATATCAAACGAAACCAACTGAAAGCTTACAGCTTCATCACCAGACATGACACGGACCCATCATCTCTCCAAGATACACAAAGAGTAATAAAAACATGAAGGACGAAAGCTCACGGCAAATTTGCAACAAATCTTTTAACATCCAGATGAAAGGCTAAGGATTTGTGACCGAAAGAAAAGAGAATGAAAGGTTACCTTTGCTCCTTCGAATCACAAAACAGCGCCTGGATGGAGGAGCAATGGATCCTTGACACGGGCCAAACGAAGCTGAAAAAGTTTCACCTTTTTGCTGGATTGCTCTGCAGATTCTCTATCACCTCCCTTCTTGTTAAGTTTCCGTTTTCTTCCTTAGCCTTCGAATGCTCTTGCTTCCCGTTCCTCTTTCCTTTCCTCACTTTCTTTCTCCCTCTGGGTCTCCCCTCTCCTGCTCTCGACTGTTTTTTCTTTTTTTTCAAAACCCTCCTTTTTGGTTTCTGTTCCGCCGTCCCTAGCTCTCCCTCGCTCACTCTCTTTCACTCTCCCTCAGCTTTTTTTCACTCAGCCGCCCACTCCAGCTCTCTCTGGTTTTTCTTTTCTCCTGCCCGAAGCCCTTACCCCTTTCCTAGATTTGCAGTCGTCCCTCCTCTAGACGAAACTCTCTCCTCTCGGTTTTTTCTCACTATCCCGCAACCGTCATTCTCTCTCCGCTCCCCTTCTTGAACCCTTAGCCTTTTCTTTTATATCCCCTCCAAACCCCTTAAACCTTATCTCAATGATTCTAAAGCAACCTCAGCTCCTCCCCTTATTGTTAGCCGTAGGATTTGCCAGAAAATGGCATATGTTTTTACGCTGCTGCATGCGGCTATATTTCCCTTTTTTTTCTTTTTTTTTAATAATAATTTAACACGATATAAATAACTAATTAAGAAAAATAACTAATGAAGAAAGATTGAATAAAATGAGCGGAACTAGGCATAAAAAGATAAAAATGAAATGCTAATTTTTCTTTCTTTTTCCTTTTTTTTTTCCTTTTTTTTTCCTTTTTCTCTTAAATAGCCCAAAACCCGCAAACGGGTTTCCCCCTTTTTTTTTCATTTTTCATATTTCCCCCAAGAAACATTGAATTTAAATCAAAACAACTAAAGCATAATTTTTGAATGCTTTTCCTTCCTTTTTTTTGAGTAATTCTATGCTAAAACTTAAAAATAAAAATAATAAAATAAAATAAAAAACTAAAAAACTAAAACTAAAAAGTGAATAAACCTAGCGCGACAAATAAAAACTAAAAAAAAGTAAATGAAATTACACTGAAAATTTGGTGTCTACAGTTTGCCCCTCTTTGTCTGAGTTTTGAAAAAACTTGAGACAAAGATGTAGACACCAAATACTTACCTGTGTTATTTGGCTGTGAACGACTCGAACGATGGGGACTGACCCCTTTTGATGAGATTAACTGGGACGAGAAATTTACAATGGACTGATCTGAACAAAAAATTTAAAACGGGACTGACCCGAACAGGAATTTAAAACGGGACTGACCCGAACAGGAATTTAAATGGGATAGACCCACGGGATAGACCCGGACAGAAATGTAAACGGGATAGACCCACGGACTAGACCCGGACAGGAATGTAAACGGGATGTAGGGATAGACCCGGACAGAAAATGTGAATGGGTAGACCCACGGAATAGGACCCGGACAGAAATGTAAATGGAACTGACCTAAAATAAGAAATTTAAACGGGAATGACCCGAACAAAAATTTAAAAATCATGGGACTGACCCGAGGGGACTGACCCCAACAGAAATTAAAATCGGGACTGACCCCAACAGAAATTTAAAGTCGGGACTGACCCGAGGGGAACTGACCCCAACATGAAATTTAAAATCGGGACTGACCCGAGGGGACTGACCCCAACAGAAATTTAAAATCGGACTGACCCCTAGGGGCTGACCCAACATGAAATTTAAAATCAGGACGACCCGAGGGGACTGACCCCAATAGAAATTTAAAATCGGGGCTGACCCGAAACAGGAATTTAAAATCGGGATTGACCCGAGACAGAAATTTTAAATCGGGACTGACCCGAGACAGAAATTCAAAATCGGGACTGACCCGAAACAGGCGAAACAGAAAAATTAAAATCGGGACTGACCCGAGGCATGAATTTGTCAGTTGGAAAAGTTCCAGTATGCTTACCGTTTGGTTGTGCCTTTGACGAACTTGCTTGCAACTTGTCCAATCCACCTTTGTTTGCCGGAAAACTTTCCGATACCGACTCCAGTGTGAGATGTGTTTGTTTCCCTCTATGCATGAAATTTCCTGCACAAGTGAAAGAATAAAGAAATTGCCACCATCATTTGATCCGGTTCCCTTTGAGAATCGTGTAAACGTGAGTCCTTTGATGCCTTTGTCAACTTTTGTTGTGGTATCTGATTTAGTTGATTTATTACTTCAAAGACTTTCTGATTCTTCTCAGACTGACCAAGCATGCCTTTAGCCACATTGTGAGAACTGTGTACCGGGCCCCGCTGAATCGCGATCATTTCCAAAGGATGACTGAATCCAATCATATGCTTTGCACAAATCACGGGGATTGTCATTTTACTAAAATTCGATGATGCAGAAAAAATAATGCACGTAAAAGAAATTCACATATCATGCAGGGATGAGTATGCAAAAGGACGCAAACGCGATCAATCATGCCTAAACCCATGAAAATGTCATGAATACAAATATTTGAGGGAAAATGAATTTGAAAAGAATGTATTAGCAAAAGATTATCTATTCAAAGTGAAACACAGCTTTTGGCCAACAGATGTCATATTCGAATCTCTGGATATCTTTGTTCCGGAATTCAATATTGACGGAAATGTTACAAAAACGAAAAGAAATCCGAATGAACCAAGTCACCACTGCTCCTCCTCGTACTCGTTCGTTGCAGAACCCTACCTTGGCGCCCTTTCGGGTTTTCACCAAGGTTGCCCCCACCCTTTTTGCTTTTGTTTTGTTTTTTCCTTTTTCCTTCTTTTTTTTCTCTTTTTTTTTTTTTGAGGTGTCCTTTCGGGTTTTCACCTAAGGAACAATGGAAAAGCTCGACCATGATCGACTCAGGAGTGCGAGTTGAAAATTGCTGGCATCAGTAAAATGCACTTCCCTTATAAGTTTTAGGTGAAGGCATTATGGACATCACTTGCCAGTGATTAGCGAAACTCCTAATAGAAATTCAGCAAGTGACGAAAGCCAGGACTCTGAGTTTTTTGTAACGAGGTCAGGTGGGGTGTTTTCAAGAAAGTTGAGGCTTGAAAGCAAAGATGTTATTTTTTTTTTCAAATGAGAAGTGCGAAATAACCTGAGATTGCATCATTTTGAAATCATCTCCAATTTTGAACGAAAAACTTGAGGAAAATTTTGCCCCAGTTTGATTGGATTTTCTCTCTTTGCATTTTTCATTGCATTTTCCTTACCTTTGCATTTTTTCTTTAGAAAAACTAAATTTGCCCCAGTGTGGGGTTTTCCTCTCTTGTTGTTGTTTTTTTTTTTCTTTCTCAAAATAAATTTGCCCCAGTGTGGGGTTTGCAATTCTCAGGGGTTGCCAAACGAAAATTATTAGTCTGATAGCTCAAAAGGGACGACTAGGGATTGAATGTTTCAAATGGAAAAGAAGATGGCCCGACTTGCATTTCATCATTTGCACGAATTTCTAAAAGAAGTTTTGCATAATCAAATGAAGAATTTCTTGCACATGTCCGAGTTGATAGGTTGAGGAAATGTTTGTCCATCCATTTCTGCCAAAATAAGTGCTCCACCAGGTAATACTTTTTGAACAATGAATGGCCCTTGCCAATTCGGAGCAAATTTGCCTTTGGCCTCATCTTGCATTGGCAAAATCCGCTTCAGTACTTTGTCGCCTTCCTCAAATGTACGCAAATAGACCTTCTTGTTGTAGGCCCGGGCCATGCGCTTTTGGTAACATTGGCCGTGACAAATGGCATTAAGCCGTTTTTCATCAATCAAAGATAGTTGTTCATGACGCTGTTTTATCCAATCAGCCTCTTCCAACTTGGTCTCCATTAGAATACGCAATGAAGGGATTTCGACCTCGGCAGGCAGCACTGCTTCCATTCCATACATGAGAGAGTAGGGCGTTGCCCCAGTTGATGTTCGGATAGAAGTCCGGTACGCCATTAGTGCATAAGGGAGTTTTTCATGCCAGTCACGATGCTTTTCAGTCATCTTGCGGATGATCTTCTTCAAATTCTTGTTTGCGGCCTCCACAGCTCCATTCATCTACGGTCTATAGATGGCAGAGTTGCGATGTCTGATTTTGAATTGTTCGCATAACCCGTCCACCATATCATTGTTGAGATTCTTGGCATTATCTGTAATCAATGTTTCCGGCACCCCAAATCTGCATATGATGTGATCTCTTAAGAAATTCGCCACCACCTTCTTTGTCACGTGCTTGAATGATTCCGCTTCGACCCATTTGGTGAAGTACTCAATTGCCACCAATATAAATCGATGCACATTTGAAGCAGGCGGGTCAATTGTGCCAATCACGTCCATACCCCACATTGAGCAGGGCCATGGAGCAATCATGCTATGTAACTCGGTAGGAGGAGCGCGTATGACGTCGCCATGCATTTGACATTTAATACATCTCCGGACAAAATCTATGCAATCGCGTTCCATTGTAAGCAAAAAATACCCGATTCTCATGATTTTCTTCACCAACAAATGTCCATTCATGTGGGGTCCGCAGACGCCGCTATACACCTCCTTCATCATGTATTGAGCTTCATCTTCATCGACGCACCTTAAGAGGTTCAAATCTGAGGTCCTTTTGTATAATACCTCTCCATTTAAGAAAAACTTCGAGGCCATTCTGCGCAGGAAACCCTTGTCATTTGTACTAGCTTCCGGAGGGTAAGATCCGGTTTTGATGAATTCCTTAATATCATTGTACCAAGGACTTTTGCCAGAAGTCTTGTCTATGACCCAACAATGAGCAGGCTTGTCTTGGAGTTGAATCCGGATAGGCTCGATTCCCAATTCGTTCGGATATTGTATCATGGAAGATAAAGTGGCCAAGGCATCTGCAAATGCATTTCGAGCTCGTGGGAGATGTCTGAATTCCAAACTTTGAAAT